>NC_135491.1:36471894-36794779 GCF_052094955.1 Ictidomys tridecemlineatus | reverse complement strand
CATACCTGTGGGTACTGACAAGTGGGAGGAAGTGAGTTCAGTTTTCCTGACTTGAGAAGCATTTGGAACATCTAATAGAGACTTGAGTACAACCGGCCCACACATGCCCTGCCAACAGCTGCACCATTTTAGATTGAAATGGACCCTTTATAACAGTTTTAAGAACAAAATTTGAATTCTTAAAAAGAGGTGGGGTATTTCCTCCGTAAGTCTGAACAAAGAGCTCCCAGAAAGTCAATTCACTGAACATTTTTCTCTAATGCTTAGCTCCTCGAGGCCAAGTGCTCTCATTTGTCTCTGTGTCATGAGAACCAGGGCATTTGGGAAATGTTTGTTGAATCAACTAATTAACGTTAGAATAAATCTCTGTCCTGTTCTCTTGGATTTAAACCACGGCTGAAAAGGAATCCAAGCCTACAAGCAGGGTTCCTTGGGAATCTGGAAAGAGGAAGGAGCTAGAGAAAATATCTTCTTGATTTTAAAAAGGTGAGATATCCGGAATCTTGTCAGTGGTCTCCGCCTCCCCACAGCTCCTGCCCACTGATGCCCCATGTAGAGTCTTAGACTTGAGATGAGTGCATGTTTTGAAGATGGAGAAGGGGAGGAAAGGGAGACAAGAGGAGTAGAAAAGCTGCCAGGGTTCTCATCATGGTTTGGGTGTCTTCATTCCACACAATTATGAGGCCTGGTTTTTAATTCTTTCATTCATCTTTCTCCCTTCCCTCTCTCAGCTTAATGAGGCCTAGAGGGCTTACATCTTGAAACCACGTTAATGAACTTGGCCTATCGCAGATTCTCAAAGCTGACAAAGAGGAAGTATGGAAGGAAGAGCAGACAGAAAGAAAGACTGTTGACAAAGACTGGCTCATCTAAGGGAACTTTGAAGCCCACTGAACATCAGTTTTCCCCAAAGCACTCAAGTGTTCCATAGAGAAGCTCATTAGATCCAAAACTGAGACCAGGAGTAACATTTGGAAAGGAGAGAGGGGGGGGATGTGCCTAAATTTGGGGTCATGACAAATCTGTTCCCAAAGAATGGCCCAGTCACTAGAAGTTGAATCTGTTATGGGAAAAATAGAAAGGAGACCTAGTAGGGAGGGAAAACTGAATGCTGAGTTAGACAGTAAGGAATAAAAATGGGCCTGAAGGTTGAGTAGGTTCATATAATCTATGGAATAGATAACTGGGGGCCCCTACTAAGATACTGTTATAACACCAGAGGCATCTACACATAGGTGTTAGAGTTCACCTCCCATTTTTAATAACAATGAAGATTGAAATCTTGAGAAATATTCATTCCCAAAGAATTCTCTGGAGGAACTGAAAAATCACCTGCCTCCAGCTGGTTCCCTTGCTCTGTAAATGGTCTGTGTACCTGTGAACAAAAGGCTCAGTGCTCCTATTAATTACCAAAAAAAAAAAAAAACGATTAATCTCCTTTTCCACTAGGGAATGAAGGAATCAAGAGGTAGACAGCCCAATACTTCTCCATATCCAGATGTGAAAAACAGAAGTGCCCTTCATACACATTCACTGTGCTCTTCCACAGCTTTCCTCCTGTCCCCATTCTGCACACCAATCTAGCACTTTGGAAAGAAGTAAAATTCATATTCACCTTGTTTGTTGGTTGGTTGGTTGGTTGGTTTTTATTAAAATCCTTGAAGTAGAAAGTGGTGGGGCCCAAACTTTCTGAGCCAGGCACATGGTGATAACTACACCTTTCTTCTCTTCACTATCGAAAGCTCCCCTCCTCCCTGCATTCCCCCATATCATCTAAATAATGCATTTCACCTCAATTGGTCCTGGGCTCATCAAACTTCCCACAGCCTTTACCTTTAGAATGCCACTAGGATTACCTCTCTGTGCTGCCCTTGGTTGTGGTCTTATCGTTTATAGCTTAGAGCCTTGCAATGCACCTTCCCATTTACAATTTCTGCTCTAAACTATACTTTGAAATCATTGCCCAGTGTAAATATCCCACCAGATACAACACTGCTCACATCCCAATGGCCCCCATGAAGGACTGTCTAGAACGTTCACTCCAAATGATGTCATGCCGAATAGGATTCCAACCAGAATATTCAAAATTTCTGTTCTTCTGAAAATCATTTATGTTTAGCCAATGAGCACTTGAAATGACCTAGAAAATGTGGAAGAATAAAATTATTGAGTGGTGTGCAATAAACAACTGTCTGATAAACCATTAATAAGGTGCTTTACGCTTAAATCATACCATTTTATCCTGACTCCCTGTAGAGTCACTATTGCCATCACCACACCCCTGTCTCATTATGAAAATGTTCAGTCTGGTCACTCCTAGAGCACAGACAGAAATCTATCATAGCTCAGGGAAGGAAAAATAAAAATAAAAACTTGTACTCGTAAGGACAGGGCAGGAACACATGCTAGGCTCAGCCCATTAGCTATCTCCTCTGGCTGAAAGGAGAAAGGACCAGAACCCTAGAACCTCATGTTCAAGACCCAGGACAGAGTGCTGCCTGAGACTGAGACCTAATCAGAACAAGAGACTATGTGCTCCCCACCCTTCTTCCACCACCAGGTGAACAAACACCAAGTAATAATAACAGCTGTCTGTGGCTGGAGAGGCGTGAAGACCTAAGAAGAGCACATGCTAAGAAAAACTCTCTGGCAAACCATCTTAAGTATAAAGTAGAGCTGGAGGAATTCAAAAGCTATTGTACATTGAGAGTATTCTAAGTTGAGTCGACCCCCTTCTCACCCCCCAAAAAAATATGTGCCCTTCATAATATGACCTTATTTGGAGATGGGGTCTTTACAGAGGCAGTCATGAGGTTTTTAGGATAAGCTCTAATTCAATATGGCCAGTACCCTTATGAAAAAAAGAAAATATGGACTAGGGACAGACACACATAGAGAACAAGTCAGAGGAAGACACACAAGAAGACGGCCATCAACAAACCAAGGATAGAGGTCAAGAATAGACCTCTATCCTCCCTGTCCAACCTGCAGACACTTTGATTTTGGACTTCCATCTTCCAGGACTATGGAATGATAACTTTCTATTGTTTATACCACCCCATATATAGTGATTTATTATGGCAAACCAAGACAGAGGGTGACCACAGAAAAATACAAGCCCAAGTTCAGGCCCTGACTAAATTGGCTCGCCCACTCTTATAATACCTAGCAGAAAGAAAGGCATGCCAAATATAAAGACTACTCACTTTAGTCTCCAAAGTCCTAAAACTGTCTGGCTTTTAACCAAAAAGCTCTAGGCATATTTAAAAAAAATACAAGAAACAAAAACATTGTCAAGAGATAAAGTCCTCAACAGAATTAGATGCATATGACACAATTCTTGGAACTGACAAGGAATATTAAACACTGTATTAAGGGTTATAATGGTAAGGTAGACAGGATGAAAGATCAGATGAATTACTTCAGGAGAAAGATGGAAATTATAAGAAAGAAAGAAATGAAGATTCCAGAAAGAAAATACACAGCAATAGAATGAATAATGCCTTCAACAGGCCAGTCATTAGACTCAACATAGCTGGAGGGAAAAAATCAGCAAACTTGAACATAGGTCAATAGGAATTATCCAAAATAAAACACGAAGACAAAAATAGAATGATGCACCCAAGATCTGCAAGTCGATGTTAAGTGGTCTGATATACATGTAAGTGGAAAGTCTCTAATCATTTTCCTGGAGAAGAGAGAAAGAATGATGTAGAAAAATATCTAAAGAAATAATGGTAAAGAATATTCCAAAATTAGTGACAACACCTGTCATTTGACAGGATGGATGCCTCCAAAAGCCTACCTATCACATAATACCCAACCAAACTGCTGGAATGGAAAAACAAGGAGAAAATATTAGTAAGCAGCTAGAGAACATTACATAGAGAGGAACACAAACAAGAGTTATAGTGAACTTCCTGTCGGAAAGCAGGAAGACCATGGTGCAACATTTGTTTAAGCAGGTAGCAGAAGAAATAGCCAACGCATAAATCTATATCCAGTGAAAATACATTTTGAAAAGTGAGGAAGAGGGCTGGGGCTGGGGCTCAGTGGTAGAGCACTTGCCTAGCACATGTGAGGTCACTGGATTCAATCCTCAGCACCACATTAAAAAAAATAAAATAGAAGGTATTGTATCCATCTACAACTGAAAAATATTTTTTAAAAAAAGAAAAGTGAGGGAGAGATAAAGATTTTCTCAAACAAAAATGGACAGAATTTATTAGAATTAGATGTACACTATATGAAATTTTAAAGGAAGCTGTTCAGGTAGGAGTATGAAGCCAGACAGGAATTTAGATCTACACAAAGAAATGAAGAATCCTGGAAATGGAATAAATACAAGTCAATATGCAATTAAATTTTTATTTTCATTGTCTAAAGGAAAACTGACTACCTAAGGCAAAGATAATAGAAATCTGAAATAGCATGTGTCAAAATAAAGTTTCAGTTTGCAATTGTGGACTTCAACTTACTCTCTTAGTGACTTATAGAACAAGTAGTCAGAAAATTAGTAAAGATATGGAAAACCTGCCCAAAGCCATCAACAAATACTAGGTAATTGATATTTATAAAACACTCTGCCCAACAAGAGTAGAGTACACATTCCATTTAAGTAGACAGGAAACATCCATCAGGATAGATTATGTTATGGGTCATTAAACAAATGTCAACGAATGTTAATAATGAATTAAAGTTATATAAAATATTTTCTCTCACCATAATATAATTAGGAAAAGTGTATACCAGAAGGATTTTTGGGGAATACACCAATGTTTGAAAAATAATGTGCTTCTATATAATTCATATTTCAAAGAAAAAAATCACAAAAGAAATTAGAATGTATTTTGAGCTGAATTAAAATGAAAGCACAATACAACCTTTCTGGGGTACGGGTAGAGAAGCCCTCACGGGGATATCTAGTAGTACTGAGGACCCATAGCACAAAAAAAAAGAAAAAAGAAAATCCCCAAACCAATGACTTTCAGCTTCTACTTTAAGAAACTAGAAAAGGAAGAGAAAAATTAAATCCCAAGTGAAAGAAAAAAAGAAAGAATAAAGACTAGGGTAGAAAAAAATCAATAGTTTAAAAAAAAAAAAAGAAAAGCAATAGAAAAATACATGAAAAGAAAACCCTATTCTTTAAGAAGATCAATAAAATTGACAAACCACCTACCAGACTGATACTGAAGGAAATGTAACCCTGGGCCTATTAAAGAAATTAATTGGCAGTTAAGAATCTTCTTAAAAAAGAAAACTCTGGGCTCAGACGGCTTCACTGGTGAATTCTACCAAGTACTTAAGGAAGAAATGCTATCACTCTACACAGATTTTTCCAGAAAAATTGTAGGGGAAACACTTCTTAACTCTTTCTATATGTCCAGCTTTACTCTGATGCTCTGACAAAAGAAATTACAAGAAAATTACTGAACAATATACCCCAGGAATATTGACACAAAAGCCCTCATCAAAAATTCATCAAGACATTCACATAGATATGTACAATTTGTATCCATTAAAATAACTTTTTTAAATAGAGAAAAAAAATCAACAGTAAGTCAAAAAATAAAATACCAATTGGAATTTACCTCTTGAACCCAGAGCTGACTTAACATTTGAAAATCAATGTCATTTGCAAACCTGAAGAAAAAAATCATATGATCAGCTTGACAGATGCAGAAAAATCCTTCGGAAAAATTCCAAGTTACTCAGGACAAAAACTCTCAGCAAACAGGAATAGAAGGGAACCTCTTAACCGGATTACAGCTTTAATATGCCTTGTTCCCAATCTGAACACCTTTCAGATTGGGAACAAGGCAAAACTTCCACTTTTACCACTCCCAATCAGTAATGTGGAAGAAAATATTTGCAACTCACAGATCATTGTATTCATAACATAGAAACAACTCCAAGAACGTAACAAGAAAACAAACAACTTGCTATGATGTGAACGTTTATGTCCCTCCCAAAAATTTCACCTTAAATCCTAATCCCCAAAATGTTGGCAATAAGATGTGGGACCTTTGGGGAAGTGATTCAGTTATGGGTAGAGCCCTCATAAATAGGATTAGTGCCCTTATAAAAAGGGACCCTGCCTTGCCTCTTCTACCATATAAGGACACATAAGGAGCTATCTATGATCCAAAACTGCCCTCTCCAGATGCAGACGCCTCGTCTGCCTTTGTCTGTAATCTACCCAGTCTATGATATTTTGTCCTAGCAGTCTGAAAGCACTGGAATGCAACAATATAAAGGACATGGCAAACATTTGATCAAATTCACCAAAGAAGCCAACAAAAAAATCAAAATGAAAAGATTCTCAACATGATTGACATTAGGCACCTGCAAGCCACAACCACAGTGAGATATTTACTCCTATTGGAATGGCTAGAAAGAAAAGAATTAACATCACCAAGAGCTGGTGAGAACGTAGAGCAACTGGAATTCTCCTGCATTGCTGGTGGGGATGCAAAATGCCACTGGAACACTGGAAAGTAGTTTGGTAGTTTCACATGAAGTTAATCGTATAGTTTCAGATGACACACTTACAGACATTGACCTTCAAATGGAATGAAAAACTATGTTCCCACAAAAACCTGCACACAAATGTTTAGAGTACTAGGGATGGAACCCAGGGCCATGTGCATGCTGGGTAAGCACTCTACCACCGAGCTACCATTCCCAGCCCTTTTTCTTTTTAATTTTGAGAGAGGATCCAACCTAAGTTGAGAAGGTTGGCCTCAAAATCCCCATCCTCCCGCCTCAGCTTCCCGAGTAGCTAGGATTACAGGCATGCACTACTAAGCCCAGCTAATCATTTTCATTGTCTTTACCAAAAACAACCCAAATGTGTCTCAACTGGGGGATGGATAAACAAATGAGGACATTTTGAGTCAGTCCTGCACTACATCTGCTCAGACAATAAGTTGGACAGCCGGCTAGAGTAACAAAGGAGATCTCAAGGGCTCAGACATCTGGAATATGATATCCTCAGCTGTGCAGGAGGCTAACCTAAGAAAGCTAATTACTGAGGAAAGGGGTTGAAAGATTTACCTTGTTGAAAAGAAGTCTACCAGTCTCTCTGAGACTTAGTCTAATGCAGTTTCAGAAATCATAAAAAGATATACAGATGGTGGTTTCAAGGAAGTAGATTTTGGACTCATATTGCACTTACAGTGTTTTCTCACAAGCACTTAATATGAAAAGAACTGTCTGAGAACAGGGGGAAGCCCCATCTTTCAAGGCGTTTAGGAAGAGGTTGAGTGTCCACAAATCAGGAATTCTGTAGAGAAGTTGGATGTCTACATTTTGGAGGAGACGGACTCAAATGACCTCAAATTGATCTTCCAATTCTGTTTCACCATGGCTGTATCAGGTTCTAAATGTTATTGATTTTTGAGTGAAGCAATTACTATACTTTTTAGAATTCACTCTAGATATATTTTCTATCACTCATTGCTTTAGTTAGCTTTTGCCTTGCTGTGACCAAAATTCCTGACAAGAAAAAATTAGGAAAATTTATTTGGGACTCAGTGTCAGAAGTCTCAGTCCCTAGATAGCCAACTCCATTGTTCTGGGCCCAAGATGTGGCAGCACATCATGGAGGAAGGACCCATTGGAGGGAAGCTGCTCAGCCCATGTCAGAGTCAGGACACAGAAAGAGAAAAAGGGGTGGGGTGAGGCCCCAGGGAAGATGCACTCTCCCAAGACACACACACACACACACACACACACACACACACACACACACACACACACGCACACACAATAAGCCACCTCCCCTAACCATACCCTACCTACAGTTACCAACCCAGCCAGTTCTTTTAAGCTAGGATGGACTGATGAATTTATAGCTCTCATAATCTGTTTAATTTCACCTCTGAATATTTCTCATTAACAGGATCTTTGGGGGAACACCTCATTCACATCCAAACCATTAACAGAAATATTGGAAGAGAATTGTAATCTTTATTCTTCCAAAAACACTATATCTAAATGACTTCAAGCAGAAGCCATGTGCTCACCTGTAAACCATTTCCAAGAAAATTTCCTCTAATAGTGTCTAATCATGATGTTTCAAACTTTTTTCTTGGTGTGACCTGAAATCTTCCTGATTTCTATAGAGTGTGGGCCTGCTCACACTCTGCTCAAAAGAATTCAGTTATCCGGAAGAGATTAAGAGGGTAGTTTGGATAGCTAAAGTATAACCCCTTGAAGGCCACCCAGGCCTTCTCCACCCCAAAGCCCATCAATGTGGAATAAAGGTGTTAAAGGACAGGAACCAAGACAATCAAGAGAGCATCCGATCTCAGTAAGCAAATCAGAATATCGTCAAGCAATCTAAGCTCAGAATCCGATGGGAAAGAAAGACACCAGGAATCCAGGAAGGAAGGAGAGCAGCAAAAGAGAAGCTTTAGCAGGCGCTGTGCTATTATCGCTGGCACTGTTGGATGGAGCTGCTGAGTTCTATTCGCTCAGTTAAGGATCCCAAAACCAGACAGCTGATAAATAATGGCATGTTTTGAAACCAGAGTTTCTCTGCTTCTGCAGGCAGAGGGGGTCTGCACAAGCTGCAGGCCTCTGAAGCCAAAAAAGTATGGAAGCCAAGAAGTGTTGTACCCCAGAAGCTCATCCTAAATTTCTTGTCTCAGGATTTCAAAGACTGAAATCCTTAGAGAAGAAAGAAGATGAATGAGTGTAAGAGTCGAATTTGTTGAAGAATACAAACCAGAACAAAACTCTCACAGAAGCACAGGGAACCGGCTAGCGCCATTTCCATCTGAATGTGATACTGTATGGGGTTTATATAGCACTTGGGTCAATGCTATTTGTCCAAACTTATTCTAATCAGAGTTTGAGAAAAGTACCATTGCTCTTGGTCCAAAATTATGCTAATTAGGGCTTAGAAAATTACTAGCTTTGTTGGTTAACTCTGAACTTCCATTCAGGTCTGCCCCACTTCCGTTTTCTCACTATTCATCTGCCATCCCAGCTTCACAACAGGTTGAGGTCAGTGGGATCACGCATGCTCGGGGTTCCAGTATGGAATGGGCTGCTGCAAGCGTCTGCGTGGTTGCCCAGGCCTGGCAGCAGGATGATAGGTCGGCTCCACCTGGCTCACCTCAGTGCTGGCCGGCTCTGTCTCTGCCAGTCGCCTCCAGCCCCAACCCACCTCCACTGCCACTGTACTGCTCTGCAGTTCTGCTGCCCCTTCTCGTCAGGGAGCAGTGGGCCCCATATGCAGCTTAGCAGCCAGGGAGCCTATCAATTTGACCAAGTGCTGCCTGATTCCAAAGCCCAGGTGTCTAACTGCTAGGCCAGTAGTTCTCCATCAAGGGTGATTTTGCACACCATCCCAGGGGATATTTGGCAACACCTGAAGACATTGTTGGTTATCATAGTTGGGGAAAGGGAAGGGGTGCTATAGGTCACTAGCAGATAGAAGTTAGGGATGATGCTAAACATCCTGCAGTGGACAGCAGCCCCTACAAGAAAGAATTATCCAGCACAGAATGTCAATGTTGACAAAGCTTAAATAACCCTGTATAAATTGCACCTGAGTATGAAAACAAAACAAAAAAAATCAAATTTAAGCACTCTTTTACTTCAGTGTGGTCTCTTTTTATACTCCATATTCTTAGTCCTAGTGCCATGCCTTTCCCTCAACACATCAACCTGGGGTCACCATATTTCTGATTTCTGTCCTTTAAGAAACAGAAGTGTTCCGGGTGCAGTGGCACACGCTTGTAATCCCAGAAGCTCAGGAGGCTGAGGCAGGAGGATCACCAGTTCAAGCCCCACCTCAGCAACTTAGCAAGGTCCTTAGCAACATAGTGAGATCCTGTCCCAAAATAAAAAATTAAAAGTTCACGGTTAAGTGCCCTTGGGTTTAATCCCTGGTACAAAAAAAAAAAAAAAAAACAGAGAAAAGCAAGAGGTTTGAGGTGATACTCAGATCATTTTTTAAGATACACCACAGGAAGGAGAGATCTTGAAATATCTGACCCTAACTCAAAAAGGCAATTAAAAAATCCCTTAACTCATGCAGCGGGCAGCGTGGAGTACTAAGTCCCCAGGAAGGTGCAGGTGGGGGGATGGAAAGTTATGTCACCATTATCCACAAAGTGAACATTTACCTGACAATAACACATGATTTCAGAAGCAATTTCAAAAACAAGCATCTTTTCTCCCAAACTCTAGAGCTTTTCTGATTTTTATCAGCAACAAAAGAAATTCCGTTTCCAAATGCAGCTTGCATCTCTGAATATTAAAACTTCCACCTTGGGAAATTTTTTAAGCCTTCAGACAATCTCTTTTAAAGTTATAAATGAAAGTCACTCAACAGACGACAGTGCTCATGGGCCTCTTTTATCTACTGAAGAAAGACCACAGAGTGATAACTCAGGAGCCAGAGACCAAATTACTGACCTTGGGTCACCTTCCACACCACGTCTGGCCCAACCAAGATAGGAAGTTAAAAGCTTTAACTAGTTAGCAACAGCAGATGATGTAATGTGATGATATAAAGAAACCCATCAAGGGAGAATAAAAAAGCTAGATCGTATTATTCATAGATCTCTTAGAGTTTAAAAGGAACTTAAATTTGCCTTCAACTAGGCCCTTTCATGCTAAATCAGACATTCAACTTTCCCCTCCTGTCCAGAAAACAGGCAATTCCACAACCAAAGAACTGGCCCACTGGAGCTTAGAATGTCCAAATGGGTTTATTTTTCATCTGTGCATAAAACCGAATGGGTTTTATTTTTAGAGCCGCATGGGTGAACACCTAAGTCCTTTATTTCCCCCAGCTCTGTAGCTCTGATTTTCCTTTTTTATGATAATCATTACTACACCACACGGACACCTATTCACCCTCATCTTCAGTTTGGTGACCTGGGTTCCTCCATACCAGCTTCATTTCCCATGCAAGCCAACTGTGGATCTTTCTGAATTGCCACCAAAAGCATCAAGTGTGTAAATGACATAAATTGCCATAGCAAGGTTGCGCCATAATGGTATGTGTTATTTTTTTTCCAGAACTCACAAATTACTATCTTTAAGCTCAATTCTGCTTCTCTCTTCCTTATTTTTTCTCTAAATCTGAACCACACATATGAACTATGCATTCTGAGGCATTCATTATGTACTTGGCACTGGACTACGTTGTCTTACAAATACAGTTTTTTTAGTTCCTGCATCATACCATGAAATATGCACCATTACCTCTATAGTTTTTTTCCCCCCTTGGAAAAAAAAATCACTTGATTCTACTTAACTCACAAATGATAACATCATAAGAGCTGGTTTAAGGAAGAGGGCACATGAGCATTTTGCCCACCCCCCAAACTCTGTACCATCTCAATGAGCTTCTGTGCAATCAGAACATCCTCTTTCATTGCCGTTCTGAAACAAGGAAGTCACTAATAATGGAGGAGAGGTTTAACTGATGGTTTTACACTTTATACTTTCACTATCAATTACATTTTTATGCTAAAGTAACTTGGTGGTGAAAGCCGATTTTTCATTTCTTTGAAAATTTTAAACTTCAAAGTTTCATTTTGAACTTCTTAATTAGACAAATCCTCTTGCAAATCTGCTGTGTCTCAGCACCTCATTCATATGCTCACAGAGCTTAATGTCACCCTGGCTCTGTGCATACTCCAAAACGGTTTTATCTCATGGAAGCAAAGGCCAAACTTAGGCTGATGCTGCTGTGCAGGCTGTGTTCCCTGAGGCTCCTGGGAAGTAATGTCAGGCTTTGAGGGCTCTGTATTACTCCTTCCACTGAAGCCCCCAGTGATGGCATGGTGCGGCCTGGGCCTGGCAGTAGAGCCCACAGCCACACCAGCTGCAGCAATTGCCATCTGAGCCATCAGACCTGCCTGCTGGGGTGCAGCAGCAGGTGTGCCAACTGCAATCGGCATGTCTATCGCCGGCAGCTAAGCTGGCTGGTTCTGGCCAGGGCACACACAGCTCGTGTTTGAATGGCCTAGCTGATCAGAGGAAGGGCATCTTTGACTTACACAGAGCATTGCAAATGCAAGGTAGCTCAGCCTCTAGAAGTGCCTCCCTCTATAAATAAGAAAAACAAAACTAGAAAGTTTAGCAACTTATCACACAAAAAGTAAGTGGCAGGCTTAGTTTCGAATCTATCCAACCACCAAAAAACCATTTTTACTACATTTTGCATACAAGATTCGTGGATGGAAACACTAAAAAACAAAAGTTAGCAGTAATTATTTCTAGAATGTATATTGATGATTAATTTTATGTGTTTCTTAGTTATTGTCTATATTTTCCAGTAGTTAAAATTGGGAATATGAGAGGCAGGGGATGTCGCTCAGGGGTACAGCATGTACTTTAGCAAGCACAAGGCCCTGAGTTTGATCTCCACCACCAAAAAAGAAAAAAAAAAGTGGGGTACACAAAACATGGTAGCAGAGACTGGATTTATGCTCACATCTAAACAACAAAAACACAAACCAGGGCTAAGAATGTAGCCTTTACCTGACTAGCCAGATTAGAAATACACAAGACTTACAGATCACTGGGCAGGGTACACAGCACGGTCTAGCTTCAGTAGTGGAAAATAATTACTGATCACTGCTCCAGTCCCACCTAATAATTCTTAAAAGCAACACCTGAGAGATTCAAGATGGCGGATTAGCAGAAGGCTGCATTTCCAGGTGGCACATGGCTCAGAATTCAAGCTGCTGGAGTACTGCTTCTCAGTAAGGTGGGTGAAAGGGAATTTACTAAAATTCAACATTGGGCAGTTAGAGAGTCTTAGAGACTCAGAAATTCTGGTGCATTGAAGAAAGAATAAGAAAAATTATCTTGGAGCCAAGCCATTTGTGGCCGTGATAGCAGCTCTAGATCACCACAGAGGGTGAGACAACGCAGAGAGAGAAACACAGCAGACAAATTTAGCATGGAAAAACCTTTAGAACAGAAAAGCAGCCTGAATCTAGCTGACATACAGGCTGCACAGCAAACTGGTGTTTGAAAAGCACTTTCTCAACTGGCCAGAGGTGAGCTGTGGCCAGGTTGCTCTCCGAGGAGACCATGCTGCAGATTGGTAACCGGGAAGCCCAGGAGATCATAGCAAATATTGTCAGACTGTCCCTGTGGAGAAGTGGCGGTAGAGTAGCAGAGCAGCAGAGTGGCTGACAAGGGCATGCCATACAGATGCAGGGGCCCTGAGGTGTGGGGAGCCAGTGCCAGGTAAGCCAAGGCAGAATGACCTGTCATCCTTCGGTGGCCAGGCCTGCACACAGTACTGACACCTGCTGCAGAAGCCCATCCACACAACACTGCAGTCCCATCCAACCACCTCAACCTCCCACTTCCTGACCTATGGCAAGAAAATGACAGTGGGTCAGACCTGAATGGAAGTCCAGACTTAAGAGTTGGCCAATACCATTAGTACCTTTCCAAACCCTAATTAGCATAAACGTGGACCAATAGCAGTGAGCCAAGTGCTGTATAAAACCCTAGACTAGCACCACTGGGTCTAGAAAAGCTATTGGCTACCCTCTTGCACTGCAGGAGTTCTATTCCTGCTTCTATTCTTCAATAAATCCTACTCTTAAACTCACTCATCTTGGTCTGTGGATTTCATTCTTTGAATTCATGAGACAAGAACCCAGAAAGAAGAAGACATTGACAGCGAGCTGCTGGGGTCTGCTGCAATACTTCTCTGCAGCAGGGACCTGCCACCTTATGCAAATCCCACCCGCCAGCAGACGCAGGAAATCAAGTTTCCTCTCAAAATTCCAGTTTCACCAGCAAGTGCCTAGCTTAGTGTGGACCTAGCCCATGATTGAAAGAGGCACAGAGAAGATTGTACTCAGAAGGAGTCAAGTCAGAAGTGGACCAGAGTGAAATCCACTTTCCCTTTGAGTTTGCGGCTCACATGGTCAGCAAACTGAATAGGTGGGCATGGCTATCTTTGGAGACTGAGCATAGAGAAGTCATATACATGAGTGGTAGAGTGTGAGATACCTGTGGAGAATTTGCTTCCCTGCCCAATGAGCAGAATTCTGGGGAGGCTCCTGAGATCCAGACTCCTAGCAAAGATGGGCATCTGCCTGGTCCTGGGGATGTGTTGATCTAATCTCTCCAGAGCAGATACCACTCAACAAAGTTCCAAAACCCTGATTAGAACTAAACTCCGGTTGTAGGAACTCCCCACTTAGAACTCTTGGCATGTATCAATTCAGTCTGTCTAGACAGAACTCCAAACAGCAGTATGTCCCATTCTGTCCTACCTTATACTGGTGAGAAAGGAAGCTGAGAGCTGTTTCAACCAGCTTTAATTTTTGGTCACTCCTGCTGGCAGTTCAGTGAACATCACAAATAGAGAAAGGATTTAACAACCCTTAGCTCTTGGTTTCTCGAAGGGGTACATAGCCCAAGAAGAAGCAAAAGAAGGACAGTCATGCATGGGCACTGGTCATTCATTCTCATTGACAATTTTCACTTCAGTGAAGATAATTCTTTCATTTTGCATTAAGAATATTTTTCCTCGTGTGTGTGTGTGTGTGTGTGTGTGTGTGTGTGTGTGTGTGTGTTTTCTTGCTGTGCTGATTGGTTCATGAATGTATATACATAGACAGATTTGTTTCCTTTTTTCTCATTTTTAACATTTTTTATAATTATTATTTTTCTTTGTCTTACTTGTTTTAAACTTTTTTAGTTAGCGATGACACAATATTTTATTTATTTATTTTTATGTGGTGCTGATGATTTAACCCAGTGTCTCACAAGCGCTCTGCCACTGAGCCACAGCCCAGCCCTTTGTCTTATCTTTGGAGGGTTAAGGTTTTCACTTATTTATTTTGGTTTGGTTTTTGTTTGTTTGTCTTTCTCTCCTTTTTTCTCCCTCTAATAGCCAAGTTCCCTTATTTTCTTTTTCTTTACTTACTTTGTTTCTTCTATTTATTTTTTTTCACCTCCTTTATAGTCATTACTTGCTATATCTCTTCTGCTTCTCTCTGTTTTTACATTTTGAAGATTCTGAACATTCTTTAGCCTTCCTATCACATTTTCTTTTCTCTTAATGAGCTTTATTTTTACCATATTTTAGAATTATTTGATTTATATAACTCCTGCCCCCACCATTAATGATGCTGCAGTTATTAGCATTTTGGAGGGCATAGTTAACACCTGATGTTTAATGCCAGATCTAGTTCATGGCTATTTATTGTTTCTTCCTGTTGGTATTGGCTGAACCCACCATTCTTGTTTTTGTGTTGTAGATGTCATAATACTTGTTTTAATACTTATGTCATTTGCTTCTGTTGTTGCTATTGTTGTTTTGCCCCTTTATGTGAGGTGCTGGGAATCCACTGGAACACTACAAGTTCACAGGTAGAGACTCCTCTGCTGAGCTAACTCAGCCAACAGACAGCGCATCTTGCTCCATACACAAACTAACTATGCTTAATACAAAAAAAAAAAAATAGAAGAGACAAACTCCAAACTAATGACCAAGCTCTAAGTGGGGCCACCCAGAGAGAACCTCAGGTCCCACTCATGGACATCCATTCATATAGAAAAAAATGGAATTAACACACAGGTTGTGGACATCACACTTACAAGGGGATCTTAATTTAGATCACCCCCATATCCCTTCAGAATGTACAGAATTGTTAAGAAAAGCAAAGCAAATGCAGAGGATGTACCCTACGGACCCTATTATGCACAACCCCATTGCAGATCTACAAAAAGGACCCTATTCTTTTGATACCTACTGAGAAAGTGGAATCCTTAAACTCTAACATAATATTCACTGTATGAAAATACACTAATCATCACCAAAGAACAAGCAGGAAAAACTATAATAAAAAAGCCATTTGGAAATACATTGAAGAAAATCACAGCAACCTAATATCCCAGAGCATTTTGGCAAGAGAAGAATATACCCTTAAAAAGGCTCATATATGAGAGCCATCCATTCCAACAGATGCATAAAACCCAACACAGGAATACAAATTTCTTGGAAAAAAAACAAGGTAACATAATGCCTCCTTAAGTTCATAATTCACCAATAACTGATTCCAAAGATATTGAAGGGGATTAAATACCAGTTAAATGATGCAAAAGAATAGTTCTAAAAATGATCAATGATGGGCTGGGGTTGTGGCTCAGTATAAGGCACTTGCCTTACATTCAAAAAAATAACTGAATTGATTAAGGAAGTCAGTACAGGATATGAATGAGAAATCTAATCAGAATATAGAGATATTGAAAAAGAACTGAACAAATCTTGGAAATGAGAAAATAAATAAACCAAATAAAATATTAAGTTGAAAAACTCTCTTAATATGACAGACCATGCTGAAGACACAGGCTCGGATCTGGAAGACAAAGTGGCTGGCCTTGAACATTCAGACTCTAGCTAATAAAATAAAATAAATAACTATGACCAGAATACACAAGAACTCTAGGATATTAAGAGAACATATTTAGGAATCATTGAAATTGAATAGTTATGCAGACTAATGGCATGGGTAACCTCTGCAGGGACATAATAACAGAAAAGTTTCCAAACTTTGAGAATCAAATGGACATCCAGATATAAGAGGCATTTAGAACCCCAAATAGTATCAAATATATCATACCAAATTGCCTAACATATGGGACAGGATAAAATTTTAAAAGCCTCAAATGAAAAAGTTCAGGTCACATTTAGAGGAAGCCAATCAGAATTACTTCTGGTTTCTCAGTACAAACTCTAAAATCCAGGAGGGCTTGAAATGATATGTTCCAAGCCCTGGGGAAAAAAATACTGTCAACCAAGACTGCTATATCCATCAAAATTATCCTTCAGAATCAACGAAGAAATTTTAAAAAAACTTCCATGATAAGCAGAAACTAAAAGAATTATTGACACCTAAACTGGCACTACAGAAAATACTTAAAGAATTACTACACATTGAAGAAATTTAAAAATTTTTAAATAACAGAGCTTACAAATTGACTATTGTGATTTAGATATTAGGTCCCCCAACAGTTCATGTGTGAGACAATGCAAGAACATTCAGAGGTAAAATGATTGGGTTATGAAAACCTTAACATAATCTGTGATTTAACTGAGTGGTAACTGAAGACAGGTAGGGTGTGGCTGGAGAAGGTGGGCATGGGAGAGGTGTGACTTTAAGGTATATATTGTGTATCTGGCAAGTGGACTAATTTGTTTCCTTAACATTCACACTCTTCCACCATGATGTTCACTTTGAGCCCTGAGGAATGGAGTTGGCTATCTATGAACTGAAACCTCTGAAACTATGAATCTCCAAGTAAACTTTCCTTCTTAAAATTGTTCTTATCTTTTGGACACAGCAGGGGGAAAAAAGCTGATTAAAAGGAACAAATCTTGAGCTGGGATGTGGCTCAAGTGGTAGCACGCTTGCCTGGCATGCATGTGACCTGGGTTCGATCCTCAGCACCACATACAAACAAAGATGTTGTGTCCGCCGAAAAATAAAAAATAAATATTAAAAAATTTAATATTAATCTCTCTCTCTAAAAAAATAAAAAATAAAAGGAACAAATCTTATCTGAAGAGAATCTAAACAAATGAGAAATAGGACCAAATTCAATATTAGAAATAAATCAAAATGTCAAGAATTACCAAACATCTCTCTGTAATAACATTGAACATAAATGGTCTTAACTCTAAAATTAAAAAACATAGGCTGGTCACTTTTCTTCCTTCCTGTTCTTCACAAATCAACTCCCAACTAGGTGCCCACTCACTGCCTTGGCATTGTCTTTGGGCTTAATATATTAGAATTCCTGGTCTCTATCTAGTGGGAAATGTCATTGCTGGTACCCAGAAAAGGAAGAAGAGCTTGACAGAACCCAGAACATCCAGTTCAGCCCCAGCCTTCTCAGAGGCCCCCCAGACCTGGGGAAGAAGAGGGATTACTCAGTTTTCTGGGCAGCTTTCCTGTAAGTGAAACCAGATTTATACATTAACTTAGGCTTTTTTTAAAAAAAAAAAAAAAGTGCCTTTTTCTGCTTTAAAAATTGGAGTATGTTGTGTGAAGCAGCTCTGAACTTTTATTTTCCTGGTCTCTCTTGGCTGGTGATTTCCTTATGTGCATATGCCAGAAGCACTCCACCCCTCCCCACATGCCCACTGTGTGCAGAGTTGGGGCGCTCAGCATACTTCCCCATTGGCATACTGGAAAAGGTCTGAGTTACACTGAGCACTTTAAAACCAAAACATCTCAAAGTATGATGGGTCATTCCCAGCAAGAGCAACATGAAAGAATGTGATGCAGATGGATTAATGTAGAAAGTGATGGGTTCATTAGGACAAAGGAAAATTCTTCCAGGATCCAGAGGTGACAAGATGACAAATATTCCATATTATCCCATGCCAAGTTTGTGCTCTTGTCATATTTACAAATGACAGCAGCCTCTGTGTCTCCAGCCATAAGCACTCAAGCCTGCTTGTAAATATAAAGATGGCAAGAATTAGAGGAGCTGGGGATGACCCAAGACCACAACTCTGGATCTCAGGAAGCAGATATTTGCCTGTGTTGTGGCCTAAGGAGAAAGTTTGTGCTATAGCTTTGCTCACACCAGGATTCTCCCTTGCCATTGAGAAGAAAGCATTATCTATTTACCATTTAGAACTCTGAAGCAGCCCCACCCTGTGGCTCAGTGGTTAAGCACCCCTGGATTCAACTCCTGGTACAGAGAGAGAGAGACAGACAGACAGACAGACAGACAGACAGACATAGACTAGTAAAATGGAATAAAAAAATAAGACCCAAGTGTATGTTGTTTGCAAGAGACTCATCTTATAGGCAAAGACAGACACAAGCTGAAAGTAAAAGAACAGAAATTGGTATACCATGCAAATGGAGCCCCAAAACAAGCAGAAGTAGCTACTGTCATATTTGACAGAGCAAACTTCAAGACAAAGCTAATCAGGAAAGACAGAAGTCACTTCATTCTGGTAAAGGGGACAATGCAACAAGAAGATATAATGAAAGTAAAATTTATGTCCCAAATATCTTGTGCACCTAGTTACATAAAACAGACACTACTTGATTTAAAGACTCAGATAGACACCAGTACCACATACTTAGTGATTTCAACACACCTCTTTCACCTCTAGATATGTCATCCAGACATAAACTCAGTAAAGACATTTCTGACCTAGAAAAAAAAAAAATATATATATATATATATAATAAATCAAGTGGACTTAACAGATATCTATAGTATGTTTAATCCAATAACAACCAAATTCATTTTCTTCTCAGATGTTTTATGGAAACTTCTCCAAAACAGACTATATTTTAAGCTACAAAGAAACTCTTAGAATTTATTTTTTTCCTTCATCTTATCTGATCATAATGGAAGAAAGTAAAAATCAATGCCAAAATATTGCAGAAAGCAATATATACACAAGGAGACTGAATAATACACTTTTGAATGATGAATGAGTGATAGAAGAAATCAGGGAAGAAATTTAGTGACATAACACACCAGAACCTCTTAGACACTAACAAGGCAGTTCTTAGAGGAAAGTTTATAGCTATAAGTGCTTACATAAGAAAATCAGAAAGCTACCAAATAAACAACCTAATAATACACTGCAAGGTCCTTGAGAAACAATAACAAACCAATTCCAAAACCATCAAAAGTCATGAAATCATTACTTTCAAACATTAAATCAATGAAATGGAGAAAAAAATATGAAGGATCAATGAAACAGAGTTGTTTCTTTAAAAAAAATAAATAAGATTGATAAACTCTTAGCCAAATAAGCTGAAAGAAAAAGAAGAACACAAATTAATAAAATTAGATATGCAAAAAGAGAAAATCAACACAGATATCACAGAAATTGAGAAGATCATTAGGGACTATTTTGAAAACTTATACTCCAATAAAGTGGAAAGCCTAGAAGCAATGTATCATTTCTAGAAACATAAGACCTGCCAAAACTGAATCTAGAAAATCTAAACAGAATGATCACTAGTAATGAGATAAAGGCAGTAATAAAAAGTTTTCCAATAACCAAAAAATAAAAAATTGGCATCAGATGGAGTCTCAGCTGAATTCCACCAAATCTTTAAAGAAAAACTAATGCCAATGTTTCTCAAATTATTCCATGAAACAGAAAGTTATAGAACACTTCCAAATTTACCCTATGCAGCCAGTTTCACACTCATATCAAAACCAGAGTAGAACACATTAAGGAAAGAAACTATAGACTAATATCCCTGATAAAATTAGATGTAAAAATCTTTTTAAAATGTTAGCAAATCATATTCAACAACATATTAAGAAGATTGTACATTATGACCAGGTTCATTTTTATCCCAGGGATGTAAGAATGGTTAACATATGCAAATCAATAAATGTAATTCATCACATAAATAGAATTGAGAACAAGAATCACATAGTCATCTCAATAGATGCAGATTAAGCCTTTGACAAAATTCAACACCCATTCAAGAAAAAAACACTGAAGAAATTATGTTTAGAAGAAAATTACCTCAACATCATAAAAGCTATATACAAAAAAAAAGAGAGAGAATATCAGTGAATGGGGAAAAAACTGAAAACATTTCCTTTAAAATTTGGCACAAGAAAAGGATGCTCACTCCTACCACTCCTATTTAATATAGTACTAGAAATTCTAGCCAGAGCAATTAGGCAAGAGAAGGAAATGAAAGGGATGATAACAGGAAAGGAAGTAACCAAATTATTACTGTTTGCAGATGATATGATACTATACTCAGGGGATCCCAAAAGTTTCACCAAAAGACTACTAGAGCTAATAAACAAATTCAGCATGGTAGCTGGTTAGAAAATCAACATACAAAAACCAATAGCTTTCCAATACACCAATAATGAATCTTCTGAGAAAGAAGAAATCAGGAAAACAATCCCATTCATAATACCCTCGAAAAAAAAATACCTAGGAATAGGGCTGGGGCTGTAGCACTTGTCTAGCATGTGTGAGGCACCACTATAAATAAATGAAATAAAGATATAAAAATACAACAATGTTATTTTTTAAATACCTAGGAATCAGTCTAACCAAGAAGGTGAAAACCTCTGCAAGAAATTGAAAGAAGTCACAAGATGATGGAAGCACCTCCCATGTTCATGGATAGGCAGAATTGATATTGTTGCTATGGCCATAATACCAAAAGCTATGCACAGAGGCAATGCAATCCCCATCAAAATACCAATGACATTCTTCACAGAAGTAGAAAAAAAAAACAGTCCTGAACTTCATTTGGAAGAATATAAGACCTAGCGTAGCCAAAGCAATTCTAAGCCAAAAAAAAATAGCAATGCTGTAGTGGGGTTTAATGGAAATGGCAAGTCCCTGTTTTTGATTTTGCCCTTAAATCAAAAGTTACAATAGAAGAAAAGAAAGAAAGAAAAACTAAGCACCTCCCATGTGCCAACTCTGAACTAGTTATTGTGAAACTGGGGATGACTTCATAATATAAAAATATCTATCGAATGAGGTAGGCTTTGATATAGCCAAAGACAAGAGAAAGATTTATTTTATAGATTTTATAAATTTAAATATTTTTTTTAATTTAAGGGAATTAGCAAAGGACATGAGTTCTTTGTTAAATTCAGCACACCAAGACCAGACAGCATGGACCTGAGGAGTTTGGGGTTCCCATGGAGAAGGGCAGCTGTGTGGATACTCATGAATTCACCCCTCTCTGTGTTTTGCTCCTGCTTGGATTCCTTCCTTTTACCCCATAATAGCATCCAGGAATATTCTACTCACTCTGAATTCCACAGTGGCCACTGAGCGTGTCCTGTCTGTCTTGAATAGAGCAGGGACCGGCTGGTATACTCAAAAATAACTTCAATAGCCATCAAAATGGGAGAGGAAGGAATAAAGGAAAATATAATAGTGGAAATTGATGGTTACATTTCCAAAGTAAGGTTTGTGAACCTCCAAACATCAATGAAAGTGTAAATACACACACACACACACACACACACACACACACACACAGAGTCCACTGAAAGCAGTAGTCACCAAGCCTGAGCAGTGGGAAGTCTTGGCTGCTAAAAAGTGACAGCATCCTCTAAACAAGTCTTTGAGGTGGGCACATGTTATATACAAGGAAACTGAGACTCAGAGTGATCAAGAGAATTGTCCAAAGTCACAGGGTTCACTGGGAGACAAAACCTAAACCCGTGTCTGTTAGCTTGCAGGGGTTCTTTTCATGACACTAAGCTGCCCACTGAGTCTGCTGTGTTTTGCTACACTTGCAATAGATTTTTCTTCTAATCAATACTACCTACTTGCTTAAACTAAGCCTAGTAAGTATTGATTCATGCATAACCTTCCATTGGCAGAGGCTAGCCTTGCTGCAGAGAGGAAGATGGTCCAAAATAAATCCACATGCTCTGCATTTGTGTCCCATGTTGTGTTTGACTTGGTCTTTCCTGATGGCCAAGTCTAAATGACTCTCATCAGCATCCTAACCTGACTGTTCCATGAAGATGGGGAAAAGGTCTGAAAGAGGGAATTATGTGCACTTATTGCCAACACTTGACCAGAATAACCAAGAGATGGTTTGGAAACAACGGGAGACTATATTCAAAGGTCTAACATTACCATTCTCCAGCATGTAACATAAAACAGCAATTTTAATTCTCATCACAGAAAGACAAAGCATAAACGCCGGTGTCTGATCCAGGACTTAAAAGGGTGGAACTGAAAAATCTATTTCCTCATCTGTAACGGAGGCTATTATCAGGATTTAAAATAATACATACAATTTGCTCAACCCATTGTAAGATAGGTTGAAAATTGTGAAATAAATGATAGTCATTATTGTCACTGTTGCTATTATTAATATGAGTAGTAGCAGTAGCAGTAGTACTGTTTCAGCACATGGACACAGTAATAATAGGGATGACCTGAGTGCATTATATGGGAACTTGGGAAGCAGCTCCTACCTGGGTCCTTTCCCCTTAACATAAAACTGTGTAAAGACATCTTGCCCAGAGATGTCTCTTGCCTAGAGACAAAGCACATGTACGAAGAGACAACCTCCCACTTCTCCTCGAGGGGCCACCAATCTTTTGATGAGTGATGAGGACCAGTGTCAGTAATGAGGCAGAGTGGCAGGAAGAGCCGCACGTTAAACATTCAAATCCCTGATGCCTTTGCCAGAGCCCCAGAGTCCACATTCCCAGATCTGAAGCAAATGAAAAACAAAAGAGCAAGTAATAAGTTAACAACTCACTTCGGCGACGACCGCGCCCGTCCTGTGGAGCAGCCACTTACGTTCCAACGGTTCCCGCTCATTTGCCAGTATGTGATTCTAATCAGAACGAAAGTCCTTAATCACAGCACCATTACAGAATCTCCTACTCTGAGCCGATTAGGACGCTTAAAAGTAAATAGCTGGTGCTTGCCAGCGTCTGCAAAGGAAACTTGAGTCATCAGTTCAAAACTACAAGGCACTACCCTTCTCTCGTCTGTGTCTTTGCTTCATCCGAGTGTGACTTGGCCATCCACCCACCCAGGCCCCCTGATTACAGGTCATAAGTGTCCTCCCTCTTGCTCTGACTCAGGTCAGCACACATGTCCTGGATCGACGCTGTGCTGATCATTGTTTAACTTCTATCTCATCTTTTCTCATGTGCAAACAGTTGGTCAAAGCATGGTGTCTCATCAAGCACTTACTGCCCCAACACAGGACAGGGCCTCTCAGGAGGTTAACGTGACGGTGTCAGGGGGAGGGTTTGGGTGGGAGATAACAGCTTGTGGAGCAAACCAGAAAAGCAACTGAGTTTGGGTTACTTTGACATTTGATTGAGAGCAGCAAAAAGAAGAAGAGAAGACCATGCTCCTGGTCTACCACATCTTTCAAAATTATTTAAAAGGGAAAATGTCATATTCACTATAAATTCCTTTCATTGGGCCAGTTCCTAAAAGCCCATCATGCAAGGCATTCTTTGAGTTACTGTAGTAGCCCAAGCCTCCCCATCTCCATTCCAGCAGTTACCCAAGCTGAATATTCTAGATCTAATTGACTCCTTCTTCAACTATCAAATCCTTCGTGTACCCACTATTTCATATGCCTTCTCCATTCAAATCATCCGTGAAATATTCCTGCCCTATATCCCCTCTCAATGGGCTCATTGAGAAAGTGTTTTCTTTGTTCATCCTGCCGTTAGTATCCCATTTCAGTGGATCAAGTCATCCCCTTTGATTTCTAGAACCCACATGCTAAAATGATTTTTGAACATGCCCTGGCTTCCTCTCCTCAAATATATGTTCATGAGTTTCCCACTTGCAAGAAATCCTTAATTCACAGATTTGTTCATGAGTCCATCATCCTTAAGCATCTAAGTCCAACTCAATACCACTGTTTTGGTTTTTTGTTTGTTTTGTTTTGTGGTGCTGGGGTTTGAATCAGGGCCTTGTGCATGCAAGGCAAGCACTCTGCCAACTGAGTTATATCTCCAGCCCACCACCGTTTTTTTTTTTTTAAGACATTCCTGAACTCCCTGGCAGAAGGGATTTTTCTTCCCTGAACCCTCTCTCTTAGCATTTATTATAGCGATGATCACAGACTGACCTCTTAACCTTTTCACTTTCAGCACAACAAATCAGACTCCAAGGAATTTGAATCCTGGCAAGGTCATTTATTAAATATTTATTAAATATTTTGACTTCTGTATATTTATTGCACCTCCACCAGCCTCCTGGTGGAGGCTTATAAAATGGCATAAGGATGATTCAAACTTCACTGGGTGTGAGAATTTCAAACATAGAAGGTCTCACGAGATCGTACAGGGGAGGTACTTGGCCTGCTGTCTGACACAAATGCTCACTGAACTTTAGCTGTGGTTCTTATCTAGTTGTTTCTGTGGTGGATACTCTCCGGAAAGAGTCACCCTCGATTCCCTTCCTCCCTATCAATGTCCCACCTTACCCATTAAGTCCCTTACCTTCCTCTTCAGTCAGGCCTGGCATTCTGACTATCCTTGACCAATAGTATCAGAAGTGAAACTTTTTCTGACCCTCTCCTCAAAGAAGTATGGCAGCTTCTACCTTCAGCTGATCATCTGGTTATGAAGAAACTTGGACTAACCGCTGAATGATGAGACACCACAGGAAAGAGGAAGGCCACTGGAGAAATACGAGCGACGCCATATTGGATCTTTCACTCCAGCCCAACCACCAGCTGAATGCATCTGCATGCAACACCACAAGGCAAGACAAACAGAAAAGCCTCCCAGCTGAACCCAAAAAAAAACCCATTTAAGGTTTTCGGGAAATCATAAATTATTACATAGATGACTAAACCATGTCCATTTGTTGTCTTTCTTATCAGGCCATAAGCTCCTTCAGAGAAAAGACCATATGGAAGTATATCTGGGGCTGGGGTTGTGGCTCAGAGGTAAAGTGCTCACCTGGCATGTGTGAGGCCCAGAGTTCGATCATCAGCACCACATAAAAATAAAATAAAGATATTGTGTCCACCTAACACTAAAAAAACAAATATTTTTAAAAAAAAGAAAGTATATCTGTATTGCTAACACCTGGACAGATCTAAATAAACTCATATATCAGTATACCAGGGGGTTGAGTGTCTGGGGTGACTTAGGCAGAGCATTTCAACACAAAGTTGTCAAATGAATTAATGAATTTTTTCTTCTTCTTTCCCCCACCCCCAGTACTGGGGATTGAACTCTATGCCTCCCTCAAGCTAGGCAAGTGCTCTACCACCGAGCTATACCCCCAGCCCTTCTTACCTTTTTATGAGAAGACTCTACCTGAAAAATCAACACTCAGTGTAAAAAAATATTAATGCAATCTGACAGTATAAGTGCAGAACCCCATCTTTGAAAAAAATCTAAGCTCAACCTCTTGGCTGAACAGGTCACTTCCAGAACAGTCTGGCTGCCTGTCAACTTCTAAGACAGAGGCAACTTGGGAAGCCGAAGAAGGGAAAGTGGAGAACTTGGATCTGTGGCATCAAGTTGAAACTACAGAAGGAAACAGATGGCAGATAAAATGCTTCATGGAGTTTACACTTTCTACCCATTCGTTCAGTGATTGCTGCTCACCATCTGTCCTGGCTCTGTAAAGTTGGATCTTTAAGCAATGAAAGAGCTTCCTTCTGTCACTACTGAAGAAGGACACCAAATGTACCACCTCTTACCATTATACCTTCTCTGCCAAAGCCAGGCTCTGTCCCTTAAAACCTGGTGGCCCCTCCTCACATCACAAGTCTTAAAAAGAAAAAAGTCTTTGGCAGTTTTTTCTCTTTCTCAAGCTTCTTCCTGGACCATCTCCCTCTTGGTATGTTTTTGCACCTTGCACCAATGGTTTTATTCCTAAGCTCTCTGAATCATGGTGTTTCATTTTCCTGTAAATTCTGTTGCTTCTTGTTACTATACACAAAGCAGAACCCTCATTCGTGACAGCCTAGCCAAATATTCAGAGTTAGGCCTTGGCAATCTCTGTAATCCCAGATGAGCTCTCAAATGAGGCCTCATCCCATCTGTTGGTTAACGTCATATTGGAGGCTTTGGAAAGGGAAACTAAAAGGATCCGGGGTATGAACCTCCTAATTCAAGTAGACGTGAATGAAGCCCAAAGTCAGATGTGTCCATCAGA
This sequence comes from Ictidomys tridecemlineatus, assembly GCF_052094955.1. NCBI lineage: Eukaryota > Metazoa > Chordata > Mammalia > Rodentia > Sciuridae > Ictidomys > Ictidomys tridecemlineatus. The sequence continues at coordinate 36,768,123 of NC_135491.1, read as the reverse complement.
TTCACTCTGCTTTTTCTACCGTATGAAAAGTCACAGCCTTCCCAGTAGTTTTGATTGATTTCCAAGGTCCTTATATTCTCACTGCTATCCTTGCTGTAAATTCCCTGACTCCCCTGAATTCTTGCTCCTGATTTGAATTATGCCACCTATTCATTTACTGCACCTTTAAATTTCTTTCCTACATCATCGAATATTTCTCAAGTTTTTCACATGTGAATATAACTAAATCTAGTTACTGTCCTTGAAAACATAATGATCTAGTCACGGGACAGAAAAACTAATAGGCCATTAAATACTGGGTGGTAAGGGATCCTACAAGGAAATAGAATATGCTCTGTAGGCAGTTCCTTCTGGGGTGAGCTGGGCAGTCAAAAACTGCTTCCCAGGGTAATAAAAAGCAGGAGATTCATGGATACTTGCTACTCAAAATATGGTCATGAAATGGGCAAATCCACAATTATCATTAGAATTTCCAGTATCACTCTTAATAACTTATTGATAGAACAACTGGACAGGAAAACAGCAAAGATATGGTAATTGTGAACAACTGTCAATCAACTTGACCTACTTAACATTTATGAAACACTCAACCCATCAACTTCATAATAAATATCCTTTCAAATGAATACAGAATGGTTACCAAAAAAAAAATCTATTCTGGGCCATAAATCAAGTTTCAATTATTTTTAAAGGATTCAAATCATACAACCCTCTGACCACAAGGACATTTAATTAAAAATAAATAACAGAAAGATCTCTAGAAAATCCCCAAATATCTGACAAATAAATCAAAACACATTTAAATAGCCCATAGGTCAAAAAAATTAAAAGAAGTATTTGGGGCAAGATGACTATTAAAACACTTCACACTTGAATTTGTGGAATGCCACTAAGGCAATAGTAACAGAAATTTATTCTAAATGCCCACATTAGGAAAAGAAGAAGTTTCTCAAATCAATAACCTCTGCTTCCACCTTAGAAACTAGAAATAAGAAAAGAAAATTAAATCCAAATTAAGCGAAAGAAAGGACATAATAAAGATCAAAGTGGAAGTCAATAAAATAGGGAAAAAAACACAGTAGAGAAAAACATTGAAACCAAAAATAGCTCTTTGAAAAGATCAATAAAATTAAAAATTCCAGCCAGAATGAGTAAAAGACACAAAGCACTAATATCAGGAATGAGTTAGGTCACTAAAACTTCCATAGCTATTAAAGATTAAAAAAATAATGAACAGCTTTATGCTAATGAGTTCAAAACCTTTTATATGAAATTTTTAAAAATCTCTAATAAGACACAAATTACTAAAGCTCATTTTAAAAAAAGATAAACTGAAAAGCTCTATCTATGAAAGAAATTGAAGTTGCAATTAAAAAAAAAAAACCCACAGGGCTGAGGAAATAGTCAGTGATAGAGCACTTGCCTGATACATGTGAGGTTCTAGGTTCAATTCCTAATTTCACAAAAATAAAAATAAAAACACTCCCACAGGTGTTAAGAACAAGCTTTGGAGAAAGAGCAGTCTCTTCAATAGTTTGATTTTTTAAATAATCATAATAATAAACCAAACTCAGAAAGTCAAAGGACATGTTTTCTCTTATATATGAAAGCTAGAGAGAAAAAGGTGGGGGGAATGTGAAGGGGAATCTCATGAAAACAGAAGAGAGACAGTGGACAAGAGGAGGGGGGAGGGGGAGAGCACGGGGAAACAATAGGGAACAAAATTTGACCAAATTATATTGTTATATTGTATGCACGAATTGCACTTTTATGCATAATTATAATGCATCAATAAGAAGTTAAACATACAAGCAAAGTGGAAAAAAGCACTGTCCAGGGATTTAAAACCTTTGGGCCACATTGGGCTCATCAGCTGAAAGAGAAAGAGAGAGGAATGGAAGGCTTGTTAGAATTGGATGGAGAAGATTCGATTCTTTAAAAATTCCCAGAAGACCTAGAAGAGGGAGGAGGCTTTTAAAGTTGTCTTTAAAGCCCTTGTCTCTTTTCTCAAAGAACCTCCTTTGAGAGGAGGGCGATTCCAACAGGCAGATGGGAACTGAGCGCCACAGGTAAATAAGTCACTTCGCAGTTTCTTGTTTGCTTGATTTGTTTTGTTTGTTTTTGTGGTGCTGAGAATCCAATCCACATGCTAGGCAAGTGCTCTACTGAGCTACGTGGCCAGCCCACCCCACCTCCTCTTTTTTTTTTTTTTTTTTTTTTTTTTGGTTAAGACAGGGTCTTGCCAAATTCCTCAGACTGTCCTCAAACTGAGATCCTGCAGGTGTGCACCACTGCATCAGGTACTTCCTAACTTTTGACTCATAGAGGGAATACATCAGATTTTTAAGTCCCAACTATGCATGCTTCTACCTAAAAGCAATTCTTGTTCATTTTTTTTTTTTTTGAGAGAGAGAGAGAGAGAGAGAGAGAGAGAGAATTTTAATATTTATTTTTTAGTTCTCGGCGGACACGACATCTTTGTTTGTATGTGATGCTGAGGATCGAACCCGGGCTGCACGCATGCCAGGCGAGTGCGCTACCGCTTGAGCCACATCCCCAGCCCCAATTCTTGTTCATTTTGATTTGTGTATAGATCACAAAGACCCCTTTTCATCTGGGTACAGCCAGAATTAGGATAACTTGTGTTTGGGAGATTTGGGGGGTTTTAGTTTTGGTTTTATCAGCAGAGGAGTTTGGGATCTGCACTCCTCAGTCTAAGCAGGAAGTCTCCAAGCCTCTAATAGGTCGAGCCAAACTCTGTGTTCCATCCAATTGTAACAGAGCCCAGATGCCCTACTTTCTGTGCACTCACACACACAAACATACACACACACACACACACACACACACACACACACTCACACTCACACATCTTCTAATGTACTTTTCTTACTTGCTTTTTCAACCTTTTCAACCTGCTTTTCTTAACCAGCAGCTACTCCACCCTGGAGCATGGTAGTTATTCTAGAATTTGCTCCAGACATCAGTGTAGACATACATTCAGGCCACCATCATCGCCACAAAGATTTCCCAGAAGAAGAAATATAGCAGAATAATAGTTTGAGATATCTCTGTGAACTCTCTCCAGTTTCTCTTCCTTGGAAACAAGTACATGATTGATCCTATCATCATTGCCTCAAGAGAAAAGTGATTCAAAGTAGACATCAGATACGTTATGAATCTTCCTGGCATTTTTATCTAAATGTTCAGCCACAGAAAGAAGAGGTTTCAGAGGTATGGACACATCAGGGCTATCTGGCTAAAAGTAAGACAGAAAAGAAAGAAGAGTCCTCTTGGAGTAAAAGGCACTTCCACTGGGGTGAAGGCAGAGGAAATTGGGGAGGGAAGTGGAGATGGAGCCCTGTGTTCCAGCAGCAATGCCTAAAACTTCCACGACCCCAAAGAGGCCGGGTCCAATGACACATCTAAGCAAGCAGGTATGTGGGAAGCATTGGCAGAGTCCCGTGGCCTGAGCATGTCAAGGATTGACCTGGAAGCACTTAACCCCTGAGCTACATTTCCAGCCCTTTTTATGTTTTATTTTGAGACAAGGTCTCAATAAGTTGCTCAGGGTCTCACTAAATTGCTGAGGCTGGCTTTGAACTCATGATCTTCCTGCCTTAGCCTTCCAACTCCGTGGGATTATAGGCATGCACCACCATGCCTGGCTTAATTTTAAGGGTTACTTCTATAGACTGAGGCTATGTGTTCTTAGTCTGTCTTTCTTTGAAGCATCTCACACAAGGCCACTCTTACCCAGCTGGGGTCATAAGGGTTGTTCTTCCTTCTTGGGACTACAGGGTACATGTCCAAATAATCCTCCACTGATTAAAAAGCAAAGCAAAGCAAAACAAACCAAATTTACCCTGATTTGGTCTGGACTTGGATGAAAAGGATCTTTGTAACCTATACACAAACCAAATTGACCAGGAGCTGCTTTTAGGTAGAATATTCTATATGAGTCAAAAGTTAGGATGTAGCTGGGTGTGGTGGTGCACACCTGTAATCCCAGCAATTTGGGAGACTGAGGCAGGAAGATTACAGTTTGAAGCCATCCTGGGCATCTTAAAAAAAAAAAAAAAACACCTAAAAATGCCAAAAAACACCTACGAGACACCTAAAATGCCAGAAAACATGAGCATCTCCAAGATTCCCTGGAAGAATGTACAACCAAAGACCAAATGCTCTCCTGATAATGAAAATAAGACGATTCCTAAGATAAGATCCTACTGAAGATTGTGCTCTGTTCTCTGCCTTGGGTCTTCACGTGGGAGAATTTCAAGCAAGATGAGAGACTTAGTGAAAGTACAGTAAAACTTATTAGAAGAAAAAAGAAGGGGGTTAAAACACTCCCAAGGGAGAGAGTGGGTCTTCTCAGAGAGGAGAGTGACTGCTCACTTCTTTGAGAGTTCAGGTTTATTGGGGTAGGAGGGGAGGGTTCTAGAGAATCCTGCCCACTCACTTCCTCTTAACTTTTTTGTTTGTTTAGGTTTGGGATTTTTTTCACTACTTGTGATTGAAGCCTTAGGTACTCCACCACTGAGCCACATCCCCAGCTCCTTTCTTTTTTCTTTTTTTTAAACAAAGTTTCATTAAGATGCCCAGGATGGCTTCAAACTGTGATCCTACTGCCTCAGTCTCCCAAATTGCTGGGATTACAGGTGTGCACCACCACTACATCCTAACTTTTGACTCACAGTAGAATTTTCTCCCTAAAAGCAGCTCCTGGTCAATTTGGTTTGTGTATAGGTTACAAAGACCCTTTTCATCCAGGTCCAGACCAAATCAGGGTAAATTTGGTTTGTTTTGTTTTGCTTTGCTTTTTAATCAGCAGAGGATTACTTAGACATGTATCCCGCAGTCCCAAGAAGGAAGAACAACCCTTATGACCCCAGCTGGGTAAGAGTGGCCTTGTGTGAGCTGCTTCAAAGAAAGACAGACTAAGAATAAATAGCCTCAGTCTATAGAAGTAACCCTTAAAATTAAGCCAGGCCTGATGGTGCATGCCTATAATCCCAGGGAGTTGGAAGGCTGAGGCAGGAGGATCATGAGTTCAAAGCCAGCCTCAGCCGTTTAGCAAGATCCTGAGCAACTTATTGAGACCTTGTCTCAAAATAAAAACATAAAAAGGGCTGGAAATGTACTTCAGTGATTAAGTACCTCTGGGTTCAATCCTTGGCACCAAAAGAGAAAGAAGAAGGAGGAGGAGGAGGAGGAGAAAAATTAGCCCTTTGACTCCAGTTCCCACTGCTCCCATCAACTGCTACCCCATGTTGCCCCCTCAAGAACTGGAGACCCTGAAATCCTTTAGGGAAGTGGACATCGTCAAGGTCTTTCTTTGGCTACTTCCTACTGGTGAGGATTGTTGGCCTTGGGAACAGGAGTCTCCTGTCCTTGCTGTCTATCAGTGGGACATGGATAATTAAGAGAACTTCAGGCATTCAAGAGGTTCTTGTTAAGTTTCAGGAGCATCTACAGATGAATCCATTGAAGTGCTAGGTGAGTCTCCCCAGCTCAGGCTGATTGAGAGAAACATAATGATCAAAGAGGAGAAATCTTAATTGCACAGTGCTATCCGTAAGACAGCAGAGTATGACTTTTGTCCTAGAAGTAATTATTGCCAGAATGATTAGTCACTTTTTTACCAAGATGTTTTGGAAAGCCAAGAGGTTAGTAGGTCTGTTAGATCAAGCTCACGTGGACTCAGGACAAACTTGTGATTTTGGCAGTCGTTCGTGACGAGTTACTTTTAGTCATTTGTCATAGTTATTTTCGGCCCTCATGCATGGGAACCCTTCCTTTCCACCCTCCCAATTCTATTTCACTTTCGTGGGTTGACATGACCGACTCCATCTTGAATTTGGGATCTCTTATATGTTTATCTCCCCACCTCTCCATCTTTGAGAGGTTTTTTTTCCCTCAATACATTGCTGATCGATCAGCCTGTAATAAGGTTTATGTTGTCTCTCGTTGCTGTGACACATCTGCCCCCCTCCTTGGTCTCACTCGGTCCCATGCTGCAGAAAAAGTGATGGGTGACTCTGAGTCAGTGTCATAACCCTTCTGTCCACATTTGAGCAATGAGGAGGTTTAGAAGGGGTGACTCTGAGGCCAAGCTCACCTGGATCCCACTGCTAGTTTTCACCTTCTCTGTTCTGTAGGTGACGGCCAGCATCCAAAAACATGGGAACAGGTTATTTTATTAGCTGTGATACTTTCGTTGAATGTTAAGAGGCAACAGTTGCACTATTTTAAAAGGAAAATACAAAGTAAAATCAATAAGAGCAAAACAAATCTATCTTACATAGTGGTTTCGAACGGTTTCGAACGGAGAAACATCGTTTTTATAATGATATCAATTTTGTCACAGACTTCTATAGAAAAGCCAACGTGTTTGAAAAAAAATGAGTCTACCCATATCAGGAAGCTGTATTTAAGACTGGTGAGAGTCTTTTCCACTAACCTGTTTGGCAGGGTTTTAGAGAAGAATCAAAACTATAGGTGATGGGGCAAGAGGGGGTGCTGGACAGTGATATTGCCCAAATTATATTGTTACATTGTGAGCATGTAGACATATGTAACAAATCCCACCACTAGGTACAACTATCTTGCACATTAAAAAAAAAAAATGTTGAAAGAGGAAAAAAAAAACTGTGGATAACAAAAGACTTGGAATAGCCATGGTTAAAATTGTGATGAGAGTTTAGTAACTGAGAAGACAATTTATTTGCTTTTACCATGTGCACAATTTTAAGGTAATATGCATGACTGACAACATTATTCCAGGAGCATCAGATTTTTAGAAGTTTTATAAAGTCTTTAGAATACTTATATTAATAACATGTATCATATAGCATGGTAAAATAAGAGTTGTTTACATAACCAGAGTTATAAATCAGATTTAACCAGAATTATAAAGTGGTCATTTAAGAAAATTTTAAATAGATCTTTAACTGAACCTTAATTCATTTTTTTAAAAAAATATTCAGTTTTCATGTCCTTTTGGTATAGAACAAGGAGTGGGATAGCTGGGTCAAATGGTGGTTCCATTCCCAGTTTTCCAAGGATTCTCCATACTGCTTTCTGTATTGGCTGCACCAATTTTGCAGTCCCACCAGCAATGTATAAGTGTGCCTTTTCCCCACATCCTCGCCAACACTTACTGTTGTTTGTATTCTTGACAGCTGCCATTCAGACTGGGGTGAGATAAAATCTCAGAGTAGTTTTGATTTGCATTTCTCTAATTGCTAGAGATGATGAACATTTTTTCATATGTTTGTTGATTAATTGTATATCTTCTGAGAAGTGTCAGTTCAGTTCCTTGGTCCATTTATTGATTGGGTTATTTGTGTTTTTTGGTGTTAAGATTTTTTCGAGTTCTTTTGAGTTCTGTATTGTAACTGTGATTATGTGTGTTAGTCTCTGTGTCCTTTATTCTGTACCATTGGTCTACCAGTCTATTTTGGTGCCAATACCATGTTGTTTTTATTACTATTGCTCTGTAATAAAGTTTAAGGTCTGGTATAGTGATGCCACCTTAGGATTTCTTTAGCTATTCTGGGTCTCTTATTTTTCCAGATAAATTTCATGACTGCTTTTCCTATTTCTATGAGGAATGTCATTGGGATTTTGATACCCAAAGGACTTAAAAACAGCATTTTACAGAGACACAGCCACATCAATGTTTATAGCAGCACAATTCACAATAGCTAAACTGTGGAACCAACCTAGATGCCCTTCAATAGATGAATGGATAAAGAAAATATGGCGTATATACACAATGAAAGATTATTAAGCATTAAAAGAGAATAAAATCATGGCATTTGCAGGTAGATGGATGGAGTTTGAGAATATAATGCTAAGTGAAATTAGCCAATCCCAGAAAATCAAATGCTGAATGATTTCTCTGATTTAAGGATGCTGATTTATAATACGCTGCCAGGGGGTCGGCGGGTGGGAGAATTAAATAAACTCTAGAAAGGGCAAAGGGGAAAAGGGGAGGGAAGTGAAGGGAGAGGGCGGGAAAGATGGTGGAATGTGATGGTCATCATTCCCTAAGTACATGTATGAAACACAAAGGATGTGACTCTACTTTGTGTACAACCAGAGATATGAAATTTGTGCTCTATATGTGTAATATGAATTGTAATGCATTCTGATGTCATATATAACAAATTAAAATTTTTTAAAAAAAATTTAAAACTCAGTTTTTCCAAGAAATTAAAACTTAATCAAAACATCAGAAAACACAAGAAATTGTTGGGCACAGTGACTCACACCTGTAATCCTAGTAGTTCAAGGAGGCTGAGGCAAGAGGATGACAAATTCAAAGCCTGTCTCAGCAGCTTAGATGCTAAGCAACTTCGGGCAACCTTGTCTCTAAATAAAAAATAATAAGGACTGGGGATGTGGTGCGGTGGTAAATCACCCCTGGGTTCAATCTCTGGTACCAAAAATAAATAGATAAGTACCCAAGAAATTCCCTTAATGATAAGATATAAAACCTTTGTTTCCTAGGTCAATTTCTGTAAACCTTACCAAGAGAAGACCAGTATCATTTTTACACATTTTTTATTGGTGCATTATAGTTGTACATAATGGTGGGATTTATTGCTACATATTTGCACATGTACACAACATAACAATATAATTTGGCCATTATCATTCCCCAGTATTTCCCTTCCCCCCCCCCCTTCTCCATCCCCCGGTCCCTTTCCTGTATTCTACTGATCTCCCTTTGATTTTCATGAGATTCCCCCACATTTCTTTTCCTTTTTCCTCTGAAGCTTCTACGTATGAGAGAAAACATACAACCCTTGACCTTCTGAGTTTGGCTTATTTCACTTAACACAATGTTCTCAAGCTCCATCCATTTTCCCGCAAATGATGTGACTTTATTTTCTTATGACTGAATAAAACTCCACTGTGTATCTATACCACATTTTTTCTTTATCCATTCATCTTTTGATGGACACCTGGGCTGGTTCCATAGTTTGTTTATTGTGAATTGTGCTGCTATAAACATGAGTAGGCATGTATCACTATAGTATTCTGACTTCAGTTCTTTAGGACAGAGGCTAAGTGGTATTACATCTGGGTCATATGGTGGTTCCATGCCTAGTCTTTTGAGGAACCTTCATCCTGACTTCCATAGTGGTTGTACTAATTTACCATCCCACCAATGGTGTGAAAGTGTTCCTTTTTCTCCACATCCTCTCAGCACTTGTTATTCTTTGATTCTTGATGATTGCCATTCTGACTGATATGAGATGAAATTTCGGTGTCATTTCGATTTGCATTTCTCAAATTGATAATGATGTTGAATGTTTTTTTTTCATATATTTGTTGGCCATTTGTATTTCTTCAAATATGAAGTGTTGATTTTTTTGTGCAGGGTGAGAAATAAAGGTCCAGTCTCATTCTTCTACATATGGATAACCAATTTTCTCAGCACCATTTGATTTTTAAAAAATCTTTTCTGTATGTATGTTTTTGGCATCTTTGTCAAGGATCAGATGACTGTATCTATGTGGGTTTCTCTGTAAAAAAAAAACAGAGCAGTATCTTAAGAAAACCTTGTCATTTTAAACATAGAAAAAAAACATTTAATAGGCCCAAATATGTTATCTTTTGTGAACTTAGACACTTAGACAAGACACTTAGAGTTCTTGAGTTTATATTTAGCAATTGATGTAGTTTTTAACTTGCTTACAAATGACTTAGATGTTTTATCTTATCTTTTAGAATACCTATGAAAACCAAGATATCAGACAAGCATAGTTAACATTTAAAGTCATTTCTTGGTCAAAGAAAAACTCTATAAACCATGGACATTGAATTTTAAACAGTTTAACAGAGACAGATACAGCCCTGACTGGTTAGGTACCTGGAAAAAAAAAATGTGTAAGCTAAGACTTTTAAAGACATCATTACTTCTATCTTACCAGCCAATTTAAATTTGACTTATGTCTTTTTGTATTTCTGAGCATGCAATTATCTATAAGCTAATTTGGTACCATGTAGGAACAATAGATGTTACACATATATACAAACATACATAAAAATAAAAAACAAAATTTTGTGGTTGATTTACCAGGTATTAGGTCCCCACAGGTAGGAGACAAGAGAGTTACAGATGTTTATTACACAGAATGTCTGCCAGATTTAAGTTTTTAGAAACTAAAACAGAGACTGCTGTAGACTTTTATCACATGACAGAGACATTGGGAAGTCCTATACAGGAACGTATGTCTGGGGCAGTGCAGGGTATTGATTTAACATATGAGCAGCCATCTTAAACGTTAACCGCCATCTTATAAGTTTCCTCAACTTCCTCTTACCCAAACTCTCCCACCCCCATAAGTGACCTACCCCATGGTACCATAACCCTAAGCCAGTCCCATGCTATTCCCACACACCTAGCAAGCACTCCCAGCCTATCCCATAGCACCACAGCTACAACTCCAAACCCCTACCCCACAAAAGCTGAAGCCCCGATTATCTTGAGGCCTCTCTCCTTCCTATAGAGAGATTGTAGTAGCACCCCTTTCTCCAAAGAAAAGTCTTAACTGGGCTTCTCCAGAAATCTTCACCATGGCTGATTTTAGGACTGTCTCTACCAAAGAGTTCAGTGTAGGTAAACTTTCTATTTTTGCGTTGCCCTGTTTTACTTGGCCACTGGCTGGGAAGAAATCAGCACTCTAGGTGCTGGCCACCCCCTTACTAGTTTTTTACAAACATGTATCCAGTATAGTAGTTTGTAGGAATGTGTAAACACGGCCTCTGGCCTTGAGCTGGGCTTCACAGAGATGTCTACATTTCTAAGATAAGTTACCAACTGGGCTCCATGGTAACAGCTGGCAGGGGGAGGAAAGAAAGGGGAGAAGAAGCCCTCTCCTTCTCAGGTGTGGTCCTTGAAGGAACAGGAGTCCCCATTTCCCCAGAGTGTTGTAACTTGCCCGGAACAATAAGAAAAAAAAAATTGCTTTTATTTGATTTCTGCAGACTGTGAACTTCTGAGCCTCTCCCCTTACAAGCTGGGTATAAAATTCTGAAACTTGGGTTTGGAGCTGTGGCTTGGTGGTTGATCGCTCAACTAGCATGAGCTAGGCCCTGGGTTCGATCCTCAGCACCACATAAAAATAAGATAGAGGTATTATGTCCAACTACGACTAAAATAAAATATTTTTTAAAAAATAAAAATAAAATAAAATAAAAATTCTGAAACTCCCTGAACTCGGGGTTCAGGGGATTGATTGATTACAGCAAAAGCTGTGCCCTCTGAATGTGGCTGCAGCCAAATAAAACTGTTTCCTGCTATCTTCAGCCTTGCCTCATCTGTCCCTACAACACGAAGGCCTTTATTTGTCAGCTTTGACAAACAAACTTTTGAGTGGATCTCTGTCTGGTCCCCGTCTTCATTTCTCGCTTGCCATCTAGACAAAACAAAATAAATCGGAACAAAAATATATTAATTTAGTCATGCAGAACCAAAGGTGAATTTACCCAGAAAAATCATGAGCCCAAAAAGACAGATGTTTTTGCCAAAGAATGAAACAGCCACGTCGCTCTAGTAAAAGAACATGGAGCACACTTATATTAGACCAGAGTGCACCTGGAATCAGATGAGCATCAGTCCCAATATTTTAGAGTATAAGAGTCCACAAGGTTGTCGTGGGGGGTGTCTAGCAAATCAAAAAGACCTCCAGCCAAATGATACGAAGTTTCTTTAGCTCAAGTTTTTACTATGAGTTTCTGTGCCACAGGGTGTCCACCAAGGACACTCTGTCTCCCCCTGTTTTGGTCAGAAAGGGGTTAAGATGAAAAGCCCTAGAATTCAATCATTAGCTCCTCAGAGAACAAGGAAGTAAACAACAGGAGAAAATGTTTTAGAAAACCTTTGTTAAGAGAGAAAAAACAGAGAGAAAGGGATCCAAATTATATTCTGCAGCATAATGAAACAAATTAAGATCACTGGTTTAAGTCTTGGAGCAGCTTGAGACACTTTGTTCTCTTTGGTCTGAGACAGTATGAGAGTTAGTACACAGATGAGTACATTCCTGCTAAGCCCTGGTCAAGATAAGCAATCCTGAATAATAAATAAACTTGGTGTCCACAGTTGGAGAAAGAGAAAGAGGGGAAATAAAATAAACAGAAAAACAGAAGCTACAGTTAACTGCTTTTGCAATTAACCATGTAACTTCAGTATAAAAGAAAAACCAAGCACATCATCTAGCCTTCATTTCCCGTCGGAAAAAAAAGAAAAAAGACAAGTCCATGCTTTGGCAAGGCATCTCTTGGCTTTCAAATGATATCATGAGATCTTGGAAAGTGTGATCCTAGTCCAGTGCAGGATCCTAGTTCAGTCCGGAAGCAGGCATCATCCCTGGTTTCATGAAGAACCACGCAACCCAGAAACAGGTGTCCCCATTTCCCCCAGGAGTGTTGTATCCCGGGACCTGAAGCATCCCCAAGGATCCAGTGCTGTCGACTCCATTCCAAAGCCCAACTTGTGCCTTCAAAAGATCACACGGGAAAGAAAAAGAAAGAGACAATTTCTTTGAGGAGCAGAGACTGGAGGAAAGAAGTTGAGTTTGGAAATAAGAAAAAGGTAAGGGGGAGGAGGCGAAGAAATCTTGTGAGTCAGAAACACAAAAGAGTTCAAGTGGAAACCTGATGATTGCCTTATCATTTATCAGATCGAGTCACAGCACCAGATGATGATGAAGATAAGATGGTACCTGAGATAGGCAGATCTCACCTGAGATAGGATCTCACTTGAGTTTGCATTGTGTTCTCAGCTCCTGTATCTTCACGTGAGGGGATTTCAAGCAGGTGCAAGACTTAGTAAAAGTCTAGCAAAGTTTATTAGAAGAAAAAGAAGGGGCAGGGTACATCCTCAAGGGTGTTCACTTCTTTGTGAGCTCAGTTTTATTGGGATGGGAGAGAAGGTTTCTGGAGAATTCCACCCAAGCACTACCTCTTAACTTCCGACTGACAGTAGGATGGTATCCAATTTTTAAGACTCTACTACCCAAGTTTCTACCTAAAGGCAGCTCTTGGTTATTTTGATTTGTGTAAATATCACAAAGGCCCTCTTTCAACCAGGTCCAGCCTGGATCAGGTAACTTGTTTGTTTTTGTTTTGTTTTGTTTGTTTGTTGTTGTTGTTACCAATGGAGGAGTTTTTGGACAGATATTCCTAAACTCTAAGAAGGAAGAACAATGCTAAAAACCACAAGCTTGTTAGTCAAGAGTTGTAACATAACCGTTATCTTCCTAAGCCACTGCTGAGTTGGAATGGCCTTATGTGAACTGCTTCAAAGGCTGAGAGCACATAGCTCAGTCTATAGAATTAACCCTCTAAACTCCATGTTTCCTCCAGGATGTCTACCTGCTACCTCAGCAAACCCCCAAATCATAACATACAAAGAGTTATGCTACAGTTGTTATGCATACAGAATTAGCCACAGCTGCTACAAAACAAGCTTAGGAAACACTATGTAAAATTATTCTTGGGAGGCCATAGTTTGCACCAACATTTCAAGATATGGTCTCAAAACAGAAAATAATTTTGTTCTGGGTTGGGGTCGTTGCTTAGTGGTAGAGGACTTGCCTAGCCTGCAATGAGCCCTACCCCTGGGAGGAGAAGGAGGAGGAGAAGGAGGAAGGGGAGGTGGAGGAGGAGGAAGGGGAGGAGGAGGAGAGTTATGCTACAGATGTTATGGAAGAGGAGGAGGAGGAGGAGGAGGAGGAGGAGGAGGAGGAGAAGGAGGAGCAGGAGGAGCAGGAGGAGAAAGTAAATAGAAAAGTTGATCTTGTGGGGCTGTAGAGCATAACTCAGAGCCTGTAGCAGTATAGTGCTCCTCTAGCACATGTGAGGCCCTGGGTTCTATCCTCAGCACCACATAAAATTAAATAAATAAAATAAATATGTTGTGTCCAACTACTTCTAAAAAATAAATTAAAAAAAAGAAAAGTTGATCTTGTGGTTTTGTTGGTTTAGTATGTATACAAGTCTGTATTATAAAGGTATGGGATTTTATTTTCTTAAGTAAGCACATTGCAAAGCCTAGTGAACAGGTTTATCAGGGATTTGGATAGACAGCATTAAGTGACTTGGCATTCAGAGAGATGCCAAAAGAAGAAAAGTTTAAAAACCTAAAAGTAATGAGACTGCGGTTGTAGCTCAGAGGTGGAGGGCTGGCCTCATTTGCACAAAGCCTGGATACAATCCCCAGCACTGATAAATAAATAAATCTAGCATACATTTTACTCCATCATACTTATATCTTTGTTCCAAAATTTATAAAACATTATAATTACTTTCGATAAAATCGCTTAATTCTCTTCCAAAAGCAGAATCCAGCCTGTTGAGAATCCAGGAAGCCTGTTCATGGGTCTTCTTGCAGCGTCTTACCGCGAGCATTCTGAGACTTTCACCACCAGATGGCAGCATCGGCCCACGGATGCTACAACCGGCCACGGCAGGACAAACAGGTTGAGGATAAGGGGCTGATTCCAACAGCATCTCCCGATGAGCGCCAGCCCTTTGCACCCTCCAGAAGTACACACGCTTCTCCCTTCATCACTGAGAGGCCCTGTTACCTATATATAGGTATTGCACGTGTGTGTGTGTGTGTGACGTGTTCAATCCAGGACCTCTTGCATGCTAGGCAAGAGCTCTCCTGCTGAGCTACCCCAGTTCCAGATGTGGCTCTTTTAAACCCCACCTCACACAAGACCCCTGCACTACCAGCTCTGAAGATCCAGAGGGATCTTCCCTTTGTTCCTTATTTCCTACGTTAAGCACATGTCACTGGGGATGTTGCTCATTAAATTACAGGTTGGGTGGCAGGATCTACCCACGTCCACTGCAATGCGCTGGCAAAGTTGTACCCCACACATCCAGGACCTGGAGGAAACTACAAAGAGGGCAGAGCAGGTGCTGGCGGGGCCAGGAGCTGCGTGGGAAATTGACTCCTTTCCTCACTTCTTCATTCAATGTGGTCACTTCTCCATTCTCATAAAACTACTAGTGGTAGAAAAGACACATTAGTCCAAATTTCTTTAATTCTACACCCATTCTTTGTCTCAGCATTTCCTACGGTACTGGGAAAACAAGACTATTCAGTTCTCTGAATTCAATTGCAATTGTTTTCCTTCTACAAATAGGATCCAGTCTAATGAAAGAAGCTTGTCAAGTGCTGTGTAGAAAATTTCCCACAAAAGACAATCCCTGGTTAAACAGAATGGAGTGAAATTTTAGGCAACATGAAGTCTCACAGATTCTGCCCAAGAAGCCAGATTGCCATCATCACAACAGCATTTCAAATGCCTCGAACCACCTACATTTTTTAAAAATTACATGAAAATAGCTTATTTGTTCTTAAAAGGATTAATCAATAAAATGAATTGTGCGTTCTTAGTTTCAAAGAAGTCTGACCCAGAATTCTCTCTTCATGTATTTTTTTTTTTTTTTGGCAAAAGGGGATTTATTGGGGATCCATTCCAGCGCGCTGGAGCTCCGTGCTCACTCAAGAAGGGAGAGCAGCCCAGAGCCCCGAGCTGAGGTCAAGCAGAGCTTAAGTACACTTTCTGGAGAGGGTGGTGGGCTTTGCATACATCAGAACAAATCATCATGAGGCGTGGGAAAATTGAACAACAACTCTGAGACGTGATTGGCACATTCATTGGCGGGAACAGGTCGGGCGGGGGTGATTGGTCATTCCTAAGCGGGTTACACATTCAAACTGATTGGTTCGGGCCCTGTGACGAACTGCACAGGGCCCTAGTCTCTTCATGTATGTTACTGCAGGCCACAGGGCTGTTATAACCAACACATTTGGATGTGCTTAATTTGCATTAAAAAAAGAACAAAGTTCTAAAGAATGGAAGTGATCATCTCACTCCGCTCCCCTGATGGTGCTAGATTCTTATTATGACATTTTAAGATACATTTTCTGCTTACGGATCTGGGTTTTGTCAACCAGAGAAGAGAGGTCAGGATGACCCAGGATTCAAGGTCAGATACGCCCAGAGTCTTCAGCTGTGATTCATGCCCTCTGCTAAAAGAGAGGTGATTAAAGGAGAGCAAGAACCTGCAGGGATTTTTTTCTTTCTAGCTCTAGTAGTCAGATGTAGCCTTAGGAACAAAAAATAGCCTTAGTGCACAGGTAGTTTATTCCATTATAAGGAAAAGCTTTGTCCTACCAGCACTGACCCACAATGGAATAGGTGGAGAACATCAATAAATCTTTGATGACCTGTAAAGCTCTGTCCAGACTTCCCGATCCATAAGCAGAAAAACTCTTCCATAGATGTGACAGTCGGTGCCAGATTCTGAGTGTTCAACGACGGCAGCTTACGATGGGCTCTGTCTGGGCCTGCTCAGGACTTCACAGGGAAAACGGACCAGGGAAACTAGGAAATTACATTTAATTTACATTACAAAGTTTAAAACATACTATAATGAGTCAGTGACGGAATCCATCAAAAAGGCACTTCCACCATCTCTGGGTAGTCAGGGACTTTCTGAAATAAGGTTATCTCATATGAGACCTCAATAGTGAATAGGAGTTAACTGAATAAAGAAGGCAGGGGAAAGATGATATCTCCTCTGAGAACTTTTCCTTCCTACACAGTTTCCGTGATCTCCTTTAGACACCTGACCTTCACAAACACTAATAAAAATAAGCTGCTGTTAGTAGTTATCTACTGCTGCATAACAAGCCACCCCAATATTTTGTTACTGAAAACCACAACCGTTGATTTGCTCATGATTCTGTGTTTGGGCTGAGTTCAAACGGGAGTGTCCCCCCGCTTGCCTGGGCACATTCGTGGGGCTGGGGTCTTCTGAGAGCTTGACTGGAATGGAGTCTCCTGGTGGCCTAGCATGTTTGGCGGTTGATGTGGCGTCAGATAGGGCACCTTGGTTCTCTTCCACATGGCCACTCCCTCTCTGCAAGGCTGGACAGAGCTTTCCATGGTGGGCTCAGGTCAGGGCAGTATTCCAAGAAGGCAAAAGAGGACATTCACAGGCATGTAGGGCCCAGGCCCTGGGACTTGGCTGGCATCATTTCTGCCACATTGGAGTGATTCAAATGAGTGATAAGGTCTATCCAGATCCATAGAATAAGGAAATAACCTCTTCCTTCTGATGGAAGGAGATGCAAAATATCATGGTAAGTTTTTCACTTGAGAAAACCCAAATCAGAGGGGTTTGGGGAAGACTCCAGAGAAGAGTGGAGCCTGGACTCAGTCCTACAAGATGAAACAGGGTTTTGTTGAGGAGAGCTTAAGAGTGGGATGGAGGGGACCGCCAAGAAGACCATGGGGATTGGCATCAAAGGATCAGGGACAAAAATCTGGGGGAAAGGAGAACATCAGGAGAGCATTGTCACATCTAGTACTGCCCCGAAGCGCGTTTGGCTGCCTAGGTAATGAGGTCATGATCCAGTACTGACTGTTTCCCAACAAAGACAAGATGGTGAGTGGTTCTATAATAAATATGGTCAATGTACCTCACCAAGAGGAAAGTTCTAACCGGGGAAGTTAGGCGATCAAACTTCTTGTGGATCTGAAATGCCATTTCACAGACACGTTCTCAAGTAGCACCAAAGCTATTTTGTTCCCATGAATCTGACCCAAACTTCAATCACCTGCGCATTCTCTGCTCCATGGCTTGTGTGCCCACATCTGTTTGAATACTGAGCCTTTGTTTTGTTTTGTGTTGTTGTTGTTGTGGTTTGTTTTCTGGTTTTTGCTGTTGTTGGGGGGAGGTTCTGTGGATTGAACCCAGGGCCACTTTATCACTAAGGACATCTTAGTTCTCTTCCACATGGCCACTAACTCTATCCCCAGCCCTTTTCATTTTTTTATTTGGAGACAGGGTCTTGCTGAAGGGATATGAAAAATAATATTCCTACAAGACAGCTCCCCAGGAAAAAACAGAGGGACAGTGTGACTTGGGAAGAGGGAGGGAAATGAGCCACACATTAAGCCTCTCCCAGTACACCCTTTCCCAGTAATAATGGACGCTGATGGAAAAAGCAAACTTTCATCCCTTCCCAGGTTCATGCCCAGCATCTCCACCAAAACCAAACATTTACCCCTTCCCAATCCCAGTGGGTCCTGAAGGGAGGAGGCTAATACTGAAACACTGGGCCCTGGACTTTGACCCTTTCCCGTTGCAGATGAGTCCAGGAAGGAGAAAAGCAAATAGTGAAGCTCTAGATAACAGTGAGTCCCAGAGGAAGGAAGATAAGCAGTGAACACTGAGTTGTGAGCTTTTCCCACGGACAAGGAGTTTCAAACTTTTTACAACTAACTTCCTGAGTTAAAATTTTAGCCTGCACAGATTGGTCCCTAACTGTCCAAACTGCACGCCTACAGTCTCCAGTGATTAATCTGCCCTCTTTGTAAAAACCCAGATTCTTTCTGTAACCTGGGGGGAGGGGTCATCTCCGTACCCATAAAATGAGCCCTCCCGTGCCTGATGATTGGCTTCGCTGCAAAATAAAGGAAAGCTTGCTGATCCGAGGTTTCCCGTCTCCTTCCTCCATCATTTGTGTGCCATGCACTTACACTTACACTTACTAAGTCGATTATGGCCTGAGACTGGCCTCAAACTTGCAATCCCCCTGCCTCAACCTCCCAAGTCTCTAGGATTACAGGCAAACACCACTATGGCATGAGTCCTTGTTCTGACAACATCAAATCATTTAAAGTAAAAGGAAAGGTGATATATGCTCAGCAAGTTGCAAAGACTCCCTCTGACATTATCATGGACGCTGAAACCTCAGACTCTGAGGACTATATTAAGAGAGCAGATTCAAAAAAAAAAATCACTAACATATAAGCTAACACTCGTGATCCTCCAATCCAAGCTGGATTTACATGGGATTTTTCTTTTTCTATTTGTCCTCAGTCAATAGGAAAAAGGTATTTTGTTGCTAAAAGATTGGAAAGAGAAAGAATTCAGACAACAGTTCTGTAATTAATCCACTTTGGCAAAGCCCGGTTGGAAATGACTGTCTGGCAGGGTCACATGGGTCAAATGATTTAAGCCACTTAGGAGCCATTGAACATTTCTTCACATTTGTGATTGCTTTGTGAGCAGGAGCTAGCTTGACTCATGATTACATGCAATCACAAAAGACCACGTAATATATGATTTCACATATATGAAAAGTCCAGAACACACAAATCTATAAAGTAGCTTAGTGGTTGCCTAGAACTTCATGGGGAGGAGAGGTGAGAGGAATGGAGGGTGACTGCTGAAGAATATAGGTTGCCTCTGGGAGTGATGAAATGCTCAAAATCTGATTGTAGTGATTGTTGCACACTGGTGAATAAACTAAAAAATATGTATGCACACTTTGCCAGGCACAGTGGCTCATACCTGTAATCCCAATGGCTTGGGAGGCTGAAGCAACAGGATCTCAAGTTCAAAGCTAGCCTCAGCAACTTAGCAAGGCTCTTAGCAACTCAATGAGACCCTGTATCTAAATAAAAAATACCAAAGGGGGGGGAGGGCTGGGGGTGTTGCTCAGTGGTTAAGCACCCCTGGGTTTAATCCCGAGTACGGTCCCCCAAAATTATATGCTGGGATAATTGAATAGTGTGTTAATTATAACTCAATAAAGCTACTCTAAAAAATTAAAGTGCAAACTTTCTTTTTCCACAAATCCTGTCATTTGTGGACTAGCTGGCAACCATCCTCCAATCTAACCTTCAAGTTCAGAACATATTCGAAACAAAGAGAAGACATATCCTCCAGGCTAAAACAAGCATAATAAATATCTTCCTCTTCCTAATTGTGTCCTTGTTTTGTTTAACCCCAAAAGAGCATCTGTTGAAATGCTGGTCAAGAATCCAATAACTTTTGCTGGGCACAGTGGTGCATGTCTGTAATCCCAACGACTCGGGAGGTTGAGACAGAAGGATGGCGGTTCAAAGCCAGCCTCAACAAAAGTGAGGCACTAAACAACTCAGTGAGACTCTGTCTCTAAATAAAATACAAAATAGGGCTGAGGATGTGGCTCAGTGGTCAAGTGCCCCTGAGTTCAATCCCCAGGGCCTCCATCAAAAAAAAAAAAGAATCCAATAACTTGAAAACTAAATGAACTGGAATTTACATTATTCAATTAATCTTAATGCTGGCAAAAGATTACCCCCTTTGTCTTGTTTTGTGGAGAGAAGCAGTCTCTTGAAGGTGGCAAGAATAAAACCTGTTGATTCAATGTTTTTTGTGTTAGATTAGCAAGACTTAAAAGGGCATGTCCCTGGGTCTCAGTTTGACTGTTTTGCCAAAATAGGAAAGAAATCCATCTGGCACACACAGGACTAAGACTAATACTGCAATGTGAACTTGTCAGTGAATCATTTTTCTAACAAAGACTAATTACTACAACTCCAGTAGAAAGTGCCCTTGCCTAGGTCATTCATCCATTAATTATTTTTTTAAGAAGTCATACAGATTTATTAACATGCCAAAGAAACAAGAAATCACAGGACTCTGATTACCCACAAGCCTGAAAATCCAGAATTGCACAAAACCACTTTTTCTATAGGAAAGGGAAGAATAAGGCATTTCAAAGAAATAATTAATGGTAGAATTCACTTGGGCTTGGTGATATACAGTGGCCTGGGACACAAAGACCATTGGGCTCGAAGAACAGATGATGGTTTATAAATGGTTCTCTCTGGGGCCAAAATAGAGGACAGTGGCAGTGTGTCCAGGTGTGCTGGCAGACATCAGCCTTTCCTCCTGCAATAGGAGCTGAGTTGGGGAGGGCTCAGAGGAAGGACCAGAGTCATCATTTCCTCTTTGGCAGGTCTGGACTTTGGGCAGATAAAGGAATTTTGCAGAACATCTCTCCCTGCACTGGAAAGGAGAGGAATAGGGGAAGTCAGAGGGACCTTGATTCTGAGACTTCTCCTTTAGAGAAAATTACTCAGGATGGAAGATAGGAAGGCGGGTAGCTCAGGGGAAGAACACTTGCTTAGAGTGCAGGAGGCACTGGGTTCAGTTTCCAGTGCCGGGAGGGCAAGAGCAACCACAAAAACCCCATTAAAAATTCCAAATTGGGGGGTTGGGGATGTGGCTCAAGCGGTAGCACGCTTGCCTGGCATGCGTGCGGCCCGGGTTCGATCCTCAGCACCACATACCAACAAAGATGTTGTGTCTGCTGAAAACTAAAAAATAAATATTAAAATTCTCTCTCTCTCTCTCTCTTAGTGGAGACACTAAGTAACTCAGGGAGACCATGTCTCTAAATAAAATGTGAAATAGGGCTGGGGATGTGGCTCAGTGCTTGAGTGCCCCTGAGTTCAATCCCCAGTACCAAAAAAAAAAAAAAAAAAACAGAGAAAGAAAGAAAGTGCTGAGGATGAAACTTAGTGGCAAAGCACTCCTAGGATCAAGCCCTATAACCAAAAGGAAAAAAAGAAAAGAAAAAACCTGAATTGCCCAGTAAGAAAAAAAAAAAAGCCACACTTTTGGATTATAGTAATAAGCTCCACCAGTAATCATTTTTCTTTCTCTTTCACTCTGTGTTTTTTGAAACTCACCATGTTGTGTTTATCTCTTTTCTTCCTTATTGTTGGAAAGCATCTCTTGTATATAAAGCACTAAAAATCATCACAACCCACGTGTCTAGCTTCTCTCTCTTTTTTGCACACATGAGGAGCTAACAGGAGTTGGAGTAAGGCTTGGAGAACAATCTTGAGATTTCGATATTGGATGGAGGCAATATACACTAGGGTCTTGGCAGCAGCCAAATGAAGTATTTTGTGGCTCCCAGAATGGCCTGTGTGAACCTTAAAAGGAGGGCATATGCTGAGATGGAATGAGGGTGTCCCACAGTTCCTGTGAATGGGGGCTACGAGACAGGCGCTGTTGGGGCATCTGGGTGGTGTGTCCACATTTTTCTGGGAAGGGCTGGTCTTGACTCCAGACTCAGGAAACCACTGATGTTGAGCCTCTTGCTTTTGCTGAAGATTACATTTTTCTTTTTTGAGTGTTGCTCTACGGTTCTTGAACCAAACCTGCAGTGCTGTTGGATCTGTGTTCATTTTTAAGGTCCTACCTTTCTTAAGGCTGGGATCTGGGTCTTGGTTCCTTGGAGCCTGACATCTTGGAAACCTAGATCCATCCCCTGCTCAGCTCCCACCGTAAGCCCATTCATTAACGTGTTTTCCTAACACTTCCATATGTCCAAGATCAAGTTGTTTGTACATGAAGCCTCCATGTCCATACTGTTGTTGAGAGTAATTCTCCCTGGATATCTCATATTTCTGCATGATCTGGATCTTCTGAGCAAAAGAGATGTTTGAATAGAAAATAGCCTTGGGAGTGAAAGGTCACAGATCTCGCCTGAGTTGGAGATAAATCTCCCTGGGAATGTCCCAGCATAGTAAAAATAAACCTTCTTCCCCCTCCCTTGGTAGACATTGGCTGACATTCCAGGGCAGTAAGTAATCTCTCTCCTCCAGAGGAGAACATGGAGAGGTCACTGGTTTCTTAATTTCAGAGTTCCTCGTCCATCAGGCACCCCACTGCATGTGCACATAACATCGTGTCATCCCACGGAAACTGGACCTTGGAGAACTGACCTGGATACTGTCCTGGCTGGTGTCTCACTTTGACTCATAAAATCCTCTGTGCCACTGACCCAGGGGGCCTGTGACTTCTGACAGTGTATGTACATAAAACTGTGATAAGCTAACTGGCAGGGTTTTAAGTAAAGAAAAATCTCAGACCTTTCACAATTCCTGACTTACCATTTTCTAAAATGGATAATTACAGTGTGCATCCCTTAGGGTTTTAATCAAGACCATAAAAACAACGCTGAGCTGTTATTTGTCAGTCACTGTGACCCGCTGTATTATTAATCACTCTATTAGAGACACAGAGCTAAGTACTAGGAACTCAGCAGGAACGAGGAAGGGATTTGGTGCTTGAGTTTCTAGCAATGCATCTGTGTCCTGGTTCCACCAACCCCCGCTTGTGTAACCTAGGACAAGCCAGTTCTCCTTTGGAGCCTTTGTATTCTCATCTGTAAAATTAAAAATTAAAAGAGTTTTATTAAATTTTTTTTAAATGGGAGTTGGGAATTTAGCTCAGAGGCAGAGCACTTGCTTAGCATGCGTAAGGCTGCAAGTTCGGTCCACAGCCCTGAATAATAACATTAAATATAAATTTAATTTTTTTTTTGTACTGGGGATTGAACTCAGGGGCACTCAACCACTGAGACACACCCTCAGCCCTATTTTGTATTTTATTTAGAGACAGGGTCACACTGAGTTGCTTAGCACCTTGCTTTTGCTGAGGCTGGCTTTGAACTTGCCATCCTCCTGCCTCAGCCTCCAGAGCCACTAGAATTACAGGCATGTGCCTCCACACCCAGCAAATTTAAATTTAAATTTAAAAATGCTCATTCTATGGAACATGAGATTCATAAGATTATTCTTTTTTAATATTTATTTTTTTAGTTGTAGTTGGACACAATACCTTTATTTCACTTATATTTTTTTTCATGTGGTGCTGAGGATAGAACCCAGGGTCTTGCGGTAGAGGTGAGCGCTCTACCGCTGAGCCACCATCCCAGCCCCTGAGATTATTCTTGAGGGGAGGGGCTCCATGGACACAAAAATCTGGGAAACCGCTTCTTAAAGTCTCCCATAGAAATATCTATCATGCATTTAGTAAAAGATCTGACAAGCCCTGCAAAAAAGAAACCCATTGATTTGAATTAAATCAAAGTTTCCAAAAATTATTTGACCCTAGGATCTTTTTTTTCTAGTGACATCATCATCCTGTGGATTGTATGTGGGAAATGCCAAACTATGAGATCTAATCATCTTTTTTCTCTTTATCATCATTACTTACATTTAATTTTCTTTCTGTAGTTTCAGGCTCAGATGCAAGTGGGAATGGGCTTGTTGACAAGGGCCACACTCGTCACCCGTCACGTGGCACCCTCAACTGTGCCGTGCAGGTCAATACGCACTCATCACTGAGCACACAAACAGGTCTATGAGCTCCAGCATTTGTGTCCCTGCCAACTTCCCTTGTTTTTCCGCGGTTTCTGGGAAACCCTTTCTTTAGTAACCACGCTCCTGTTTTCTCACCCAGATGGAAAGCAAAACTTGGAACCAGAAGCTTTGTACTGCTTTCCCAGCAGCTAAGCCCAGTAAGAATGATGGTCTGGGATCTGGAAGGTTTGATCCCACTTCTGCCTGTGCCATGAACTCACCCTTGACCTGAAGCAAGTCACCTTCCTATTCAAATCCTGCATTTTTTCCATCTGGAAGGGGAAGAAGCTGAGCTACGTGGTCTCCGTGTTCTCAACCAACCTGAGAATGTTGTTTCACTCTGAATAAATCCGTTTGTCAAGACAGCCTCCTGCGGTGGCCATCTGATCCCGAGTGGCATCTTGCCCAGCCTCTGACAAATAACAACAGGAGGTGGGAACCGCTCAAGCCCTTCTGGGTTGCTTACCAGGCCAACTCACCCCTCTGGTCAAGGTCCACACCGATGTGACTATTACTCTTCAGGAAATGCTCTCTCCAATTTGGGGCCCACCCTGTATTCATGAAATCAATGGCTCGAACTGTTGCAATTCTCATATTGTCTTTGTCTTTTAAGAATTTAAAAATAAAAATTTAAATTTTAAAAAATAGTTTAAGAATTTTTTTAAAGAATTAAAAAATTAGGGGCTGATGGTATGGCTCAGTGGTAGAATACTTACTCAGCATGTGTGAGGCCCTGAGTTCCACACCCAGCAATGAAAAATCAAAATAGGTGGAGTGAATTGGAGCAAGTTATATTCCATGCTTGTGTAATTATGTGAAAATGAACCATAATAGTGTATAAAACTATACTGAACTGATAAAAAATGCTCATCAGACCTTCAAAAAAAAAATCACTATGTACCTTCATTTACGTTATGTGATGGGGTTTACTTTAACCCACAAAAGCAAAGAGAGCTAGACCTGGGCCTGGAAGTAGAACCAGACCCAATGGCTTTGACTAAGACAGGAGAATAAGTGGATGTGGCAGCACAGGCCTAAATGCCAGTGACTCAGGAGGTGGAGGCAGGAGGATCGATCTCAAGTTCAAGGCCAGCCTCAGCAACTTAGTGAGACCCTGTCTCAAAATAAACAAGTAGCTCTGTGGTACACCGACCCTGGGTTCAATACCTAGTACTGGGAAGAAATGAAAATGATACTAGAATAGCTTCAGTTCTGAGCACCTTTATGGCTCTCAGGTGCTCATCATGATTCAAACAGAACTTACTTGGGGGAACTAAGCATTGAGGACGTGTATATGGTGCTGATTTCTTTATCCAAGTTGTACTTAGGAGGCCTGCGGGGACCTCCGATCCTTTGAACTAGTGAGCACAGAGAATGTCTCCCCAGTAGAACCTCAGGCCACACACTTGCAGGACTAGGAACACCCAAGACCTGAGTTGCATCTCAGGTTGACTCGGACTTTATCCTTCTAGGACCTTGAGCCAGTCATGTGACTTCTTTGTGCCTCAGTTTCCTCTCTGTGAAATGGAGCTGATACCCCACCATGAAAACCTCACCAGGCTGCCTGTCTCTCCCTGCTCTCCGTACTGGACCATCTGGGGGCAACTTGACTTTGTACCTCCTTCTCCAGTGCCTTCCAACTTCGACAAGAGTTGTTCCTTCTCCTGCTGGACTCCCTGCCCCACCCCCCCACCCCCCCACACCACAAATAAACCTTTCCTCCTTCTGCTGCACTCAGCTCAAGTGTTCTTTCCTCCAGGTGGCTTTTCTTGCATCCTAAGATGGGTGTGCCTGTTCTGCACTCCTCTGCCAGTGTCCCTCCCATGTGTTACGGCGCTTAGAAAACCAAAAAATTAGAGTTCTCACCTTCAAGAAGCTCCCAGGCTTGTGGCAGATGCAGCGGGTTCTTTGATAATTGCCCCCTTTTGCAACATCCCCAAGGGTGGCTCCTGAGTTGACTGTTGAGAGTGAAGGCAAATGAGGAACAGGGACACTGAGGCATCTGAGGGACCTCATGGATGTGGGTGGACTACTGACATTATCTTCCAGCCCCTGATTCTCTTGTCAGTGGGCAGACCCCACAAGGCCTCCTCAAGAACTGTGTGGAGGACACTGTACTCTGTGCTGAAGGACTAGGGAGCCTCTGAAGGGTTTCAGCAAGGGAGAGGCATGATGGGCTGTGTGTTTTAGAAGGACCTGGTTGGATGCTCTGTGGGGAATGTCCTAAAGGGACAAGACTGGAGTCACACAGTCCAGTGAGGGGCTTTGGGTACGGCCCCAGAAAACACTGATGGTGGTGGCCATGTGGATGATGACAAGCAGGCAGCTTCCTCTTCCTGGGGTTAGAAGGGGACAGCTGGGGCCAAATCCCTGCTCTGCCCCTCCCTGGCTGTGGCCCTTGGGCACCAACTTCATAGCATCACTGCGAGGAACACACAGTGAATGTCATTACTACTATTATTCCAGACGTGTTCTGGAATTGACTGGGGAGTACGAGAGGTGAGAAAGAGATCAAAAATGACTCAGATTTCTGGTTCAAAGAAATGGGTAAATGCGTCAGCAATGACTCAACTATGAGTGTGTCAGGTCCTGGGAGAAGTAGGAGGACTTATTTGAGATCTGTGGGTGAAATATGTTCAAACCCTCGAATCAATCCTGGCGGCTCTGGGGCCTGATCCTTGCCCCCACAGGCAGGGCAGGGTGGGTCTAGCATAGTCAGTCAGAGAGAGCAGAAATGGTTAGCAAAAGCAGTGGGCCAATAAAAAAAAAATGTGGCCTGTATACACAATGGAATATCACTCAGCAGTAAAAGAGAATAAAATCATGGCATTTCCAGGTAAATGGATGGAGTTAGAGACGATAATGCTAAGTGAAGTTAGTCAATCCCCAAAAAACCAAATGCCGAATGTTTTCTCCCATATAAGGAGGCTGGTTCATAGTGGGGTAGGGAGGGGGAGCATGAGAGGAATAGACGAACTCTAGATAGGGCAGAGGGGTGGGAGGGGAAGGGAGGGCACATGGGGTTAGAAATGATGGTTGAATGTGATGGACATTTTTATCCAAAGTACATGTATGAAGACACGAATTGGTGTGAATATACTTTGTATACAACCAGAGATATGAAAAACTGTGCTCTATATGTATAATATGAATTTTAATGCATTCCACTGTCATATATAAACTTTTAAAAATGTTTTTAAAAAAAGCAATGGGCGACTATCTGAGAGCCTGGCTAACAGATGCTCTGTGTGGCTCTGGGTAAGTCACTTCACCCTCTGGAGCCTACACTGGTAATATGTGGATAGGGGGTGGCAGTGTCCAGCCCTCATTTCCCAGTTGTTACAGATGTGAAGCACAGTCCCGCTTCCTCTAAGTCCCTGCTAATGTGCTGCCCCACTCCATGCCACCTCTCTGGGCTCCCTGGTCAGAAGCAATCTCTCTCCACTGCAGGCTCCCAGAACCTCTGCAATGAGCACTTCAAAGCTGTGTCTGGCCTCTACATGCCCCACAGCCCCTGGCACAGCATGGGGCACGCACAAGGACTCATCAGTCCATTTGCTGCTCTGCTCCCTGTCCCTGCAAGCAGCGGGGCGTGAGCCCAGGGCTAGTTCAGCACCTGCAGCTCCTGTTATCATGACCTCAGCCAACAGGAGCCTGGAGTACTTCTAGTAAAAAGTCTGAGTGTGAGGCAAAACAGAAATCAGGACATACCCAGGAGCTGCACCACAAAGAGCCACAGAAGGACACCATTAGTATTTTTTCAATCATTTATTAAATGAAGTACAATGGCATGCACCTGCTATCCCAGCTATTCAGGAGGCTGAGGCAGGAGTTTTGCCTGAGCCACAAGTTCAGAGCCAGCCTGGGCAACATAGTCAGATTCTGTCTCTTTAAAGAAAATTATTAAACTCCTTATTATCAGGTGGGGTGGGTGGGTGTGTTTATGTTTTTTTCTGAATACCTTCACATATACAGAGAAGTGTTTGAAGATGCTCTGTGGTTTAGTGGGAGAGGTCTCCAGATGGGCCACTGCCACAGACCAGTATGTTCTATGGGGGCTCAGGCGATGCTCTCCCACCCCGAGGAGGGACAGAGTCCCCAGAAACTCCCCCTCCCGCCTCACCCTGGACTGAGACTCCTGCAGTGAGGCCATGGTACCCCCAACACCCTTAGCTCTTCTTGGGAGACTCTGCCTTTGCCCTTGGGCAGGCTGGTGTAGAAGACAAGGGCTGCTGGGTGTCTTAGCATATTCTCTGCTGCTATAACAGGATAACACAGATTGGGTAATTTATAAACCATGAGTTTGTCACAGTTCCTGAGGCTGAGAAGTCCAAGAACATGGTGCCAGCATCTGGTGAGGGCCTTCGTGCTGTGTGGTAACATGGCGGAAAGGCTAGTGAACATGCCTGAACCGGGCAAAGAATCATGCTGAATGCATCCTTTTTAATCAGGAACCTATACCCGCCCCCAACTCATAACTAATCCACTCCCTTGGCATTAATGAATCATGATGGCAGTGTCCCTAGGACCTAATCACGCCTTAAAGGTCCCACCTCTTACAACTGTTTTAATGGCAATTAAATAAAGTTCAATATGAAATCAAACTACGCTGAGGTTTCATCTCACACCAGTTAGAATGGCAACCACAAAGTATACAAATAATAATGCAGGAGAGAATGTGAAGGGAAAGGAATATTTTCACACTGTGGTAGGATATTAAATTCTACAAGCTCTATGCAAATCAGCACAGGAGTTCCTCAAAAGTTTAGGAATAGAACCACCTGTACCGATGGACCCAGCTATACCACTCCTTGGTATTCATCCCAAAGAATTAAAGTCCTCATACTATAGTGATACATGCACACCCAGGTTTATAGCAGCACAATTGACAATAGCCAAACTATGGAACCAGCCTAGGTGCCCATCAACAGACGAACGAATAAAGAAAATGTGGTACATATACACAATGGAGTTTTATTCAACCATAAAGAAAAACGAAATGATGTCATTTGCAGGAAAATGAATTTCTTCAGAGCATTATGTAAAATGAAACAAGCTAAACTCAGAAGGCTAAGGGTCACATATTTTCTCTCACATGTGGAAGCTAGAGAGGAAAAGGAAACAACGTGGGGAGGTCTCATGAAAATAGGAGGAAGATCAGCAGGACAGAGAAGGAGACAAGGAGGAAATGGGAGAGAAGAGAAAGGGGAGGTATTGGGGACAAAACTGACCAAATAATATTATTATTGTGTGTGCATGTGCAAATATATAACAATGAATCCCCCTACTATGTATAATTATAATAATGCACCAATAAATTTTTTTAAATTTTTTTTTTAATTTTTTTTTAAATTTTCAACATGAGTTTTGGGGAAACATTCAAACCATAACATGGGGATACGAAAGGTCCTGGTCCAAATAAAGGCATACTCTAAATTAGAGCATCCTTTCCACTAGCACAAGCCCCTCCCACCCAAAGCCACTGAGGCAACCCAGCAGCACCACCACCACCGTTCCCCTGGTGGCTCAGCACAGCCTCCTCCATCCTCTTCAGGCACAGGAGCACCCAGGGACTCTCTCTTGACAGGTTTAGAAGCTGGCACGCATCCATTCCCACCCCTCTTACATGGAACACATGCGTGCAAACATGCACACATACAGACATCTGCACAGAGACACACACCGCTCACTGACTTGTGTGTGTACACAAACGTGAAAAGGCAAGGTCACATGGAATCACCCAAGTACAGACCCATGACCTCCACAGACTCAAAACACAGCTACTCACACTCACACACAGCTACATGGGCACCTCACACTCACTCTCCTTACACAATTGGCACATTGATATAGTACATGCTGCTCAGATGCCCTGCCACACACACCATCCCCAGCCTCCTTTCCACTGAAGCACTCCCGGGCCCAGTCACTCAGCAAGAGTGGGACGGGGTTGGGGGGAGGGGTGTCACTGCAGAGATTTAAAAGCCAGGCCCCCTTTCCCCAATTCAGGACCACTCTGCAGGGCCATTCCAGCTCTGGAGCCTGTGTCACTAAAGCAAACCAGCTCCCTGCTCCTCCCAATCTGCTTCTTCACTCCCCACACAGGCCATCTCCAGAGCACTCCCCAGCAGTGGGAGTCTGCGCAGAACACGTCCTTTCAGTCTTCTGGCCCTGGGGGAGACTTTGGTCTTCCTGCAAGCGGAGGCTGCATTCTAGAACTGACCCTAGAGCAGGGTCTAGAGCAAAAGCCCCTTGATGACTCCTGGACAGGACACCAAAGCTCACGGCTGGGCACATAGCAGAGGA
Organism: Ictidomys tridecemlineatus; assembly: GCF_052094955.1. Taxonomy (NCBI): domain Eukaryota; kingdom Metazoa; phylum Chordata; class Mammalia; order Rodentia; family Sciuridae; genus Ictidomys; species Ictidomys tridecemlineatus. The sequence continues at coordinate 36,737,779 of NC_135491.1, read as the reverse complement.
TCTTCACAGATGTCCGTTTTAGTGTTAAAAGTGATAAAAAGGAATCTACCCTTCCCTGTGCTTTTGTTTCTGGTCTCAAACCCCTAGTTTGCTCTGTGACCTCTTCTGTTGGGGTTTTTAGCACCCCCCTCCGTTCCCTCCTGACCTGTGGGAGAGATTGGAGGAGCACACCCCGACCAGGGCAGGCCAAGAAAGGTAAAGGTGGACTGGCCGCCCACACCCAGCCCTCCCTCCCTCCCTCCCTCCCTCTCCCACCCCCAGGATAATCAGGCGGGCCAGGGAGAACTGTCAAAGCAGGATCTCGTTTAATGAGAAAATATACACAGCTAATATAATATACAGGAGCCAATCAGGGTAAAGGTCAGCAGGGTACGGAGAATTTACATCTACACCCATCCTACAGGCAGTAAGGGAGACGTGAGCTGTCCTTGAGGGCAGAAGGGTTCTAAGCCTATCCTAGAGGTGGTCCGATTCTTCGACACAACCCATGGCAATGCCTCTGGCTAATTGCTGGTGCTCTCTTAGCCACTTATGGCCCCAAGACTGGGAAGTTGCATCTTTTCTGATGCAACATGCCCCATGTTACATTATGCCCTACACTCTTCCCTCTTTTTTTTTTTTTTTTTTTTAGTTGTAGTTGGACACAATGCCCATATTTTATTTATTTATTTTTTATGTGGTGCTGAGAATCGAACCCAGGGCCTTGCACATGCTAGGCAAGAGCTCTACCGCTGAGCCACAAAATCCCCAGGGAACAGACTATATCTACGCTACTTAAACTGTGGTCCTACTTAAACTGTGGTCCGTTGGCCAGCAACAATGGCCTTACCAGGGAGCTTGTTAGAAATGCTGAATCGCAGGCATCTGGTCTGCACCAGACCTGCTCAGTCAGAATCTGCATTTTAACAAGATTTCTGAGTGAATCCAAAGCACTTGACAGTGTGAGAAGCCCTGTTCTTAATGAGCTCCAAGAGCCTCCTTGGATTCTAGGGTTTTATACTCTACAGCTTCAACAGGTCTGAGGTAGGAAGGTGTGGCTTTGGGTTGAGAGGAGTTGTGAGAATGGTAAAGGAGGGCTGCTCTATGACTAGGACCCCCTCACTATAGGATACTCTCTACCTCCTCTCTCCCAGGACAGCACATTACACATATATCCACCTAGAGCCCTGGACAGGCCTTTCTGAGCTCATCCTGGAAACGCTTCCTCTAGGCCTGTCTGGGGGCCAGAAGGAAATAAGAGAGGCCTGGATAAGCTCCAGAGTAGGAGAGCACTGTATCTAGTAGGTTCTAAGTGCTGGAACCTGGCGCTACAAATGCCCAAACTCAAGGTCACTCAGAATGCCTAACCCAAAGACTTGCACGTCATTTATTAAAACTGATTAAAAACAACAGCAAAAAAATAAATAAATAAAACTGATAAGAGATGAATGCTTACTCCATGTTGTAAAATGCAGACACATAGATATGTCATGATTTAGTCTGAGGGTTGGAGCAGCTGCCAGAAGCTCCTGAGACTACAGGGGTAGATATGGCTTAAAAGATCTGCAACTGCTAAGTGACAGATCAGGACCAAAACCTGAAATGCAAGATTCAAGAATCCAGTTAGAGGGCTGCATTCCTGCCCTGTCTGGTTCCTTTTTCATACCAATAATTCAAAATACTCTGATGTGTACATATGTGAATGTAATCATATACATATATAAAATATGTGTGTATATATATGCACATCCACATGTATACAGAAAAGTCAGAGTCCAGTATAACAAATACCCATCCCTTAAATGATAACAAATATTAATCTTCTCTGAAATTGCGTGTGTGTCTGTGTGTGTGTGTCTGTGTGTGTTACTGGAGATTTAACCCAGGGGCACTCTACCACTGAGTTGCACCACTCAGTCCTTTTTTATTTTTATTTTAAGATGGGTCTCACTAAGTTGCTGAGATTGGCTTTAAACTTGCAGTCCTCCTCCCTGGGTCACCCATATTGCTAGGATTACAGGCGTGCACCACTGTGCCCGGCAAGTCTGTCCATTTTGATATCTATTGAATTTATTCATGTCAATCACTCTACAATGTTTGATCATGTGACTATAACAGAATATACATTTAGTACCCCACTGATGAGCATCAAGGTTCCTTCTATAAGCAATACTTCACTAACATACTTACAAATGTGTAAGGCATTTAGGGTGTTTAATTGTTGGGTTTGGGGATAATGGTTGTTATAGGTTGAAATGTGTCCCCTAAAAAGATAAATATTCAAGTTCTAACTCAGGATCCCTGCTAATGTGATATATCTGGAAACAGGGTCTTTACAGATGTAATCAAAGGGAGTATAGGTTAAGGTCCTGAGAGAGAGAGAGAGAATGTGAGTTGGAGACAGTATATTATGGTTGGACTGGAAGGACCTGCCATGTGACCCTATGTAGCTATCTGGACTTCATCATACAGACAGAGCCACAAAAAATAAATTAAATTGGCAATGGCACAGTTCTATCTCAGTTTTAGAGGAGAGTGTCAGAAAATGGCACTTTTAATAGTGGACCTGTTTGACTTGCAAACTTTTCTCAAATTAATTCACTCTATCCTTTTAAAATTTTGTGTAGCATTTTAAATAAATTCTTTTTAAAAAGAAAAAAAATTATTTGTTTCCTTTCACACAAAATAAGGATCCAGCATAGACTATTCGTCATTAATTAACCATGAGTTATTTTGTGCTTACTAAATCAGACCCTGTTTTTAGACATAATCTGCTAATCTCGGTTAATCCTCACAACTGCCCCACAAAATACCCCTGCTACCCTCTCCATAACAGGGATAAGGAAGCATTCAGGAAGGTGAGATGACCTGCAGTCGGGCTGATGGTTGAGAAAGTAAGGCCACCTTTAATGACTGTTAGGGACTTGAGAAAATGTTTCACCCGTGTCTGCCTACATTTCTCAGTCTTCAGATTGGTTACTAGCAGCTGCCTCTGGGCACCGGCATAATGAACCAAGTGAAGCCTGGCTAACGAACGGGCGCAGGGAGTACTCAACCAAGATATGCTAAGATAAAAGGGTTATCGGTTTTTTCCCCAGGACCTCTGCGGAAGCCTCGCCGCTCCACTCCCGGCCGCCAGGGGACGCTGTGACGTGCTCAGGCACCGAGCGCGGCCGCTCTAGCCTCACCCAGGGAAGTTGCGGTCCTCACCTTGTTCAGGAGCCCGCGCCTCTGTGCCTGCGGCCACTTGCCCTCCGCTCTGTCTTGCGCTACCTACTGCCCTCTTGCCATCCACCATGGCCCTGCTGCACTCCGGCCGCATCCTGTCCGGGGCCGCTGGCGCCTTCCACCCGGGCCTTGCCGCCGCAGCCTTTGCCAGAGCCAGGTAAGCGAAGGGATACTGAGATGGAGCAGGACAGGCCTGCCCAAAGTCATGGGCGCCGTGGGTCACCTAGCCCTCCCCGCTTCCAAACTCAACACACACACACACACACACACACACACACACACACACACACCACACACACAAATACATCTCCCTTTGTGCAACCTCCATGGTTTCCCTTCGCTAGAGGCTGAGAATTGTGTGTCCACGCCTCACAGTGATCCTCAGAGCCCTAACGTCCCTTCTCTCCCTTGCACCAGGCATCGCAGGAGAGCGAGCCGGCGCAACGTTCTGAGAAAGGAAGTGTGGCCCTCTGCGGCACCCGGACTCTCATTCAAGGGAAAGCGCGGGGGGGGGGGAGCGGTGAGGGGGTCCGAGATACTCTGTCGGCCGGGTGGGGGTGCGGGGCTGGGCGAGCACGCCTGCTGCGGCGCCCGGGCCAGCCCCGCACCGATTGGCTGTGGCGCCGGGGCTGCCTCGCGCCGATTGGCCACGGCCCTGGGGGGCGCGCGTGCCCTTGACCGGCTGCCCTGGGGGGCGGCCGGGCGCACCGGTCTTAGCCTTGCTGGAGCCGGGGCGAGTTGGGCTGGACAGGGCGGCTGCCGCCTGCTGCCTGCGTGCCGGGGGAAGGAAACGCCCTGGAGGAAGGTGCCCAAAGTGCCGGCTCTCGGACCTCGCTCTCCTCACTGCATCCCGTGACCTTGGCGTGCGGCATCCTCCAGTCGGTTTTATCACCTGTGTCCCGGCTGACCCTTTTGGTCTTTGGATGGGAAAGGACTGAAGTGTAGTGCACCTTCCCCCCCCCGCCCCTTTTTTTTTAAACCTTTAGGAGGTCTGGCCGTAGGGAATCCACAGTCTTTCCATCTCTTCCATCTCGCTGTGCTCATTCATTCCGTATTTCGTAACCCCAGTTTCTCCAGGCACTATTCCAGATAGATGCTGGCGATACAGCCGTGGACAAGTTAGAGGGAAAGACATACTTCTCTCCAAAAATGACAAATATGTAGTTTCAAATTGTGATGTGTAGGACAGAAGGAAATTTCAGAGCATAAAATAAAGTAGGAATTTCTTCCTAGTGGAAACCTGATCCAGGCGATTAATTCACACAAGCCGATTTGGGGCTGCCACTTTTAAGTACTACCTAATGAGGAGCCCAATCTTAAAACCACCTCCAAGCAGATATTAGCTACCAGAAGCCTATTATACGTTCTTTGACCTTTCCTTTGAATATATGCACAAGGTCTTTAAGTCAGCAGAACAGCCTGTCCTTTCCAAAGCCCCACACTCTTGGCAGTACAGTTTTGCCCTGGCTTTTCCACTTTCTTCTCTCCCTTATTTGGATCCTTCTTGGCTCGCTGTCAATGTGTGCTCTTTAAGCTTACCTACCTAGTGGGCCATAATTAAGAGTGATTTATGAAGAAAAATTGGAGAACAAAAAGAAATGCTTAAAACTCTAATTAAGAGAAAGTTCATTTCACCATATGGTAATCTTAAAATAACTCTATTTTTATGGGTTTGGCTGGATGACCTGAGCTCTAGAACTAAAGTGCTTGGTGAAGTTCTCTTTTTGGTGTGACCTTTTAGTTATTCTTTCCCTTTTGAGAGCTGGTTTTTTCTCTTCTGCCTTTTCCCCAGTAGAGTGCAAATTACATGAGCCAGGTGAGGCAGGAGGATCACAATTCTAGACCAGGCTGGGCAACTTAGCATGACTCTCAAAAATTTAAAAGGGGAATGGAGGGTATATGAGAGCAGAGACCTTACCAATTGTTCAGTGTGGTATCACAGCACTTATATAATAGTGCCTGGCAGGTCTTTGAAAGTGAATGTCCAAACCCTATTTTTAAAACAAATATGGTATAAGTGTTAAATTTTATATCAAAATCTAAACACATAGGAGGACCATAATGCTTCAAATTATGGAACAAAAAAAAAAGTCTTAAAATATTAGAGTATCTGATGAGGAGGAGCTGCCATTCAGATTTAAACAGTAATCTAGGATTGGGTGATAGATGCTCTGACTGGTGGTTGTAACTATTCAAACAAGGAAGTGAGATCCTTCACTCCCTCCACAGTGGAAGTGATTTTTACTTAAAGCCAAATGCTAGAAGTGGTAAAGATTAAAAATTTCCACTTAAAATTTAAGTGGAAAACCCATTGAAGTTTCTTTTATTTTTAAGATTCTTTTAAAAAAAAACTCATTTTAATACGATAAAACCTAAAACCTTGGCAGTTGATATTCTGAAGAACTCAGGATTTATCCAATGAAATACTTTTCATACTCAGATCATTTATGTGAAATGCTTTCTAAATTTAATATTTCATTTAGCCAAATTATTTAAAGTGAAAACAATGAACATAACTTTTGTGTTGACCTGTGCATAATGACATACTAATATATTTTTATTTATAATGATTTGTATTTATTTGTGGCGCTAGGGATAGAAACCAAAGCCTTATGAATTTTAATTCTTATTATTTAATGTTTTTGTGAAATGACTGAAGGACCCCTTTGAAATTCAGTGTGCAATAGTGGTACAAGAACCAGTAGTTAAAAGATCACAATTGTTGTATGATTTGTGCCCTTTTTAGCTTTGTGATCATGGGCAAGTTAATTAACTTCTCGTTTTAAAATAAGAAGAATGTGAGGAAATGCATTTTTAAAACTACAGCACTGGATAGGCTAATATCTCCAAGAAATGCAAGGCATTTGAACTGGAAATATTTATCTGAATACTTTGTACCTAATGTCTTGGTTGGCTAGTCAGTATTGCTCAAATATTGTTGGACTGGTCAAACATTGTTTGAGGCTTTGTGTTTACGTCCAAAGGGTCTTGATAGAAATCACTTTGTAAGCCATAGGTTATCAGCATCAATTTTATCTCCAGAGCACACTGTTTCATCTAGTGCAATTTCTTAAACATCTGCATAGTCTTTTGCATTTTAAGGAGTGGCATAATGAAGGACATAGAAGACCTGAAAAATGATTACTAAAGAAGAGCTGATCAAATTGAGTTACTGCTGCTCCTATATACAGAGTGCTTAAAATTCAATATTTTGACATTACTTTTAGCACTATTCTTAAGAGACCAGAAGACTGAAGGCAGTAGTTTTTGAGAGAATGGATTTATATGCTGAACATTATAAAGAACTTGACAAATAAGTGCTTTTCACACTATTTAATGAGAATGGCTGGACTGGGGTTGTGGCTTTGTGGTAGGTATATGTCCATCTACAACTAAAAATATAAGAAGAAGAAGAAGGATGCCTTCTATCCTTGTGGCTAGGGGCAGCTCTGTCATCATTGTATAAGAGCCTTGGAGGCAGACCACCATTTTAAAAATGAAAGTTACTGGGCTGGGGATATACCTCATTCCGTAGAGTGCTTGCCTCACATGCACAAGGCCCTGGGTTCAATTTCCACCACAAAAAAAAAAGAAAGAAAAGAAAGTTACTTTCTAGAAGTTGCTCTTTTATAATCTAATATGCCCTTGACATTCAAAGTATTCCTTTCACTCAGCAGTTAATGACAGTGATATAGATAGGCAGATGGCTACATGTTTTTTCAGGATCTGAATTGTGGATAAGAAATAACAAAGTTTTCTTCAGGCCCAATGTAGAAGTTGTTTAAAGGTATCTGTGTTTCTTACTATTGTTTAGGTGCTAGAAATGGCCAAGCAGCCTGAAGCAACAATTAAAAAGAGGGGGAAAGTGGGGATTTTGAATTCTGACACTAGAACTCATGAGGAGGAAGGATGATTATGATGTCTCCTAAGACTATTGGGGGTGGGGGGTAAGTAGAAGTAATTGAAAGGCAGAGAAGACCTGCACTGGATTGTGCAGTCCTATGACCATATGTTTCTTGAATTCTCAGCTGTCCTCATGAAGCTCCAAACTAGTGGTAGGGTAGTTGCAAATGAAAGTGCTGTTGGGATCTAATAACAAGATACTTGCTAACATCAAGCGCTTGTTGTAGGCCAGCCTTTGTTCTGAGCTTTTTCATGCTTATATCCACTCTGCAATATAGGGGCACCATTAGGATCCATTTTATGGATAAGGAAAGATAAGACTTAGAGGAGTCATTTCACTTGCCTTCACTCAGCTGGTGGGTGGCTGAGCTGTTGTTTGAATCCATGCAGTTTTCCCAAGGCAAGCTACTAAAGGATACCATTAAAAGAAGTGAGCATCTGGTGTGGTGGTGCACAGCTATAATCCCTGCTACTGGGGAGGCCAGAGCTAGAGGATTGTAAATTCAAGGCCAGTCTCAGCAAAACTCAAATTTTTTTTAATATTTATTTTTTAGGTGTATTTGGACACAACACAATGCCTTTATTTTTTTTTTTTATGTTGTGCTGAGGATGGAACTCGGGTCCCGCGCATGCTAGGCGAGCGCTGTACCACTGAGCCACAATCCCAGCCCCCTGTCTCAAAATTTTAAAAAATATAAAAAAAAAAAATAGACCTGGAGATGTAACTGAGTGGTAGAGTGCTTGCCTAGCTTGCATGAGGCCCCAGGTTCTGTCCCCATTACTACTGTTAAGTAACAGAATTAATTGTATATACCAGTCACAGCTATTGACTCTGAGGCAATTAAGAGCATGAATACAGCTCTGTACTTCCACACCGTACCTGCCATCCACATGCCTCATGCCATCCACGTGCCATCCGTGTGCTTGGTAGAGATTAGGTGGATGTTTACCAAGAGAACAGGAGCTGTTCAACCTGAGTGATTTGGAGCCTTGCTTCCCGAGCTTTCACTTTCAGTGCAACACTAAGCTCCTTCCCATCCTCAGATGGTATTCTTAAGCCTCTTCCTAGAATGGCCTTTCCCTCTTCTTTATCCTTAGCATTCAGCTCATGGGTCACCTCCTCCTCGAAACCTTCCTAACCCTATACTCTCTTCCCCTTCCTTAAGCTCTTAAATCCTCTCCTCAGGCTCCCATAAACCATATGCAGTGCCCTAGGCCTCTCCTTGTCTCTGTGAATCCTCTTCTCCTCACCCTCCTCCACCACACACATACACTTCCAACCTGCATTGTTTCCAGCTCCCTCAGCTCCCTCCTGGCCATCCCATTGGACTGCCCTGGTGGTAAGGGATGATGATTTTACATTCCCAGCTCTTAGCACATGTTAATGCACACAATTTGTTGTTGTTGTTGTTGTATTGTTTTTTTGCATTTTGGTTTTTTGTTTTAGGTTTTGTACCAGGGATGCTTAATCACTGAGCTACATCCCAACAATTTTCATTTTTTTATTTTAAGACAGGATCTCCTCAGTTGCTTAGGGCCTCGCTGAGTTGCTGAGGCTGGCATCAAACTTGCAATTCTCTTTCCTCAGCCACCTGAGTTGCTGGAATTATAGGTTTGCACCGCCACACACACTCACACACAAGTTAATGATTAATCTAGGAGCTCTGAAAGACTTTGTTTTTGTTTTTTGAGGTACTGATCATTGAACCCAAGGGCGCTTCACTATTGAGCAACCTCCCCAGCCCTCTTTATTTTTTATTTTGTTATAGGGTCTCACTGAATTACTGAGGCTGGCCTCAAGCTTACAGCCTCAGTCTCTGGAGTCATTGGGATTGTGGGTGTGCACTACCACACCTGGCAAGACTTCATTTTATGTAATATGAAACCATGTAAAAAGCTTCTTTCCTATTTCCTCTGAAGAAAAGGAGTAAACTAATCTTTTTCTCTGAGCTTACAGCTAAAGCGCCTCAAGACCTTTTATTTATAATATTAATGTTTGCCATATTACTTTGCTCAATATTTACCATGAGGTAAAAATCTTCATGGTAATAAGTTGATATATTAATGTATCTATTCTGCCAGAAGACTATTTGAAGAAAAGCCAGTACTCTCTAGGAGCCCTCTGGAAAATATCAAAGATAATTTCAATGAAAGTCTGAAAATTTTGTTTGAATTTGATTTTTTAAAAAATTGTTACATGAGGGGCTGGGGTTGTGGCTCAGTAGCAGAGAGCCTGCCTCACACATATGAGGCACTGGGTTCCATCCTCAGCACCACATAAAAATAAATAAACACAATAAAGATATTTTTAAAAAAAATTGTTACATGATATTTGGCCACTTAATTAAGATAGGATTGTGAGTGCCTGAGAAACAGTCAATCAGTGGTTTTCTATTTAACCAAAATGACAATAAATTTTAAAAATTAAACATAAAACTGGGCACCTTTGGAAGCCTGAGAAGGAACATTAGCTCTTTCATGCATGAAGCTCTGGGTTCAAGCCCCAGCACCCACTGCAAAAAAAAAATTATTTATGCTAACATAAATAGCAGATTGCAGTGTTTTCATCATTGCTATTTTCAGGTGACTCAAAGATAAGTATACAACAAAGTTCTTGAGTTTTATTTTCTAGTCTAATAAACATAATTATACCAAACATAAATAAATGCTCTTTGAGGGGCTTCAGCCACAGCTCAATTGGCTTGCCTTTGTCACTCACCCGAGCTCCCACAATGCCAAGGGTTTGGGGCCCTGCCAGCCAAAAGCCCAGGCCAAAACCCAAAAGAAGACTCAGGCTAGGGCTTCAGCTTCAATTCCTTCTCAGGCTTCCAAAGGTGCCCAGGCTCCATGGTTTCGGCCTCTGCCTGCCAACCTGATGGCAGAAAGACTGCTGTAACCCAGCAGCTGCCGTCTGCATGGTGCTGATGCCCTCTTGTGCTGTTTGCACAAATGAACTTAAGGCAGAAAAATAAACAAACAAAAGCTCTTTGGAGTCCTCAATAAGCTTAAAGAGTATAAAGGGATTTAAATTCAAAAAAGTTTGAGAACAACTGCTGCTTTTTTTCCTTGGAAAACAAAACACAGTTGTGTTTCTCTATCACTATTGATCCTAGTACAGTATGTTCTCAACAACATATTGATTATCTTTTAACCAAAATAACTTCTATTTCACAGAGAAAACTAAGTAGGGAGACAATGATGCCAGCCTCCCGCTAGCTTGCATTTTAAGCAGCTCATGAACACACTGAGTACAACTTTCACAGCCACACACATGCCTTCTATACCCTCTGTTGTAACAGAGCATATTCATTATAATGATTCACAGCTACCCTCCCAAGAGCATGTGAAAATAAGCAAAAATATATATAAACTTTAAATTATGCTTAGTACTCAGTGTGCCTGTATCCTATCTTACTTAGAAAGAAATTATCTGGATATCCATTGATTAGTTAAACCATTAATTAACTCATTCTAATATTAGTCTAAGATTTAGTTACCTAAAGAAGCCTCATGTGGCAGCTTACCCTTCTAATCCCAGCAATTTGGGAGGCTAAAGCAGCATTATAAGTTCAAGGCCAGTCTCAGCAATTAAGTAAGACTTGTCTCCAAAAAAAAAAATTTAAAGGGCTGGGGATGATCAGACTTGGTGATGCACACCTGTAATCCCAATGGCTTGGGAGGCTGAGGCTGAGGCAGGAGAATCTCTAGTTCAAAGCCAGTCTCAGCAACTTAGGCACTTAGCAACTCAGCAAGACTCTTTCTCTAATAAAATATATTTAAAAGGGCTAGGGATGTGACTCAGTGGTTAAATACCCCTGGGTTCAATCCCCAATACAAAAAAAAAAAATTACCTAGAAATTATCTTTAAGATGACATTTTATAAAGTATAATTACTATTCTCCAAAAAATCTATAACCCCAGTCTAATCACAAGAAAAACATCAAATACCAATAGAGGAATATCCTGCAACATACAACCTGACCAACATTCTCCAAAACCATTTAAGGGCATCAAAAACAAAGCGAGTCTGAAACTATCACAGCCAAGAGAAACCTAAGGAGACAAGACAACTAAGTGTAGTTTGGTAAACTTGAAGGAACTCTGGAACAGAAATAAGTAAAACCTAAGAAAATCTGAATAATTAGTGGACTTAATAATGTATCTTTATGGGTTTCTTAATTGTAACAAATGCCCTATGCTAATATACAATGTTAACAATGGGGGAAACTAGGAGTGGATGAAAATTATGATTGATTTCCTATAAATATAAACTTGTTCTAACAAATCTATTAATAAGAATAGAAGTAGCTGGGCACGGTGGCACATGCCTGTAATCCCAGCAACTTGGGAGGCTGAGGCAGGAGGATCACAAGTTCAAAGCCAGCCTCAGCAGATTAGCAACTCAGTGAGACTCTGTCTCTAAATAAAATATTTAAAAGCGCTGGAGTTGTGGCTCAGTGGTTAAGCACCCCTGGGTTTGATCCCCAGTACCAAAAAATAAGAGAGAGTAGAAGTATATAATTACTATTGAAATTAGAAGTTTGAGGGATTAATTGGTGTAATGCAAATTTATGTTTTTCATAATTTTACATTTTTTTTTTAAACTGGGACAAACCCAGTAGATCTCTAACTCTGAGCTACACCTTTTTTTTTTGAGACAGAGTCTGACTAATTTACCCAGTCTGGCCTAAAATTTACCTGCCTCAGCTTCCTGAGTAGCTGGGATTACAGGCTTGGGCCACCGAGCCCAGCAACATTGTTTTTCTTAAATGAATTCAGAAACACTTTAGGAATTCAAGTTCACATGAGTAAATCTTTGATAATTTTAATTTAATGAAAACAGCTATGACTTTTCATGTTAAGTACAGTATAGCATGCATTTTATTCTATGTATGTTTGCTTTTCCAAAACATACACTGGTTTATTGATAAAATAAGATGAAAACAAATTTAAGAGTAGTACATTGAAAGTACTAGAAATTTGCTTTCCAATTTCCTGGGAAATTTAGGATTGCTGTATTTATGTATATAACTCAAATCTTTTATTTGAGACATTTATCATCTAATTTATCTGTACTCTCAGAGATAGAAAGCATTTCACAGGCACTCAAAGTTTGTTTGTTTGTTTGTTTTTTAATTAAATTAAAGTTCTGAATAACTTACATATGCCAAGGTTATAGCTCTTCAGATACACTTTTGGTTATAGGACCACAGTAAACAAAACAAAATATTCAGGTCTGAATTTTTTTTTTTTTAAGCCAAAGAATTCCTAGTTGATTTAAGCTCCAAGTTTTAAAAGAAAACTGAAGAAGAAGACCTAACAAAGCAGATCTCTGTCATTCTCGCCCAACAGAGAATCTTTCTCTGCCGTCCTTCTACTGAGATCCTACTCATTGCTACTATAAAACAAGAACTAGCTTGTTGGCCATAACTGAACCAAAAATAAAATCAGAAGAGAGTGGGGAACAAACCAAAAAAAGTCATTTGAAGTTGAATTGTGGGCTGGGTATAACCCAGTGGTAGAGTAGCTGCCTAGCATGTGTAATGCCCTGAGTTTAGTCTGGGGTGGGGGTGTGGGGGGGGATTCTATTGCATCTTGGGCTTCACATTCACTCTGGGAGCCAAGGAAAGGTGAGATCACTTCCCCAGCAGCACAACTCAGCCGGCCCAGTCAGGTGATTCCATTGGCATCCACGGATGGTCTCTAAGACTGTTATAGAATGGTTGTTTTGTTTGGCTTTGCTAAGGTAAAATCATCACATACAAATATAAAATGATGACTATGTCAAACATTTTAACCCTTTAAGTAATAATGGAACCAGTAGGATTTTATAATCATTTCTTCCTGCCAATTTTAAATTCCTAAGCATCTTTCAACTCTCTCCCTCTCTGCCCCTACTGTCATGATCCTGGTTCTTGTCCTCATTTCTTTGTCTTAAGCAACCAGCTTCTTTGTTGATCTTCTGCATCCACCCTTACCACTCAAGATTTAGTGCCCTGCTCCAAGTCCACTCACTTTGTCACTCCCCTCACATAATCACCGTCACCCTCAAAAAAAATTTCATGTTTCTCCAGGTGTTACTACATCTGAGGCAGACCCTAGGGTGTTTAGCAAGCATCCCTAACCATGCTCTAACAGATTTGAGAACAGGATCAAACCCAGGCCCCTCACAGAGGCACATGAGATTCTTGAACACCCCTTGCTTCTCCCATCTTTTACCACTCTCAGCTTCTCACTGCCAGATGACTTGAAGTATTCTTTGGATGAGAATTCAGGTCAGGTTTAGGGTGCTTTAAGAGCTTACACATGTACCCCTTTCTCCCATAGTAATCCGGATGCCCCACCTTCTGCATCTCATAGTATCTGTGTTGAAATTATTGCTCTCTAAGTTTCCACAAAGTGCTCTGAAGTCTTCTGCATTCTTGGATTATCAGTACCTGTTACTGGACCCTGTGCGTAGTATGCAGACATTTGCTGAAGTGGATCTTTGGCAGATCAAGGACGACTCTGCCCGTGGGATCTCACTAAGTGACTGAGACAAGGTATTTCTCATTTCAGCTCTTGGTGGGCCCATGTAGAAATGGGACCCCCAGATCCCATCCTGGGAGTCACTGAAGCCTACAAGAGAGACACCAACAGCAAAAAAATGAACCTGGGAGTTGGTGCCTACCGAGATGATAATGGAAAGCCTTATGTGCTCCCTAGCGTCCGGAAGGTGAGCTTGCCATCTGTCTCAGCTGGTTAAGAAGAATGAACAGAGGGGAGCACCTGACAGCCACGGAAAGAATACAGCCACAGCCCTGGGCTCTAGTTCTGGCATGAACTGTGTGCATTGCTCAGGTTTTCTGGTTTAGTCCTGGCTCTAAAAATGAGAGATACTATAGTGCGTACCCGTAATCCCAGTGACTTGGGAGGCTGAGGCAGAAAGATCGCAAGTTCAAGACCAGCCTAGGCAACTTAGTGACTCAAAATAAAAAAAGGTTGAGAGAAGTAGCTAAGTGAAGAGTCCCCCTGAGTTCAATTTCTATTACTGAAAGAAAAAAAAGGCAGGGGATGGGGGTGCTAGAATCAATACTGTCTTTTCCAAGATTTTAAAACAGTGTCATATTTAAACATGAGGGTACACAAGAAGATCAAAAATTTAAACATTGTCTCTTGGCAAGAGGAAAATAGCCCTCTGTACATGAGAGTTACTATTGTTATTTTCTGTTTCTTCCATTTTGTTTGCCTTAGAAAAACCCTTGTCCACAGATATGCGCTGTCCATCCTTCTTGCTGAACTACAGTTTTTTTTTCATTCATTCTATTAGTGACTTGGTTTCTATTTTAACTTTCATATAATTAACCCACTTAGAACAGGTTTTAAAAATTATTCGTGGCTGAGATTGTAGCTCAGTAGTAGAATGCTTATGGAGCATGCACAAAGCCCTGGGTTTGATCCCCAATACCACCAAAAATAATAATAATTTATTTAATTTACATTCGCTATTGTTACAAACTCCAGCGCCACCAAGCACTGTTGTACATTGCCTTATTAACACCCACTTCAGCCACATGAGACGTTAAAACAGTTGTCCCACTGGGCATGGTGGCACATGCCTGTAATCCCAGTGGCTTGGGGGGATCATGAGTACAAAGCCAGCCTCAGCACCTTAGTGAGAGGCCCTAAGCAACTCAGTGAGACCATTCTCTAAGTAAAATTTTTTTTTTTAAAGTGCTGAGGATGTGGCTCAGTGGTTAAGTGCCTCTGGGCTCAATCCCCCCAGTACAGGAGGAAAAAAAAAAAAACAGTTGTACCTATGTTTAACAAATGAGGAAAATGGGACTCAGGAAGGTTAAATAACTCATATAGTTGATAAGCGACAGCCAGGCCTCTGACTCTAAAGCATGAAAATATGTGGCTATGACTATTAACTCTTGGAAGTTCCTAGACTGGCAGACACCTTGAAATGCTTCCCTTTCATGTATTTAGTTTTGTCACCTTATATCTACTTTAGCTGTTGCACCTAAACTTTGTTTTTGTGCATTCCAAGAATGGCATTTTATGTAAATGATTATCAGGAGAGACTATATACCAACCCACAAAAAATCTAGAACATAGCAAGACTTTTCTCAAAGCAAGATGACTTCCAGAATTTAACTGTAAAATATTAATTAGTAATCTTAGTTTCAGGTAGGGAGAAGAATCTAAACAGATGCATTCTTCTTTTGTCTAGGCAGAGGCCCAGATTGCTGCAAAAAATTTGGACAAGGAATACCTGCCCATTGGTGGACTGGCTGAATTTTGTAAGGCATCCGCAGAACTAGCCCTGGGTGAGAACAGTGAGGTGTTGAAAAGTGGCCGGGTAAGCCAAGCAGACTCTGGCATCATAGAGGGTCTGCTTTTATCTGTAACAAATTTAAAGTAATTTGAACAAATTTATTAACAAATTTTAAGTAATTTAAACATTTTAAACAAATAGGAAAAGATTATAAGTGTGTGGTGATTGAGGTGGCTACACTTGCTAATAAAGTTAAATTGGCAGTATCTAAAAAGATTTCATATAACATCAATTCTAAAAATGTACTAATAATCCTAAAAATGATAGATAGGTTTGGCCCTACTTTTGCTATTAGTGTCCATGTATTATGTTCATCTTACATTAACCGTGCTTTAGAACTGCCTACCTGGGACTAGTTTTAGGCCTATAATTAGTCCCCACACTCGTGTGCTAAGCTTCCAGCTTAGATGAGAGAAGCAGGTAGAAACCACCCACAGGTGGACTGTGGGAGGCAGAACCAATCTGGTTTTGTCAGCATCCCTGTCCCAACCAGTTTGGGCATTGAAAGAAAGAAGACCCATCCCTTGCATATACAAATATGTAACAGATTGGGCACAATAGTGCACACCTGTAATCCTAGTGTCTGGGGAGACTAAAACAGGAGAAACTCTAGTTCAAAGCCAGCCTCAGCAACTTAGTGAGACCCTGTCTCTAAATAAAATGTTAAACAGTCTGGGGACGTGACTCAGTGGTTGAGCATCTCTGGGTTGGATCCCCAGTACCCCCCCCAAAAAAAAAAAAAAAGGTAACAGTGAGTCCTACCATTATTTCTAATTATAATACATTAATTAAAAATACAGGAAAATATTTTAAAAGATTAAAAAATAAACAAGACATGACCAACAAAAAGAGAAGACCATGCTCCCAACATGTGAACTTAAGTGCATTGTGGTTTACTTTCTCTTGAAGAAAAACATGTGCTTTTTAAAGACTATATTTGCGTATTTATTTTTCTGGGTAGGCCTAGAAGGAAGACAACATATATAGGTTGGGAGTGTGGTCCAGTAGTAGAGCACTTACCTGGCATGTGCAAGGCCCTAGGTTTGATTCCCAGCACCACAAAAAAATAAATAAATAAAACATACAAACATCCTAATGTACTTACTGACTTGATTTTCAAAGAACGTGATATTCAGAGTATCAGTTCATTTTATATAATTCTAGAGTAATAACATAATGACTGTTCTTGGTCTCTTATGCTTTTTTGTGTTCTAGAAGTTTTCCATGTAACATGGATAGTACTACCAGGCCATAAGGAATTAACTTCTCAAAAACAAAGGATATTAAGCCAGGTGCTGTGGTGCACACCTGTAATCCCAGCAGCTTGGGAGGCTGAGGCAAGAGGATGGCAAGTTTAAAGCCAGCCTCAGCAAAAGCAAGGTGCCAAGCAACTCAGTGAGATTCTGTCTCTAAATAAAATACAAAATAAGGCTGGAGATGTGCTCAGTGGTCAAGTGCCCATGAGTTCAATCCCCAGTGCCCCCCCAAAAAAAGCACAAAGGGTACTGACTAGACAGAGTAGATCCTCTCTGTGGCTAGCCACATCACTGACCATCAGCGTCTCTCCAACAGTTTGTCACCGTGCAGACCATTTCTGGAACTGGCGCCTTAAGGGTCGGAGCCAATTTTATGGTGAGTCTGGAAACTCCTTTAGAAAAGAACTTTTGAAAGCAGCAGGGCTTCCTGTCATGTGTGTATTTGACTGCTGAGTCAGAAGTAGGTTTCCTCTTTCCACAGAGTTGGCAGATTTCTTTTCTCTGATTTAAAAAAGAAAGTACTTAGCAGGGCACCGAGAGCACTCCTGTAATCCTAGCAGCTCAGGAGGCTGAGGCAGGAGGATCATGAGTTCAAAGCCAGTCTCAGCAACGTAGAGAAACCCTAAGCAACTCAGTGAGACCCTGTCTCTAAATAAAATATTAAAAAGAGGTGGGGATGTGGCTCAGTGGTTAAGTGCCTCTGGGTTGAATCCCTGGTAACAAAAAAAAGGAAAGAAAGTACTTTGGAAAAATTACATGGAAGATATAACAATAATGAGAAATTCAGTTTATTGACCACATACTGTTACTAGGGAGCTTTTGTATTTTAACTCATTTAATCCCTGTAAGGGAAGTTCCGTTAACCTATTTTATAAGTGAAGAAAGTGAGGCCCAGATAGTCCTTGGCCACACAGCAAGGGTAACTGTCAAAGCCTGAGTCACCCACACAGTCTTGCTGCTGAGTCAGTGCATCTCTCCACCATAGAGTTAAGCTGGGTTTCAGCAGAAAAAAAGTGTTCTCTCAAGGAAACATACCAATGTTTTTACCTCTTTTTTTCCTTCATTTTTTCCATTCCCCTTTATCCCATCTCTTAGGAAAGATTTTTTAAGTTCAGCCGAGATGTCTTTCTACCCAAACCGACCTGGGGAAATCATACACCCATTTTCAGGGATGCTGGCATGAAGCTACAGGGTTATCGGTACTATGACCCCAAGACTTGTGGTTTTGACTTCACAGGTGCCATAGAAGACATTTCGGTGAGTGTGGCACTCAGGGTGGGAAGGGTGAAAGAACAAGGCATAAACTTCCTTGTGGACATTTGATGTCTCCCAGCTGGGTCCTAATATTTTAAAATACTGAGAGGGAGCTAATTCCTAGACCTCAGGTTTCCTTTATTACCTCAGGTTTCCTTTATTACTTACAAAGTAGTGACCCGTGGAACCTAAAAAGCTGCAAAACAGAGTCATCTCTTAGTTCCCTTTCTCTTTAGAAAATGCCAGAGCAGAGTGTTCTTCTCCTGCATGCCTGTGCCCACAATCCCACAGGAGTGGACCCTCGTCCTGAGCAGTGGAAGGAAATCGCGTCTGTGGTAAAGGTGAGGAGGATGAACCGATGGTGACAGTTCTGTTTAGTAACTAGCCTTGATTCTTTTCTTGACAAAGTCTTAACAATAAGAATTAATTAACCTTGAGCCTGTACAAACTTTCTACACATGATAAGCTGCCAGGAAGGGTCTCCTCATTTGCATAATTAGTAGTTCTGTAATTGATGATACATGAGCAATTTGAAAATAATTTTTATTTCTCAGCCCAGATGTAGTGAATTCTGATAAAACCTGTCATTGGCCCATTTGCACAACAGACTGCTGGCCCAGGGTGTCTGCTGGGGGTGCCTGTGGCTGCCCTGGGCAGTGATTACTGGCACAGCCCTTATACTTTTTTTTTTTTTTTTCCCTTTTCCACCAATTCTTTCCTTGCCACTTTTCCTTGACTTTGTCATTATCACTCCCAGAGTGTAGCTGGCTATCAGAGAAGGCATCAGAATTCCTACAGAGGAAGGATTATTGTTATTCCTATTATCTTGTGTCCCCATTTTCGCTAACTTTTGTCAAATCTAAGCTGCAGAAGCCTGGCATAGTGGTGTATGCCTGGAATCCCAGTGACTCAGGAGGCTGAGCCAAGAGATCACAAGTTCAAAGCCAGCCTCAGCAATTTAACAAGACCCTATCTCAATATAAAAAAAAAAAAAGTCTTGGGATGTAATTCAGGGATAGAGCAACCCTGGGCTCAATCTAAGTACCACACATACACACAAACCTAAGCTACAAACAGAGTGAGACAAACAGCATGCAAAGCCATTTCAAAATGAGATGGTTCTAATGAGGCTACCCTGTGAGTCTGCCAGAATTAAATTAATCACAGAAAAGTTTGGTCCTGTGCTACAAGACCAAAAATAATTACCCAGACTCCTGTGGGCCTTAGAAGAGTCTTCTGTTTGACTAAGCAGCATTCTGGGTACACTTAAATTAAGATTCTTTTCTTAATGTCTTTTGAAGAATATGCTGATACTTAACTCTGGGAAAATTACGACATCTTCCAAACTGTCATCTGGGGAAAAAATAGGATTGGTTTTATCTGGGTGGAACAGGTGTGGTCCCAGTAAGTACAAGTAACTACATAGTACATCTTTAGATGGCTACCTAAAGCTTTGGTCTTCTCATTCCTTCCCAGAAAAAGAATCTCTTTGCATTCTTTGACATGGCCTACCAAGGCTTTGCCAGTGGTGATGGTAACAAGGATGCCTGGGCTGTGCGCCACTTCATCGAACAGGGCATTAATGTTTGTCTCTGCCAGTCATATGCCAAGAACATGGGCTTATATGGTAAGCTAGAAGACCCAGTGTGCTATATGTTCTGATGAACTTGAATTTGGGTTGCATATGTATATATCCATGTTGCTCCTTACCCAGGGAGGAAAGATTGGTATAGTGGATTTTACAGATTTTTCTTTATCTTCTTCAGTGTCCTTGAATTCCTCCAGCTAAGAAAACTGATTACGGTTTCTCTAAACAAAAAGTAACTAATGCAGGAGCCAAGAAAATAGATAAAATGAAAAGAAATCTTGAATACTCAAACTTTCTGGTCACCTCAATTCACCATTCTGTCTGTTAAAAACTTTAATTATAATAAAAAAATTATTTTCGTGGTCCCTTCTGGTGGAAACAGATAATATTCAACAAATTTAATCATAATTTGCTCTAATATATTAGATGGAAGAACTAGAAGACAAGATCTATTTTGTCTTTTCAGGCGAGCGGGTGGGACAGATAATATTCAACAAATTTAATCATAATTTGCTTTAATATATTAGATGGAAGAACTAGAAGACAAGATCTATTTTGTCTTTTCAGGCGAGCGGGTGGGAGCCTTCACCGTAGTCTGCAAAGACGCTGATGAAGCCAAAAGGGTGGAGTCACAGCTGAAGATTGTGATTCGCCCCTTGTATTCCAACCCTCCTCTCAACGGGGCCCGGATCGCCTCTACCATCCTGACTTCCCCGGATTTGCGAAAGCAGTGGTAAATATTCCTTGCCACTCTCCAGCTACCTAGGTGTTCTGACCACCGCTCCTTCAGAGCTAGTTTAAATTGACCTCCAGTGACCCACAGAACCTTACAGGTTCCACATGTGAAAGGGGATAAGAAGAAAGAGAGAAGTGTGCACTTTGTCCACAGAAATAAGAAATTTCATAATTCAGAAATAGCAGTTCCTCTTACTCTTTCATCTCTATTTAATAAAACCTGCCTTTCCCTAGAATCAAGTTCAAATTGAAGTAGCATATATAGGAAAACTTCCTTCAGAAGATCACATTTTAGTTTTTGTTTTGCAGTGCTGGGGATCAAACCCAGGGCCTCACACATACTAGGCAAGCATTCTACCACTGAGCCATCCCCAGCTCCCACATTTTTGGTTTTGGTTATCTGTCATCTAAGTCTTAGTACCTGTTCTCTAAATTAGTGTTACTTAATCTTTTTGGGGGGGGCACCAGTGATTAAACTCAGGGGCTCAACCACGAGCCCCATCCCAGTCCTATTTTGTATTTTATTCACAGACAGGGTCTCACTAAGTTGCTTTGTGCACCTTGCCATTGCGGAGGCTGGCTTTGAACTAGAGATTCTCCTGCCTCAGCCTCCCGAGCCACTGGGATTACAGGCATGTGCTACTACACCCAGCTTAATCTTTTTTTTTTTTTTTCCTATATTTTTTTAGTTGTTGATGGACCTTTATTTATTTGTACATAGTACAGAGAGTCAAACCCAGTGCATCACACATGCTAGGCAAGTGCTTTACCACTGAATTACATCCTTAGTCCTTTGTATTTTCCTTTTTAAATTTTGAAACGGGGTCTCACTAGGACTGGCCTGGAATTTATGAACCTTCGCCCTCAGCCTTCTGGGTTGCTGGGATTACAGGCATGCACCACTGTGCTAAGCAGATTTTTATCTTAATATGTGCATTTCAGAACACGTTTGAGATCTATAGTGAATAAAGCTGACAGACACTGTGCTAGTAGATAACCAAAACACAGTTTATACCTTCAGGAAGTTTAGAATCCAGTGAAAAAGGTACACATGTAACATTGATAAAAGACAGAATGGAATAAATGCTACCTATAAGAGAGCTGCCGATTCAGGTGGAAATTGAGGGTGTAGTGAGGACTGCTGTGTGAGCTGTGCCTTAAGAATGAGGGTTTTTTTCCCTTAAAAGAAATGAAAGGAAAGGGAAAATGGACAGAGAAGCCTCCCTGAGAAAAGGCACAGACAAGGGACATGCTTTGTACAGAGTGTGCATAGAAAGTTCCATGTGGTTTCTGTGGTGAAAATACTGAGAGGAAGAACATCAAAGCTGAGGGGTAGAGCCAACAAGGAGGCACCTTGTTGATATTGTGAGAAGTGGGCTTCCGCTCAGTGTAGAGAGTTCGCCTAGCATGCATGAGGCCCTGGGCTCTATCTCAGTACCACAAAAAAGTAAGAGAAGACACAGATAATGTTTTTATCCTCTGGACAACAGGGAGGGTGGGGGGGCTTTCTAAGGTAGCGTCCACATGGGTCATACTCTTGATGCCTTTAGGACCTGGGCCTTGGAGTGAATGGAGCTGGATGAATGGAGCAAGAAATGTAAAATCATATGCCAATTGGAAAGAGGCCAGGGGTTCCACAGGCCCAACCAGTAATCACACTACTAGAATTGTGCTGCCAACTTCTTATTTTTTAGGAGAAATTACAAATCTAAAATTATATGTGCCCGTTTTTTCTTTTGTTTTTCCTGGTACTGGAGATTGAATCCAGGGCCACTCAACCACGGAGCCACATCCCCAGCTTGTTTTATTTTTTATTTTGAGGCAGGTTTTTGCTAAGTTAGAGAGGCTGGCCTCAAACCTGTGATCTTCCTGCCTCAGCCTCCTGAATTCCTACGATTACAAGTAGGCGCCACTGCCCAGTGCTAGTACCCAATTTTGAAATGTTCACTGGGTCAGAAAAACATACCTAGGACTCTATATTTAGCCTTTTAATTGACAGTTCGTAAACTCTGTTCTAGCCATTGGGTATTATGGTCATAGACAGATGGTTTAGGAAAGTGAACACATAACACCAGGAAGATAAACTTCATGCTATCTCCATGATCCAGTTAATAACGAGATTTCCCATAACGCCATGGGAATGAAATATAAGGGTAAATTCTGAGAAAGAAGAAGACTGTTCAGAATCAAGTGAGTGGTGCAGGATGCAGTGGTCCTATAATCCCAGGAAGCTGAAGCAGGATGATCACCAAGTTGAGGCCAGTCTAGGCAACTTAGCAAGACCCTGTATCAAAATAAGAAAGGACTAGTGATGTAGCTCAATGATAGAGAATCCCTGAGTTCATTCTCCACTACCACAAAAAAAAAAAAAAATCAAGTGGCATGTGTGCACAGAAGAGTGCATTGTCTACTCCCCGGAACAAATTCACCTTTCTTCTCTTTTAGCACAGCACTCTTACATTAGCATTACGTTATGTGGCCCTGTTCCATAGCTGATTTTTTACGGATTTGGCTCCTGTCACCCTCTGTTAGCTTTTATAAGCAAGGACCATTTCTCAGTCCTCAGCACCTAGTACATGGCTTGGCTTGTTATAGGTTCCCAGTGCATTGTCTTCATTGTGAAGCAGAAATGTTTATTCTACCCGTGTAAAGAATAATGTCATTGGGGGCTGGAGTTGTAGTTCAGTGTAAAGTGCGTTCTTAGCACATATGAGGTACTAGGTTTGATCCTTAGAGTCACATAAAACTAAATAAATACAATGAAGGCATGCAATGCATCTACAACTAAAAAAAAAAAAAAAAAGGAAAACTGGAAACTTCTGGTTAAACAGAAATTTTTAAAAAGCGGGAGAATAATGTCATATTTTGTTTAACCCATAGCTTTTGCCTCCGTCTTCCTAAGTTTTTGAGTGATACCTTTGCTTAATATTCAAGTGTATTAACTTTCAGTTGTGTGATCAAAGAAGTACTATAATTTAAAACAGTGCTATAGCTGGACGTGATGGCACACACCTGTATTCCCAGCTACTCAGGAGCTAAAGCAGGAGGATCGTTAAGTTCAAGACCAGTGAGAGCAATTTAATGAGACCCAGTCTTAAAATAAAATTTCAAAAAGGGAGATGTATGTCAATGACAGAATACTTGCTGAACATATGCAAGACCCTGGGTTCAACTCCCAGTACCAAAAATTAGAAAAAACAGTGCTACAAAATAGTTTACTTCCCTGGCCAATGACAACATGTCTCCATCAAGGACTAAGAATTGAGGCAAACAGGAGAGGAACTCGGGAGGTAAAAACATTGTTGGTATTTGGCAGAATGAGCTACCTCTTGGGGTCTCCTTGCAGGTTGCAAGAAGTGAAAGGCATGGCCGACCGCATCATTAGCATGCGGACCCAGCTGGTCTCTAACCTCAAGAAGGAGGGCTCCTCCCACAACTGGCAGCACATCACCGACCAGATCGGCATGTTTTGTTTCACAGGCCTAAAGCCTGAACAGGTGAGTGGACTCTGATTTCCCCACAGTTGACTAACGGATAGGTCCTTGTAAACCAGAAGAATTCTGTGTAAGTTGCCTGCATGTTCAGGGTAACCCTGAAAATGGCTATTTTGGAGCCCTTTTAGGTGAAGTTAATATATAGCTTTCATGTGTTGTTTTGGGCTTTATTATTTTTTGTTTCAATATTGGTGATTGAACCCAGAGCCTCGCACATGGTATGTAAGCACTCTACCACTGAGCTATAGCCTCAACGGGTTTTGGGGTTTTTTGTTTGTTTGTTTTAATATATATATACTGGGATTTGGATCCAGGGATGCTGGACTACCACTGAGCTATATTCACAGTCCTTTTTAATTTTAATTTTGAGATAGCCTCACAAGGTTGCTATGGCTGCCCTCAAACCTGTGATCCTTCTGCCTTGGCCTCACAAGTCATATAGGCATGCACCACCACACTTGACTTTTTTTTTTTTTTTTTTTTTTTTTGAAACAGGGTCTCACTTAAATTGCCCAGACTGGCCTTGAACTTGGTATCCTGCTTCAGCCCCCTTGGTAGCTGGCTTCACAAGCAAGAGCCAGTGATGTTGATGTTTTGAGATGGAGTCTCTCACTGTGTTGCCCAGGCTGGTCTAGAATTGGGCTCAAGTGATTCTTCCATCTTAGCTTCCTAAGTAACTGGGACTACAGGCATGCACCACATGCCTGGCCTGTTTTATTGCTGTTGATTGCTTACTTATCTGTATCCCCCCATAAGGCTACTTACTTCTGAGGCCCACATAACTCACTAGCTTGAGAGTTTTGAGGTTCTGGTGATGGAGTACAGGGCCTCTGCATGCTAGGAAGCACTCTTTCACTAAGTTGCACCCCTAGCACAGAATGTTTTGATTGCTTGTGGCCACTGCTGGTTCTTCAAGGAAAGGTAGGAGAAATGGCTCTTCTATGGCTGAATTCTGGTTCTGTGGTGTGATTAAGATTTTTTCCCATCTATTCCATCTCAGAATTCATCATATCTTCTCATGATTTTACTCTAATTTGGCTCACTGAATCTGGGAATGGGGCATAAGTGAGTGAGAAAAGAGAGCTGTTATTTTTTCCATTTAACAAGTTGGCTATTGGGATGTGCCAGAGCTGGAAAACTGCCCTGATCGGTATCCAAAATGTTTTCTCTCCACAGGTAGAGCGGCTGACCAAGGAGTTCTCCATCTACATGACAAAGGATGGCCGCATCTCTGTGGCAGGGGTCACCTCCAATAATGTCGCGTATCTTGCACATGCCATCCACCAGGTCACCAAGTAATTTCCTGGTGCGAGAACAGAGACAACCTTTCTGTCGTCAGCCCCTGCCGTTGTGTGATTCACATGCAGGATGAGGGAGGGTGGATGGTGGAGAGGGTCATTTCTTTCAACCACAGTGCATAACACTTAGTGATTGGATGTGTTTCTCAGAAAAGAACATGTAGTGAGATAGGGCAGAGGCATCCATGGCTGGTGTCTGGAACTCTGTGGCTTTAAACCAAACTCCTCCATCATCCTTTTATCTCTGACTTTTTTGAAAGAGTTTACATGTATAAGAAAGTCACAGCACCAAAAACCTGTCGTGATGTTGCAATATTTCAGAAACTTTAATGAAGCACTGTGTGGTGGAAGGGGTTCCTCAGCGGATCCAGCTTGAGACATAGCTCATGCTATAGGCTGAGTTGTGTCATTAACAGTCCACCTCACATTTGTCCCCCCATGGTGGAGCATCCTATCAACAGACCATATTGCACAAATTGTGCTTTACAAAAACCAATGGGTCTGTTGCCACTGCAGCAAGGAAAATAATAGATGCTGTTTCCTGTCTTATTTAAGAAAATAAGGAAAATGTCTGTCTCTCCTTACCATTGCTGTTCTTTTCTTTAACACAAAGACCTATAACTAGCCTAGATTTCCATCCCATTCTATTGCTTGATTAACCGTGAACCCCATCATATCAGGATCTATTTAAGATTGGAGAACATAATTTTCTGCTCATGCCATACCCTCTGTTTCTTGGCAAAGAATAGTCGAGGGTAGGTGACCGCACTTTATGCCAGCATCCTCATCATTGACTGTGTAATTGTCTCCTCCTGGGGTGCTGCCTCTGCCCGCTGGACCTCTACTTTCATTCCTTGTGGTTATGCAGCCACTAACCTCACATCATGAGTCAGGCAACACAGGTTAGGATCAGAAAAGAGATAGTCTGGGGTTTGTGTGCTGCCAGCCAGGCTTAGGCTTCACCCTTGGAACGATAACCACCATCTGCTCTAATCATGTAGACTTACTGCAGCTTGGTTTCTCTGTTACAATAAATTTACTGTAGATCCAACCACTGTCTACCTTTTTCTTTAATGGGAGGAAGGGGTAGATGTCAGTTTGTATTCTAGAAGTTTAGTCACATCCAGCTGAACGGTAAGCCAGAGATGTGTTAGTGGTCCCAAATGATGACTCAGAGTACATCCTTTTCTTCATCATGCCATTGAGGTAAGCCAGCCCAAAGATGTCGAGAATGTGGGTGTAATTCCTTGGACCTTGTAAGACAGGTGGAGACACACAGTGGATCCTATAGAGACAGGCAAGGGATGGAGGGGAGACGGCAGCTTCAGATGTCTTGGGGGCCAAGGAGATTATTATAAATAAAAATCAGAAGCTGGGTGGAAGATGATGGTTGGTAATCAGCCCTCATCCACAGAGGGAGATGACAGCCATGAAAATGAAAGCACTCAGTAGTAGGTCCTAAATTTTAAAGGAAAAAATGGAAAAAGAATTTTTTTTGGAAGGTCTATTGGTGCTTGAAAATTGGCAATGAAAAAAAAAAGCAAATAATTCAGTGTTTTAAAAGTGATTTGTAAGCAAGGTGCAAACAGTAGATTGCCAATCTGCAAGCTCTGGTGTCGGCACCTGCTTGGCATCAGTCCTGCCTATAGCTATTGTGTCCACTTGTGCTTAGTGCCAGAGGCCATTCAGGATGGGTCAGAGAAGCAATGAAGCAGGGTTCAGTCAGGCCCTGCGGCCATCTGTCAAGTTCTGACAGATGGGTAGGGAACGCAGGCTCAGCATGTGTTTTTCCCTTGCTTCACGTTCCTGAGGGACAGTGCAACAGGCAGAGTCACTCCTGGCCCTTTGCTCTTCTAGGTTCCTATTACTGATAAGTGCACTTGATAGGTGCACGGGGTTGTGAAGGCAGAAGCGAACATACTGACTCACTTGATGTCTTTTCAAAAGTATCTTAAAAGAGAAAATTAAATAAATGTATTAGCCACTCTGGAAAAGGAATACCTGCCTAGATTAGGAGAAAGTGCTTTAAATTCTCCCTGTCTGGAGCAAGAATGGCTGAAAGTTGGGTGCCAAGACCTCAACTAACTAGAAAAGAACTTCACAACCCTACCAATCTTGTTTTAAATATAAGGGTCGTCAGCTCACTCTGCACTGAGCCCCATTCCTTATAAGGTGTATGAACTCTGATGATTTTCTCAAAAGTTCAGGCCATTTACCCTACAACCCTTTTCTAGTTTCCTAGTCCAGGTCTAAAGTGTCTAATGTTCTCCAACCTAATGGAGTGGGGTAGTTTGCCTGCTCAGAAAGAATAGCCATGCCTTTTATCATAATTTAAGGTAGATTAGTTCCCAAATTGAGATTGTTCATTAAAAATATTTGTTGAAGCCAGGTGCACACCTAAACTAGCAGCAGCTAGCTGGGGAGACTGGGCAGGAGGATTGCAAGTTCGAGGCCAGCCTCAGCAACTTAGTGAGACCCTGAATCAGAATACAAAGAGGGCTGGGATTGTGGCTCAGTGGTAGAGTGCTCGCCTAGCATATGTGAGGCACTGGGTTCAAACCTCAGTACCACATAAAAATGAAATAAAGATATTATGTCCACCTACAACTAAAAAATAAATATTAAAAAAAAAAAGAATACAAAGAGCTAGGGATTTAGCTCAGTGACAAAGAGCCTCTGGGTTCAATTTTTTTCCCCAGTCTACAAGGTGATAACCAATTTTACTTATAAATTTTGATGCAAACATTCTAAGTAAAATATCAATTCCATGAATATATAAAAAGAGTAACAAAAATAGGTTTATTATATCATCAATATAATTCAATACATTACAAATAGGCACTCCTTTGAAATTGTTCTTTTTCTCCCCTTTTGCATTTCCAGATGGGTTCAGTCATACATACACACACACACACACACACACACACATATATATATACACACACATACATAAAATTTGCAGCAGTGCTGGGGAATAAACCCGGGGCCTTATACATGCTGGCCAAGTACTTAACCACTGAGCTATACCTCCAACCCTTATTTATTTATTTTTTAATCTTTCTAGAACTGGAGATGTAGCTCAGGGGTAGAGTACTTGCCTGGCACACCCTAGACCTTGAACTGGATATCCAGCATTGGAAAAAAAAATTAAAACTTCCCAAGTGATTACATATAGCTGATCAATGGACCAACCATTAAGAACTATTAAACTAAACCGTTACATCTCAATAACCAAGTCAACCCATTCAACCAGCTTGAGAATTTTGTTTTAAAACTTTTCTTCAGGGCTATGGATATTTTTTTTCTATAGAAATTATTGGTTTATCCAGGCGCAGTGGCGCATGCCTATAATTCCAGTGACTTGGGAAGTCGAGGCAGGAGGATCATAGATTCAAGGCCAGCCTCATCAACTTAACAAGGCCCCAAGCAATTTCATGAGACCCTGTTTCAAAAAAGAGCTGAGGATGTAGCTCAGTGGTAAAGCACCCCTGGGTTCAGTCCCTAGTATGAAAAAAATTTGATTTATTTATAGCTAATAGTAACAGAAAGGCCAATATTTCTTGTTCAAAATGATACAAAAATGTTGAGAATACTATTTTTTATTTTTTCTCAATGATTGCAGTATTTTATATTTGTTTTAGAAAGTAAAAAAATTGAGGGCTAGAGATAGAGTTCAGTGGTAGAGTGCTTGTCTAGCATGCATGAGACCCTGTGTTCAATCCCCTGCACTGGTAGCGGGAGGGATGGGGGGACAATTTCTCAGAAAGTGAAAAATTCCCCTGGAGATAACCGTTGGCTATATCAAATGGTCTTCCATTGATTTTCCTATGCAAACTTTTCGTGGTAGAAATGTACTTCTGTATCATGATTTTTTCACTTAGCATATTATATGCCTTTTCCTGGTAAAATAAAAAGAACTCAAGTTTTTTGTTGTTGTTTTTGTTTTGGTTTGGTTTTTTGTTTTTTAGAACTGCTTGGTGCATTGTTTAGCTTTATTGTAATTTATTCAATTTCTTATAACAGTCTTTTTCCAATCTTCAGCATTAGAAGTAATGCTGTAGGGATTGTGGCTCAGTGGTAGAGCACTCGCCTAGCATGTGTGAGATACTGGGTTCGATCCTCAGCACCACATTAAAAATAAAGGTATTATGTCCATCTACAACTAAAACAACAACAACAAAAAGAAATAATGCTGTGGTAAGTGGGCTGCACATGTGTCAGTTGGTGCACAGCAAGTATAGCTGAAGAATTAATTTGTAGTTCTGGAATTGCTGAGGCAATAAGGTAAGTACATTTTAGAGATGTTGCCTCACTCTCCCACCACATATAAGTTGGTTTCCTTCTAATGGCAATACATTATGATTGACTTTTGCTGATCTGATAGGTGAAATTTTACATTTCAATATAGTTTTATATGCATTGCTCTTGGAAAATTAAGCATTTTTCATTCTATCTTTCAATTTTCTGTTGAAATACTGGTTGTCATCAATTTCAGGAGCTCTTAGGGATAAAAGACATTTATGAAAGAATTGTTTTGATTCTTGCTTTATAAAAAACAAATTTTGTGAAGGTG
Organism: Ictidomys tridecemlineatus; assembly: GCF_052094955.1. Taxonomy (NCBI): domain Eukaryota; kingdom Metazoa; phylum Chordata; class Mammalia; order Rodentia; family Sciuridae; genus Ictidomys; species Ictidomys tridecemlineatus. Next base: position 36,708,151 of record NC_135491.1, on the reverse strand, counting down.
AATGTGGTGGTACATGCCTGTAGCCCACTAGGGAGGCAGAGACCAGAGGATCATTTGAGCCCACAAGGTCAAGGCCAGCCTGGGCAACATAGCTAGACTCCCCCTCAAAAAAATTCTATGAAGCAAATTAGCCAGGCACTATGGTGCACACCTATAATCCCAGTGGCTCAGGAGGCTGAGACAAGAGGATCATGTGTTCAAAGCCAGCATCCGCAACTTAGTGGGGCCCTAAGCAACCTCATTGAGACCCTGTCTTTAAATAAAATTTAAAAAAAAAAATGGACTGAGGATGTGGCTCAGTGGTTAAGCACCCCTGGACTCAGTCCCCAATATTAAAAAAAAAAAATGCACAAAGTAAAACCCCTGCTTAGATACTTGTGCAGTGATGACTAGATATTTACAACAGTACTTTCTCAGACACTACATCCTTCTTCCTCTCAAAATGCACATAGTTCCATTGTTTGCTCTGCATGTAAGAAGATTGTAGATCCTGATACACAATCCAAGACCAATTCACTCATCTGGACAAATAGGTTCCCTCTTATAATTTAAGTCTCCTTGGAAGGTTTAATGCAATGAAATCTTCCTAAACTATTAGGGAGCAAGTATCTTGTGGTGGTAGCAGCACCACCTCTAGAGTCAGATACCAATTATGTAGCCTGGTCTGCAGAGCACCACCACTTATTTTTGCTCCCTGTACACCAACAGTCATTAGATTCCATATTTAAACTTTGTGGTTTCAAGAAATAGTTACTATTTTGCTGCACCATCCCAGGGCCTGGCACGTGCTAGGCAAGCACTCTACACCTCCTACCCACTATTTCCAGTTTTATACAAAAGCAAACCAAGCATTGATTTGCTCATGATCACAGTCTGCACACAAATCTAGGGTCTTATGACACTAAATGTATACTGTGCTTAAAGTCCGTGTTCTGCTTCTATCCCCCCCCCCCCCCCGCAATCAAAGCTTCAACCCTTTGGCCTAATGTCCACAACCACTTGCAAGCTGATTGCTATCTAGTTCCTCTAGGCTCAAGTAGCCTTCCTCCATGTCCTTTTCAAGCCATGAGAAGTAGGGTTTTAAGATCCATTAAAAAACGACATACGAAAGCACAGTCCTGAAGCTGGATCGTAAGATAACATTTGTCTAAAATGGGACTACAGATCAAACAAGCACATAAAACTCACTATATTACATACCTCAATAGAGGGATAAGTTTAACATCCCCAACATCTGGAAGCTGAAACTCCCATTTTTTGTTTGTTTTTGTTTTTTCTTTGTGGTGCTAAAAGCCAACCCCAGGGCCTCATGCACACCACACAAGCACTCTATCACTGAGCTGTACTATCAGCCCCTCCCTGTCTATATTTTTATATAGCTAGATGCACTCTTCAAAATGACCTCTTAGGGCAGAGAAGAGAATTTGACAAACCACGTTCAACTCTTAGTTTATGTCTAGAAATAACACTTGGCAGGCACGTCTACGCAAATTCCATTGCACAGAACAATTGACATGGTCAAGCATGAGGACAATAGGACAGAGAACTACCATCCTCCCTCAGGGAAGTTCATTAAGAATTTTAGAACAATAAGACAGGCCACAACAAGCCACTACACAGGAGGAAGATAGCCCAGATTGGTGCAGACTAGACCAAGGTGAGGGAGGCACTAGAAGGAAACCTCCTGCCAAGGCAGAAGAAGAAATGATGCTGAAGGAGTGCCACCTTTGCCACCGTGTGCAGGATGGAGAATCAGTACTTACACAGCCCCAGCTCCTCCCAGCAATTGCTGACAATGGCACACCATATCAATGCAGATGCACAGGACCTCACTGTGGCACCCAGAGGGGTGCTTCTGCCAGTCCTGAGCTCAGCCCCCAGCCCCTGTCCCACAGTTACTGCTTTCATTCAAAGATAAATACAATCTGAAAAGGAATCAGCACGTACTCATTTGGATGTTAAATAAAAAGAATAGGGCTGGGGATGTGGCTCAAGCGGTAGCGCGCTCGCCTGGCATGTGTTCGGCCCGGGTTCGATCCTCAGCACCACATACCAACAAAGATGTTGTGTCCGCCGAGAACTAAAAAATAAATATTAAAAAAAAATTCTCTCGGGGCTGGGGATGTGGCTCAAGCGGTAGCGCGCTCGCCTGGCATGCGTGCGGCCCGGGTTCGATCCTCAGCACCACATACCAACAAAGATGTTGTGTCCGCCGAGAACTGAAAAATAATATTAAAAAATTCTCTCTCCTCTTTCACTCTCTCTTTAAAAAAAAAAAAATTCTCTCTCTCTCTCTCTCTCCTCTCTCACTCTCTCTTTAAAAAAATAAAAATAAAAAAAAAATAAAACATGCTGGCTTCCTCCTCAACCAAGGTCTACTTTAAAAAAAAAAATCTTTAAAAAAAATAAAATAAAATAAAAAGAATAAATTTGGACACACACACACTTGACAACACATATAACGATGAATTCAAGATGAATTACAGATTAAATGTGGTCAAACAATAAACCTAAGGAGTTGCAGGTAAATGGATGGAGCTAGAGAATATCATGCTACATGAAATAAGCCAATCCCGAAAAATCAAAGGCCAAATGTTTTTTCTAATAAGTGGATCCTGATCCATGGGGGTGGGGGGGTAGGGTAGAATGAAGAAGAATGAAGGAACTTTGGATTATGCAGAGTGGAGTAAGGGGAGGGACGGGGCATTGGGGATGAGAAGGACGGTAAATGAGATGGACCTTATTACTCTATCTGCATATATGATTATATAATTGAATGACTCTGCACCATGTACAGCCAGAGGAATGAGAAGTTATGCTTCATCTGTGTATAACATGTCAAAATGCATTCTACTGTCATGTATACATGTATAATTAGAACAAATCAAAAATATAAGCTTAGGGGGCAAAAGAAGATTTTCAAAACTTGAGGCAAATATTTCTTAAACAGAACATAAAAAGCACTAACTATATTGGACTTCATCAAGATTAAAGATTCTTGTTCAATGGAGGAAACCAAAGAAGTAAAAGGGCAGTTCTGTAATTGAGAAAATACTAATACATGAAACATGCACTAGAATCCAGGTATATAGGGAACTCCCACAATTCAATGAAAATTCAATTTCTAAAATGAACAGACACTTCACAAAAGATAGCCAAAAAGCATATATATATCCGAAGTTTACAGAAAAGGTGTTCAAAATCATTTATCAGGGAAACAAATGAAAACCACTGGGAGATACTACTGTGTATCCACCTGTGCCTGAAATTAAGACTGACAATACCAAGTGTTGGAGAAGATGTTAAATCAGAACTGTCGAATCACCAATGGAAGTAAATAGTAGAAATATTTACTAAAACTTCACACATAATCAAGCAAAGCAGTGCACATTTGTAATTGCAGTTACTTGGGAGTCTGAGGCAGGAGAATCACAAATTCAAAACCAGCCCAAGCAAGGCATGGGGGCACACACCTCTAATCCCAGTGACTTGTCTCGGGAGGCCAAATCAGATGATCTCAAGCTCAAAGCCAGCCTCAGAATTTAGCAAGGCCCTAAGCAACTTAGTGAGACCCTGTCTCCAAATTTAAAATTTTTATGGGTTGGGGCTATATGGATCAAGAGGCAGAGTGTTTGCCAAGCACATGTGAGGCACTGGGTTCAATTCTTAGCACCACGTAAAAATAAACAAATGAAATAAAGCCATTCTGTCCATCTACAACTAAAGAAAAATATTTAAAAAGAAACAAGAGTGAGTAAAACTGAGATGATCTAATAGATCCATGGATTGTGTCAATGTCAATATCCTGGCTGTGAAATTTTGCAAAATATTTCTATTGAGAGAAACTGGGTCAATATACTGGATCACTTTGTACTATTTATTTTTTTGTGGGGGGAATTGGGGATTAAACTCAAGGGCACTTTATCATAGCCCCAGCCCATTTAACTTTTTATTTTAAGACAGGGTCTGGTAAAGTTGCTGGTGCTGGCCTTGAATTTGTTCTCCTTCTGCCTCAGCCTCTACAGTTACTGGGATTACAGGTATAAACCACCATGCCAGGCAATCTTTGTGCTATTTATTACAACTGCATGTAAGTCTACAGTGATCTCAATAGCATTTTCTTTTTGGAGGCCGATGGGGCGAGGTGGGGGCTGTGGCAGATGAGGACAGAGGATTGAACTCAAGGTGCTCAACCACTGAGCCACATCCCAACCCTATTTTGCATTTTATTTACAGACAGAATCTCACAGTTGCTAAGGCTGGCTTTGAACTCACCATCCTCCTGCCTCAGCCTCCCTCCCTTGCGCTGGGATTAGAGACATGTGCCATCCCGCCCCAGCTCGATAGCATTTTCAATTTAAAAACTAAGACTTGGGTGTCTGAGGCATTTCCAGTGTCTCCTCATCACTGAGGATCTCTGATGCCTAGAAAGGGAAGCGTAGTGGACAGCCAGTCCCCGAAGCACAAACGAGGGAATTCTAATGCCAGAGATGCCGGGCCAGGTGGTGCACACCTGTAATCCCAGCGACTCAGAAAGCTGAGGCAGGAGGATTACAAGTTCAAAGCCAGCCTGGGCAATTTAGCGAGGTCCTAAGCAACAGTAATACCCTGTCTCAAAACAGAAAATAAAAAAGGGCTAGGAACTTAGCTCCGTGATAAAACACCACTGGATTCAATCCCAAGGAAGGAAGGAAGGAAGGAAGGGAGGGAGGGAAAGAGAGAGAGAGAGAGAGAGAGAGAGAGAGAGAGAGAGAGAGAGAGAGAGAGAGAGAGGAAGGAAGGAGGTAGGTGGGGGAGAAGAGAGAGAGAGAAAAAAAAAAGAAAAAAGAAAGCAAGCCAGCCAGAGATACTGTGGCACAGTGCCAAGGACAGAAGCCAGGGCTCTGGACACTCATTCCTTCATTCAACAAATATTAATTCAGAGCCTACATTGCCTCAAAAACTAGTCTAGAATCTGGGCTCTGGGGTCATGGTCATGAACACTCAGGCCAGCCCTCTGTTGTAGAGAGGACCACAGCTCACGGAGGTTTAAACTGGCCCCTACACTCCTGGGTAAAAGAGACTCCTGGGTCACTGGCCCGAGGCAGGAACCTAGGGACAGAGACCAGTAAAAATAGTGAGTCAAGCAGTTTTAGCCCGCTGGGACTTTGGACAAAGATGCCAAACCTCCTAATGCTCTTCCTGGGAGGGACAGCGGGGTTCGGCTCGGCCAGGGGCCAAATCTAAAAATAACGCGATAAACACTGGCTGGACTACTGCGGTCAGGTTCAGGGCTCAGGGCTCCGGGGTTGGCCAAGATTGACAGCTGCCAAAGACTACAACTCCCAGGGTGTCCTGCGCCCCGCCCAAGCTGGGCGGTCACGTGACCCGCACTCACGTGGCTGCCCCGCCGGCTCGGGACCCAGCACCGTAGGTAGGTGCTGAGAGGTAGAGGCGGCGGGGGGTGGGGGCGTCAGGTTCCCGGGTGCCCGAGTGTCCCCGCCGCGGCCGAGCTCTGATTTCCTGCAGGGTCGGGAGCCGGTCCTCGCCGCGCCCAGCCTTTTGTTGCGCCACCCCTGCGCGCCTTAGCCCGGCGGGACTCCACCTAGTCCTAGGCCGGGATCGAGTCCCCCGATCGCCTCCCCAGTTACCCCCAAGTGTCCAGCCGGTCTCGCCTCAGGCCTGGGAATCGGCCCCCGCCCCTGACTTACCTCCCAGTGCAGCCCAACCCTCGTATTTCAGGGCTCCAACCCCAGGCTGGACTGAGAACCCACTGGGAATGGGAGCTGAGGGGCCTACTGCATGTAGACTTTAGGCTTCCACCTTGACCCTGTCAGCTACCCACCGTGACCTTAGTTTATTGCTTTCCCTCCCCCCGGCCCTTTTTCCTCTGATCTGGCCCTCTGTTCCATGAGTTAGTGTCAGGGCCTGTTAGTGCCCCCCAACCCCTGCAGCTGAAGCCGACCCAGAAACAGCCCACACTCTTCTCTCTCTTGACTGCAGATTTTGAGTAACATCTTGAGAAAGAACTTGAGACCACAGAGGGAAGTAAAAAGAATCTGATACCAGCCCTTTGGGGAGAAAAAGCATACCCCTTTCACCAGAGTCAAGCAGGTGAGCTGGAACAATGGAACTGAGTAATTGGAGGGAGGGAGGGAGAGATCTTTTGACCAATTCAGAGTCTGCAGAGGGTGGAAACTCTCAGCCTTTGAACTGATCTCCCTGAGGACCTCAGGCTGAGGTCCTGTGGTAGGAGAGGCTGGGCAGATGGTCCAGGGCCGGTGCAGGGGTGCCAAAGGAAAACCTACTGTCTGGAGAGTCCGGAAGCTGCACTGAGCTGTGTGACCTTAGACCAGTCACCCAGTAGAACTCTGATGGTGTGAACAGGGACCAGGAGATGGTCTTGGATCTCCCTGGAACTATGCTGGAAGCCGCCAAGAACCTGCTGTCGCTAGTCACTGCTTTTTTTTTTTTTTGCTGAGTTGGTGGCTGGAGGGCAGGTTGCATAAGAGGAAGAAGTCCAGTGGCATAGACTGATCTTTGTGAATCTGGTGCCAGCAGAGGGATGTTCCCTCTGGGACTGTGTCCTTTGGTTACATTCTTGATGATAGACATCTGAGAGCAGCTGAACTTTCCTTCTCATGAGGGGACTGTACCCAGTCCGTTTGTTCATCATGAGAAAGAGATATTGGGAAGCATTTCAAGGGGCCTTATTAACCATTCTAGACCACCAGTGGACTGATAGTATCAGAAGGGATGGCCCTACAATGGACAGTGTTCAGGTTGTCATTATGAATCTGATCAGTTCACTTCTTTTTTTGGGGGAGGGGAGGTACCAGGGATTGAACTCAGGGGCACTCAACCAATGAGCCACATCCCCAGCCCTATTTTGTATTTTATTTAGAGACAGGGTCTCACTGAGACGCTAAGCGTCTCCCAGTTTCTGAGCCTGGTTTTGCACTAGCGATCCTCCTATCTCAGCCTCCCCAGCTGCTAGGATTATAGGCGTGCACCACCACACCCAACTCAATTAACTTCTTTATGAGTAAGTGGGGTGCAGTGTCACACACCTGTAATCCTAATGATTTGGGAAGATGAGGCAGGAGGATCACAAGTTCAAGGCCAGCCTCAGCAAGTTTGAGGCCAGCCTAGGCAACTTAGTGTGACTCTGTCTCAAAATAAAAAATAAAAAATGGGCTGGGGTTGTGGCTCAGTGGCAGGGCACTTGCCTAGCACGTGCGAGGCCCTGGGTTCAATCCTCAGCACCACATTAAAATAAATAAATAAAGTAAAGGTATTGTGTCCAACTACAACTAAAAAATACATATTTAAAATAAATAAATAAAAAGATCTGGAGATGTAGCTCAATGGTAAAGTGCTCCCAAGTTCATTCCCTAGCACAGGGCCAGGATTGGGTGGTGGGAGGGGATAAAAACAAGATAGTAGAGAATAAAATACAGTTTTGTGTTAATACCCTGGGATCAGGATTCAGCAAGGATAGGAGAAGGAGCTTTTAGCAGATTTTGCAGTCTGGGAGATAATAAGCCAGAAACAGTCTTTGGGACAGAATGCTCCTGACTCCCCACTAAGCACTCAGCCCTACCCTTTCTTGCCTTTTTTTTTTTTTTTTTTTTTTTTTTGGACAGGCCTATTGTTAGGGATTGAACCCAGGGCACCTCATGCATGCTAAGCACACAGTCTCTCACTGAGCTCCATTCCCCAGCCCAGCCTCTGGCCTTGATCTTGCTCTTCCTCCCAGTAGTTGTCCCCGTGCCTATGCACCTCATTGCTACCTGACCAATGGCACCAGGCTAGTGTTTGATGAGTATTCTCTCTGCTTGCTTAGGATTGAGAATCATAGGCATGGTATGGGATGACAAAATGGGAAGGGATATTTCCAAACATAACAGAAGCAATGATTTGAGGGGCAGAGATTATTAATGGAGATTGAACCCCAGAATGCCCTAAACATGCACTCTACCACTGAGATGCACCCTCAGCCTGGTTCATTGAGGACTAAGCCCTTACTATTATTAATAGACTCCATAGATGGAAAGACTCAGAGGTGAGGCAAATGCAAATGGACAGAAGCTCTAGGGCCAAACAGGCCTAGTTTTGAATCCTGGCTCCTCCACTGACTGCTATGTGACCCAGGGTAGAGTGCTTCGTACCTCTGGGATTTGGTTTCCTCTTGGTAAAATAGTGACAGTCGTGTCTAGTCTACTTTTTAGGGCCACATTGACAATTGAATGAGATGATGCATCCCCTAGCCACAGCGGTAATGATCAACAGTGCAAAGAAGACCACACATTGAGCCCGCCAGTTTTGCAGTGTAGCTGAGAAGAGGACCCAGAGCTGTGAAACGCCAGCACAAGAGAATGTCTGAGTGGTGCTGGGCCCTGGGGTGGCTCCAAGGAAGGCTCAGTGAGTTCTGAAGAAAAGGGGAAGACATAAGCCAGGGTGGCTGGCCAAGGGAGACTAGGAGCATTCCAAGCATAGGATTAGTAATTATTTTCCTAGGGACCCAAATGTGACAGATGTGGGGATCTTGTCTTGTGGCAGAAATTGAAAATGGCCTGAATTTTGAAGGGCCTTGAAAGCCACACAGAATTTAGGCTGTGGGCCGCAGCAAGGCTTGCTGGGCTATAGTGCATTGAAACACCCACAGTCCTTGCGGGGAGTACTTCGTTTAAGGACGTTGCAGTCTAGAAATAGGCTGGGAAGACAGACAGGTCTGGATTCAGATCCTGCACCACAGATTCCTAGTATATGATCCTGGGTCAGTGATTTGATCTCTCCAACCTTTTTGACCATGAGGTTGTCACGGGATTGAATGAGATAAGATAACATCCATGACACACCTCCCCCATGGGGGCCCCTCTCCAGTGCTGACATGTTAGTACTCCTGTCTTTTATGTTTAGGTCTTATTTATTCTACTGCTCTGTAAGGCTGAAACAAGCAAGATTTGTACCTGACATTTTTTTCTTTTAATACTAAGGATTTAACCAAAGGATTTATAAAGCACCAAGCTACATCCCCATCCTTTTTTATTTTTATTTTGAGACAAGATCTCCTTGAGTTGCTTAGGGTCTTGCTGCATTGCTGAGGCTGGCCTTGAACTTGCAATTCCCCTGTCTCAGCCTCACAAGTTGCTGGGATTACAAGCATGTGCCTCCACACCTGGCTTGCATCTGACATTTCTGTGTCTGTCATCCCACACTGTGGCACCCATTGTGATGTTCTGAGCGGAAGTGCTCCTCAGTTTGAATCCCTGCCATGTTATTTCACCTCTCAGCCTCCCCATCTCAGGATAACAGCAGTACCTGTCCTCGTCCCATCTAGGTTGACAAGAGTCCTTATAAGTTAACAGCTCTGAACAGACATTCCTTCAGCAACCACAGGATGTGGCTGTGAAGCAGAACTTTCCAGAGCCCTTGCAGGAAGAAAGAAGGCTCTGGGCCATGGCCCAGGTCAGCATCAACAGTGACTACAGCGAGTGGGGCTCAAGCACAGATGCTGGGGAGCGGGCCCGTCTGCTGCAGAGTCCCTGTGTGGACATGGCCCCCAAGAGTGAGAGCGAGGCTTCCCCAGAAGGTCTGGACAGAGGAACCACTTCCACGCTTGGAGCCATCTTCATCGTTGTCAACGCCTGCCTGGGCGCAGGGCTGCTTAACTTCCCGGCTGCCTTCAGCACCGCCGGGGGCGTGGCAGCTGGGGTCACGTTGCAGATGGTGAGTGTGATGCTGGGCAGAGGCGCAGCACAGGTGGGCCCTTTGGATCAAAGACAGCAGGAGACAATCTGCCCTTCTTCCTTCCCTTACACATGAAAGATACTACCCATCTATTCTAGTACTCTTCACCCAGTCCAAATGAAATAGCAGAAACCTTCCTGACAATCAGATTTGGACATCACCACATTTAATTTTTTAGGCATTTCTTTGATTTTCTGGTTATGTTAAAAGAAAGGGGGTGGAGGCTGGGGTCATAGCTTGGTGGTAGAGCATTTGCATAGCATGTGTGAGGCACTGGGTTCAGTCCTCAGCACCACATTAAAAAAATAAATAAAGGTATTGTGTTCATCTACAACTAAAAAATAATAATAAATAAATAAATAATGATGCCATTAGCTGGGCTCAGGAGGTTCGAAACCTTGAGGTCAGCCTGGGCAACTTGGCAAGACCCTGTGAAAAAGAAAATGTGCTAGCTGGGTGTGGTGGTCCATGCCTGTAATCCCAGCAACTCACGAGGCTGAGACAGGAGGAGCACAAATTTGACACCAGCCTCAGCAACTTAATGAGACCTTGTCTCAAAATAAAGAATAAAAAGGGCTGGGGACATGGCTCAGTAGTTAAGCACCACTGGGCTCAATCCCCAGGACCAAAAGAAGAAAAGAAAAAACAAATAACTGGGTTACTTGAGGCTGTAGCTCCATGGTAGGGTGCTTACCTAGCATGCACAGGGCTCTAGCTTCAATCCCAGCACCACAAAAGTAAAATAAAATAGGACTCTTATCTTTCAGTACTACTGAAATAGTTACTGACAAAATGACACATAGCTTGTATTGGCTTCAAAGTAATCCTGAGTAGGAAGGGAAATAAAATGTAACAAGATTGTGAATTGGTTATTTTTGAAGCTAAGTAATGGGCACATAGGGGACTTTACTGTTATTTTATTCTGTCTGGTCTGTCTACTTTTGTATGTTTGAAAGTTGTCACAAAACTTTGTTTAAAAAAAAATCTCCCCTTGGCAACCTCTAGCGATCTATTAAAATTGCCATGCAACCCGAGACCCATTTGCCGAAGCCACTTTGGGCATTGGCTCCTTAAGTGCTCAGGATGCCCTTGGCTGCCAGCTCTTCCCACACCGTCTCGCTCTGCCCCTGCCTTAGGGTATGCTGGTTTTCATCATCAGTGGCCTCGTCATCCTGGCCTACTGCTCCCAGGCCAGCAATGAGAGGACCTACCAGGAGGTGGTGTGGGCGGTGTGCGGCAAGCTGACGGGAGTGCTGTGCGAGGTGGCCATCGCCATCTACACCTTTGGCACCTGCATCGCCTTCCTCATCATCATCGGGGACCAGCAGGACAAGAGTGAGGTTCTCCCTGAAGCAACTACCTTGTCTGTCCCCCTCAATCCTGGGGGTGCTGGGGTGGAGGGAAAGGTGTTGAACATTCATCCTCCTTCCAGGCTGCTGGATTCATCAGAGGGAGGTCCTGGGGCCCAGCAGAACAGGGTGGTGGCCTGGCATGACATTTCCTCTTTCCTCCCTGTGCAGTTATAGCTGTGATGGCAAAGGATCCCGAGGAGGCCAGCGGTGGCCCCTGGTACACAGACCGAAAGTTCACCATCAGCCTCACTGCCTTCCTCTTCATCCTGCCCCTCTCCATTCCCAGGGAGATTGGCTTCCAGAAATATGCCAGGTTTGGAGCCCTGCCCCAGCCTGGGCAGGACAGAAGCTCTGCTCGTGGGCAGTTGGAGACCCTCTGTCTACTGGGCAGCTCCTCCCCTCCATGACAACTCACCTTCTCAGGGAGCAGACGTGGGCCAGGCACAGTAGACCAAGCTTTGCAGGGTTTCAGGCCCAGGACCTTCTTTTTCTGTCACCACCAAAGGAGACAGTGGCCCTTTGCTTGGATGGGAGATGCAGTTCTAAATGTCCTTATTAAAGACTGGTGACAGCCGGGAGTGTGAGGGCAACCTGTGGACCTGGCCTTGGCTCTCTCTTGGGGGGTAGTATTTGAGTCATTCGTGGTCATGGCCTGGCAGCATCTTCCATGTGGCTCAGCGAGAAGGGAGGAGACTGGAGGAGACTGGCTGCCCTGCGCAGTACCTGACAAGCTGTGGGGTCGAGGCCTTTTCCAGGTGTCAACCTTCCAGTAACTGAACTCTCACCCTTTACCTTTGGTATCTCCTAATTCTCAAGGCCAGGCCCAGAGCATGGCCTGCTGGTAGCCCTGGCCAAGTCTGGCCTGCTCAGATTGGAGTTGTAGGAGCACTTGGAGCTCTGTTCTCCACGTGATCTCTGAGCCTTGGGGCCTAATGAGTGCATGTCCCAGTGGCCAGAAATGCTGATCAGGTCACTGTTAGCCATCCAGCTTCCTCCTAGCTGTGGCAGGTCTCCCTGGGACTCATTGCTCAGGCATTTCCTGAGTCTTTGCTTGGCATAGTCCCCCAGTGTTCAGGAGATGCTTGTGGTCCCTAGAGCTGAGGGTGGACCATCCCCAGCCACCCAGGAATGGAATCAGACTAAGGGCAGCTGAGGCTCTGGGGAAGAAGAAATCAATCTCTCCTTCCCGGCAGCTTCCTGAGCGTCGTGGGCACCTGGTACGTCACTGCCATCATTATCATCAAATACATCTGGCCAGATAAAGAGATGACCCCAGGAGACATCCTGACCAGGTGGGTAAGGGCCCCTGGGGAAACACGAGAATAGAAGCTGCTACCTGGGACCCAGGAGATGCTGGGTCAGGCATTCAGAAGCCACACGGGTGCTCCTTAGCTCAGCAGGGGTACTTCATCTGTCACTAGGAAGGAGCGAGCGGACCTGTTCTCTTTTTGCTGGAGGGAAGAAGGAGAGCTAGAGGCAGGAGGAGACTCTGCCATGAACATCCAACAGATGAGCTGGCACTAGACCAGGCCCCAGCTTGTGGAAACTGACAGGTGGAAAGGCACATTTTTCCATCTGTGTTTATCATCTATATGAGGATGAAGCTGGTTTGTCATTTTTTTTCCCCAAATTCCCCCTTTTAAAGGGGGAAAAAATAAATAAATAGAACAAACCAGAAAAACAAAGCCCCAATCCAGAAGCCAGCAATTCTGGCTTTTGGTCCAGGAAGGCCTTTCAGAGCCTCAGTCTGTTGGGCTGGGAAAGGAGATGTCTGTTCTTACGTATGGAGGATGCTGTTGGCCAGAGGGTAGGGTGAGCGAAGGAGGGTTGTGCTTGGGCATAGTCGATGGCTCTGAGAGGTTCACAAGCAGCTGCACGCTGTGTTTGTCCACAGGCCGGCTTCCTGGATGGCCGTGTTCAATGCCATGCCCACCATCTGCTTTGGATTTCAGGTGCCAGCTACAAGGTCCCTACTATCCCCTTAATTCATTCACCACTGGGGCTGTAACCCACGTTACAAACAGAATGGGGGGAATCCTGGGAGGAAGGATAAAGTGGGAGCCCCAGGACTTGTCCTTTGTCCCTGGGGCTTTTTTCCCCAAGGTACATTCCTCTGGAAACTGGGGATGTGGTCATTTCCCCACTGTGACCATGCCCTTCACCCGGACAGTGCCACGTGAGCAGTGTGCCCGTCTTCAACAGCATGCGGCAGCCCGAGGTGAAGACTTGGGGTGGGGTTGTGACAGCCGCCATGGTCATAGCCCTGGCTGTCTACATGGGCACAGGTGAGTGCACCCCTCCAAGGGCCAGGCTTTGAGTGCTCCCACTCCCCCTCGCATCCCCACGTCCTCTGGCCCAGCTTTCCTGAGGACAGCCTGCATTTCCAGCACAGCAAGCCCCCTGTAGACGTTGGCTTGCACTTGGGCTGCCAGGGGGCCACGCACTGCCAAGATGAGAGGGGCAGGTCCATGCATCCATTCATCAGTTCCAAGTCAGAGCCCAATAAGTGCCAGGAACTGTTCTCAGCATGGGGACGCATGGAGAAAGGAAGACCTGGTCCTGCCCCTGCAAGGTGGACAGTGTCATTGGAGAGACAGTTATGAGCAAGTGAATAAGGAATCAGAAGTAGCAAGTGCCATCGTGACAGTGAAACCAAGAAGGAGTGAATGGGACCATGTGGGTGTAGCTTTCACAGAAGGCTCCTCTCTAGGAGGTGGCATTTGGGGAAATCCAAGTGACAAGAAAGTGAGAACATGAAAAGTCAAAGAGGAGCTTCCAGACCGAGGTGCTGCAGAATGCCAGGTCTCTGAGGCAGGGATAGAATGGGGCTGTTTGTAGCTGGGATCCAAGGAGTGGGGCAGGTGGCAGGAAATGGGGAGGGGGCAGGTGCTCTGGGGAGGCAGAGAGGAAGCATTTCATGCGGGGGCTCTGGCTGCTGGGTGGGTGGTTTGTGTGAGGATGAGGACTGAGAGCCCTAGAGGAAGAACCCTGCCACCCTCCCTTGGAGGGGAGGGCACACACAGCTGCTGGGCCAGAACCCTTCCAGCCTCTGAAGTCACAGCCAGGAGCCAACAGGCAAACTGGCCAAGTCCCTTGTTCTCTTGGGACTCATGTTCTGCCTGGGGAGACAGAAAATACACCAATTAAAAAGACAATTCAAAAGGAGCCAGGATAGGGGGCGCATACCTGTAATCCCAGCAACTTGGGAGGCTGAGGCAGGAGGATCACAAGTTTCAGGCCAGCGTGGACAACTTAGTGAGACCCTTTCTCAATAAATAATAAGGGAGCCGGGCACAGTGTCACACACCTGTAATCCCAGTAGCTCGGGAGGCTGAGGCAGGAGGATCATGAGTTCAAAGCCAGCCTCAGTAACAGTGAGACCCTAAGCAATTTAGCGAGCCCCTCCCTGTCTCTAAAAATTTTAAAAAGGGCTGGGGATGTGGCTCAGTGGTAAAGCATGCCTGAGTTTAATCACCCATGCCCCCCCACACACCCCCAAAAAAAGACAATTCAAAGAGTTGCGTGATGTGAAGAAATAGAACTGGGTGACAGCCAAGTGCCTGGGGTGGGTATGATTGTGGGTGTGCAGGGCAGCATTCCTTCAGCAGGGGACATCTGTACTGAGACCTGAGTGATGAGACGGCAGCGTGAAGACCGAACAGTTAGTGCAGAAGTCTGGGACAGGAATGTACTGGGCGAGTTCAGAGAAGGGGCATGTGGGGGGCTGGCGGGCTTCCAGCAGAGGATCTGCGAAGGCAGGAGGAGACCTCTGCTCCCAGCTCAACGCCCCCGGGACCCAGGCTAAGCCTCCAGAGCTGCTCCAGCTACATTTATCAGGAAAGGACAGTCCACCCTGCTACCCTCGCAGGGTGGCCCCAACCTAGCCCCCTGTCCCTGCATTATAGGCATCTGTGGCTTCCTGACCTTTGGAGCTGCTGTGGACCCCGATGTGCTCCTGTCCTACCCCTCCGAGGACATGGCTGTGGCTGTTGCCCGAGCCTTCATCATCCTGAGCGTGCTCACCTCCTACCCCATCCTGCACTTCTGTGGGCGGTGAGCCCCTCCCCATGCCACCCAGACCCCCTGGAAGCCCATGGACTTGTATGGAACCTGTTCTGAGGAAGGAGAAACTGCATCCCCTAAAAAGAATCCATATCTAGGATAGTCCCCATTCCAAGCTGGGGCTCAGGAGTAGGCGTTGTCCCAGGGTCACCAGAACATTCCGAGTCCTCCAGGAACCACTAACCCTCATCTTTCCTGAGCTTTTAATTATTTTTTTAAATTATCTTTTGTAGTTGCAGATGGACAGTGTGCCTTTATTTTATTTATTTTTTTTTATGCAGTACTGAGGATCAGACCCAGGGCCTCACACTTGCTAGGCAGATGCTCTGCCACTGAGCTAGAGCCCCAGTCCCCCGAAGTGTTCCTTTTAAAGAAAATAATAGTGTCAGTCTCCATGTGATGAAACGAAGCACTAAGCCCTTCACAGTCACCCTCTCATCCAGCCCCAGGGTGCCCAGGACAGTGTGGGTAAGCCCATCTTAGGCTCAGGGATTAGGGCCTTACCCACAGTCTTCCCAGTTTATGGTTTGGCTCCTGTGAGCCAGAGGTGGGGGGTTTTGAGCAGGGGTGCCCCTGAACCCCTCTTCCTGTGGACAGGGCAGTGGTCGAGGGCCTGTGGCTGCGCTACCAGGGGATGCCAGTGGAGGAGGACGTGGGGCGGGAGCAGCGGCGGCGAGTGCTGCAGACGCTGGTGTGGTTCCTGCTCACCCTGCTGCTGGCGCTCTTCATCCCTGACATCGGCAAGGTCATCTCGGTCATCGGGGGCCTGGCCGCCTGCTTCATCTTCGTCTTCCCAGGTGCGCACCCCTGGCATCCCTGTCTGATGGCCCTGTAGTACCGACTCTAAGGACCCTCTGGCCTCAGCGCCCCATGGCCTCTAAACCTGCCAGGGAGGGTCACCCCCAGCTCTTGCACTCTCCCTTGTCTTGATGAGAAAATGTGAAGTCCAGAGAGAATACAAACCTTCCCAGAGAGGTTAATGATCTCAACGAATAAGTAACAAGTCTTTTCAAACCCAAGTCAGTGGTGCCAGAGCCTGTACTTCTATGTGTACTTCCCTATTAGAATCTGGCTGGTTCTGCTCAATACAACCCAGAGGTCAAAGGGGCAGGGTGTTGACACCCAGATGTAGAGGTAGACACGGGTCTTTTGCAGATCCCTGGGAAACAGCCCCACCCGTTTCTGTGCAGGCAACCTCCTTGAAAGTCCTTCCCACTGCACACAGAGCAAGGGAGCTGCTGCTCTCTGCTTAGGCATGTGCTTGCTTCTTGGCCTGTCCTTAGAAAGCAGGGGCCAGGCTCCAGCAGCGTGTAAAGTCAGGGGGCAGAGGCAGAATTTCTGGGAGAGTAAACATGACTTTCTCTGCCACCCTTTTGGTAAGAGGGGTCTGGGATGAGGGTAGAGCCTCTGCTTCTTACAACCTCAGAGCCACCTCTTCTCCTCCAGGTCTGTGCCTCATTCAAGCCAAACTCTCTGAGATGGAGGAGGTCAAACCAGCCAGGTAAAGCAGGGCCAGCCTTGGATCCTCTGGGAGGTGGAGTATGGGAGGCAGGGGGTGGGAGTCAGTAGAAGACAATAAGGAGTCTTTTGCATGCTTTTAAAATCATGGGCTTTTAAAGCTAGGCATGGAGGTGCACACCTGTAATCCCAGCTACTCAGGAAGCTGAGTCAAGAGGATTGCAAGTTCAGTGCCAGCCTGGGCAGCTTATCAAGATCCTGTCTCAAAATAATAAAAGTTTTAAAAAGGGCTAGAGAATAACTCAGAGGACTTAGAAGTGGTGCATTTGTCTAGCATGTGTGAAGCCCTGGGTTCAGTCCCCAGCACTACGAAGAAAGAAGGAAGGAAGGTAATTATAGAAAACTTTAAAAATACACACAGGTCTAAAGAAGTAAATGAAAATCACCCTTATTCTCAGGTAACAAGTAATAACCCTATTCTGGTTTTGATACATCTATTTGCAGATGTCTGCATCCCCAGTCCTTTAATTTTTGAGACAGGGTCTCGCTAAGTTGCTTATAGCCCTACTAGGTTGCTGAGGCTGGCTTTGAACTTGCTATTCCCCTGCATTAGCCTCCCAAGTCCCTGAGATTACAGGCATGTGCCATTGCACCCAGCTTGATTCTTTTTTTAAGGAAATGGATCACATCTTATGTAGCTGGCTTTTTTCTGAACATCTTCCCATCAGGAGGCCTGTGCACTAATCCTGGTCCTGCCCTTAGCATCCTGTGACCAGTCAGTTCATCCATTAGGTATTGGTCTCCTTACCTGTGGACTAAAGATAATACACCTGGCTGAACACACATGCCTTTTTATGGAAAAGTCCTTGACAAGTCAAAAGTGGAATAAGTAATAAGGGTACCTAACTTCCATATATATGTAAGTCGGGGGACTCGGGAACAGGATGACTGATCAGATCCTTTTCATCCTCTGTTCTTCAGCTGGTGGGCATTGGTCAGTTATGGAGTCCTCTTGGTCACCCTGGGAGCCTTCATCTTTGGCCAGACCACAGCCAATGCCATCTATGTGGATCTCTTGGCATAACCACTGCCTCCTAGGAAGCACATGGCCTTGACCATTGGACCCAGGAGTTCTCTCTTAGAGCTATGGGGCCACCCAAGTCCAACATCATTCCAGCTGGTGGGATGACACCAGACATCCTTTTCCAGGAATACTTCTGGGGCTAGAATCAGGCCCCACACCTGTGGACAGTTCAAGTTTAGCTCTCTTCCTGCTCCCCAGCCATGGCTACGCTATGGGTGGTGGCAAGTCTATGTCACAAAGGAACTTCTTTCTCCTAACTCTCAACTTCCTGCCTGCAACCTCCACGGGTAGAGGATCAGCAGGTACTAGAAGAACCAGTCTGATTTCCCTCTGGAGAAAGACTACATTGGAAGGGCCAGTGTCCTCCACAGAGCAGCCTTTCCTGAGTGGGGGTTGGGCATATACCCTCAGGCTCAGTGCTTGCTCCAGCCCATCAGCAGCTGTGGCCAGTATTGGCTTCTTCTAGGATCTGGCAATTTCCAAAGGTAGAGCTGGAGTCTTACAAATGGGAAGAAATAGGCAGATGCTGGCCTTGTCCATTCCCTCTTGGACCCCTGGTCAGCCTGATGGCCTCTTTCCCATGGCTAATTGGCATTTCCCAAATCTTTAGGGACTGACTTTCTCCAAACCTGATGGTCCAGGTTGAGCACCCTCTCTTCCTCCATCCCCAGGTCTCACCAACTCTAATGTTTACAAGTGGCGCCAGCCTGGTTCTGAAGCCAGGGGCCGCCCATGCCACGGTGCTGTGAGTACTCCTCCATTAGCTTTCCCCACGGGCAGAGGGTGGGGTCTGCTGCTTCTTTTGGATTTCAGGTGGGCCACTCTTTTCAGAAACTCAAGGTGGGTGAGGGAGAAGGCTGGGAGCCTTTCAGACCCTCCATGCAGGCTGGGCTGGCCAAGATCCAGGTGAACCTCTGACCTCTTTTTCAGGGATTGCTCCTCTCCTTGCCACTGTTCTGCCCCCTCCCCAAGCCAGGCCTAGTCTGATGTCCCAGAGAGGACAGTGGGGTTGACATTGGTAGGCCTGGAAATTTCTATTGCCAGGTGGATCTTGGATCACGTTCCTTTGTGTAGCTCCATCTCTAATTTATGAACGTGTTTTGTTCTGTTGTGGGTCATGAGTGCCAAGCCCTCTCAGCTTCCTCAGCTCCATACATCCTTCATGCTTGCCCTCAGCAGCCTGTCAATCACATCAAGGTCACACCTTCATTGTCGCAACACAATTCTCTCCTTCCATATTCCCATTTTGACCTCCTTGTCCCCTCACCCGCCCTTGTTCACTGTGGCAACTCCCAAGTACAGAATCAGGCTTCCTCCTCCAGGAATCCCCGTATTTCCTTGATCCCTCCTGCCTAAAATCTCTGAACTGGGAGTGAGAGGGGCCCCCACCCAGTAGCTGCCACTCTGGGCAGTCCCACCTAGGCTGCGCAGGCCGGCTGGAGGCTGGCGAGGCTTTGTCCAACCTGAAGACTGAATAAGCTGCCTTTCCATACATCTGCTCTTGAGGCCCATTTCCCTGTCCCCCGGGACCAGCCCCTTCTGCTGCTTGCTCTCGGGCTCCTGCCCAGTGGCAAGCCCCATCAAGGCTAGGAGGCCAGCCTGCTGGCAGGGCTGAGGGGCCTCCCAGTGCTGCATTTTAGGGTTGGGGGAATAATGTGGGGCCGCTGCACAGACATGGGCCAGCCAGGAAGCAGAGCTGGATCTGGCCCCTGGACCTAACCTCAGGAGCCTTCCCTCCCTCCCCGTCAGGGCCTCCCCATGTTTGTTTTGTACTTTGGACACTCTCAAGAGGGAGGATGGTGAATAAAGGGAACTTGTGCTGCTGAGCTGCATCTCCTGTGTCTGGTGCCGGGGCTCAGAGTCTGGGCCATGGTGGGAAGGAGAGGGGGCTGGGGTGAGAGGTGTGGATGGCACTTCTCCATCTGTGACCCCTGTCCCAGGAGTGGCAGCACCTCCGTGCTCTGTCTGCCCAGCTGGAACCTGAGTGACTTTGATGCCTCCCTTTTCTTCCAAGATAACTTAAAGACTTATTTGAAGCTTCACCTGCAGTCACTTGGCCCTGTTGCTTTGGGCCTGTGGTGCCCCCGTACTTGGCAGGAGCACACACCAGAGGAGGCCTGTTCATTTCATGGCAGCTGGAAAACCAGCGGGGACCTGGGTCTCAATATCCCCTTAAAGGGCACACCCACAATTATTCCTCCAGCTAGGCCCCACCTCTTAAAGCATACCACCTTTTTAGATCCATAGGCTGAGGACCAGCACATGGTCCTTTGAAGGACATTCTAGAGCCAAACTAATAGGCTTTACAATTTAGGGGATACAGGAAATCTTCCTGCAGGAGGTAATGTTTGAGTCGGCCCTGAATGATGACTAGCAGTTAACTAAGTGGGGAGACCTCTCCAAGCAGTGGGAACTGCATGTGCAAAGACCCTGAGGTAGGAAGAATATGGCTTGAACTGAGAAGTGGACATTGTAGAGGAGTATTGCCTGGATGTGGGAGCACAGTAGAGATGAAAGTTCTGGGCCTGCCTTCTGTGTCTTCTCCTTTGAGTCAAATCTAGCCATCACCCCCCATCACATTCCCCCTCTCTGTTCCAGTCATATTCAAATGAGGGTGAGGGAAGGGATTTGCCCTTTAAGGGGGAAACACATTGGAGAGATTAAAGGGGGTAGAACAGCTTTGGGCCATATTCACCCTTGACTAGGGGGCCAAGAGCTAGAAGTTGGGTTTCACTCTTTCCTCATGAACAGAGGGAAGGAAAGGTTACATCTACGCCAAGGGCAAACTCCAGTGCCAACAGCCAGATTCATCCATTCATATTTGCACATTGTGCTCAAGACATCCCCACTTTGGTGGGCAAGGTGGTGCACACCTGTAATCCAGTAACTTGGGAGGCTGAGGCAGGAGCATCGTAAGTTTAAGGCCAGCCTCAGCAAGTCAGTAAGAACTTCAGCAACTTAGCAAGACCCTGTCTCAAATTTTTTCTTTTTCTTTTTCTTTTAACCAGGGATTGAACCCAGGGGCCCTTCTACTGAACCACATCCGTAGCCCTTTTCATATTTTATGTGGAGACAGGGTCTTGCTGAGTTGCTTAGAGCCTTACTAAGTTGCTGAGGCTAACTTTGAACTTGCAATCCTCCTGCCTCAGTCTCTCAAGCCACTGGGATTGCAGATGTGCAGCACTGTGCCCAACAAAATGAAGTTTGTTTGTTTTTTAAAAGACTGAGGAGTCAGGTGTGGCGGCACACGCCTGTAATTCCAGCAATTCAGGGCCAGCCTCAGCAACTCAGCTCTCTCAGCCTACTTGCTGATCTCTGAACCGAAAAGGCAAGCCCAGGAACCTACAGACCCCATGCTACAAACCCCACTATCAGATCTCAGAAGCCTTGGATCTTCTCCCATCACTCTCACATGGAGTGCTGGGGTACACTTTACCTCCAGTCCTGTTTCTGTCTAAAATGGGAATGCCTGGTGACCTCATGAGGGAAAAGGGAGCTAGCGTAGAGAAAGTTCTGGAAACAGAATACAAGTGCTTTATAACTGAAGGCCACATTTAAAAGAAATGTGAAAATCCTTTCCAGGAGGACACACGCTGGAGCTTCCCTGACCAGCTGGAGGATCAGGGTGCTTTTCAAACTTTAATGTGCATTCAAGACACAAATTGCCTAGGACCTCCTTAGGCTGCAAATTCTGATTCAGTAGGTCTAGCGCGGAGCCTGGGGCCCCTGTGGCTAACACTCCCAGTGAGGGCAGTGCTGTTGTTCTCAGAAGCCCTCTGAGGAGCAGGGGCCTGATGGACAAAGCCAAGTCCTTGGCCTCACTGAGTGAAATCTCAATGATGCCTCTCACGCTGTGAGAACTCAGGGAGTTAGTTCACCTCTCCGAACACCATTTAAGTCAGCTTTAAGGTGGGAGTGATGGTTTCCACTTTGCAGAGGTAGATATTGCAAATCCAGGGCATAATAATACACGTGGAAAGCCTGGCAGATGGCAGGAACTACGTTGGACATTTCATTCTACTGGAAGTGTGTCAACTGCAGTTTCTTCCTTTGGTCAGTAGAGGTCGCCTTTGCATAATTTCTGCTTACGGAGGAGGGGAACCTGTCGCTGAAAGGAGATTCCAAACAATTGAGTCACTAGGGCTCCTGGTGATTTGGCTGCTGCTTGGTAGATCTGAGCTTTATACTAGGGCAGGGCCACCTCTAAATTATGGCCTCCAGTGTGGTGCAGAACTCATACCAATAAAATAATCAGATACTAATTGTGTAGGTACATGGGTTAGGTAGATACAGATATTACAAACCAAGATTTGGTAATGATTCCTTGATATCATATTCCTATGATATTCAGACTGGGCGCAGTGATGCACACCTGTAATCCCAGCAACTTGGGAGACCAAGTCTGAGGATTGCATGTTCAAGGTTAGCCTCAGCAACATAGTGAGACCCTCAGCCACTCAGCAAGACACTGTCTCAAGTGAAAAATGGTTGGGAATGTAGCTCAGTGGTAAAATGCCCCTGCACTCAATATCCAGCACCTGCCCCCAAAATTGATGCATTAGTTAAAGAGATGTTACTTAAAACAGATAAACCCTAGAATCCCAGGGACTTAACACAATAAACATTTATGTCTGATGCAGGTGATCCTGGTCAGTACATGGACAGCAAGACTGAGGCTTAGGTCTAGCAGGTAGGTGGTTGAAAGTTTTAGATCAGTGGTTGGCCCCTGGAGTGAATAAAGTTGAAGTCCCACCCACACCCTATTTGGGCATATCACTAGACTGATTCACCCAAGTACCCAGTGGCTGTCAGTTTGGCTCAGAGCCCAGCATCACCTTCTTCTCAGTTAACTAGCCTTCTCCTAAAAGAAACCCTTGGAGAGCCAGGCACGGTGGTGCACACCTATAATCCCAGCAGCTTGGGAGGCTGAGGCAGGAGGATTGCAAGTTCAAAGTTAGCCTCAGCAAAAAGCGAGGCACTAAGCAACTGAGACCCTGTCTCTAAACGAAATACAAAATAGCAATGTGGAGGGGCTCAGTGGTCCAGTGCCCCTGAGTTCCATCCCTGGTACAAAAAAAAAAAAAAAAAAAAAAAAAAACCTTGGAGAGAGGTTGCTGCCAGGCCTGTAGTTCCAAGCAGCTCTGGAAGCTGTGGCAGGAGGATCACAAGTTTGAGGCCAGCAACTTAAGAGAGACCCTGTCTCAAAATAAAAAATAAAAAATTTTAAAAGGGTTGAAGTGGTTCAGTGGCTAAGTGCTCCTGGGTTCAATTCCAAAGTGCTCCTTTGGTTCCAGTACCAAAAATAGAAAGAAAAAGAAATACTCTTAAATGAATGATAATCTCTGATCTTATTTACCTCACCGAGGGAAGAGAAACCAATACAAAGAAAGCACTTGAAATGTAACACAAGTGCTTTAAAACCAAAGGCCATGCTTATATAAGAAATGTTAAAACAGTGTCTTCCCAAGAGGACACCAGTCTCAGCTGAGCCCTGGCACCAGCACTGATGACTGAGATGGGCACCCGCTGTCACCCCAGCAATAGCCTCTGAGTGAAACTAAACCATGGTGCCCCAGCGTACTCACCGGATCAGGCTGGAGCCAGTCTCTGTCTTAGGCCACTCACCTGCCCCATCCTGCGTTCCCAACTCCATCAAAAAGTCAAATTTACAAGAATTCCCATCTTATCTCAGGACTTGCTTCTGGGGAGTCCACCCAGTTTCTAAATCCTTCTCCTTCCCCAACTCCAGGCACATTCCAAGGATTGTGTATTCTCTGCAGCAACTGGGCAGGGTAGCTCCTGACTCAGGAACTTGAGGCTCAGTAGAGGTCAGGGGAGAAGTGGGGGGCCCAATACAGGAGAGTGATATGAAATTCTACAGCCGGAACCAATAGGACCTCACCTTTCTCCTCTGCCTGTTCAGAAAGGATGATAACCAGAGTATAGATAGGTGCTTGATCAGGATAAGATCCTCCACCGCTGGAGAAGGTGAATGGCCCCAGAGGAAAAAACCTACAGATACCCCAATGCAAGGGCTGGGTCCTCCCTGACACCCTGTAGGGATGGCTCCAGTTGACAAATGAGCTGCAACAAACCACACAATTTCCAGCCATCAGATTCTTGGCTATGGGTGAACAAACATAGATTTTCAGAGAGCTTTAGGGAACACTTCCAACATGAGACCCAAAGTAGCAATCTGAATGCAAGGCACCTCGGAGGGACAAAGTCCACACAGAAAGAAAAACCTATAGTTAATATTCTCAGAAAAGTAAAGAGGATATTTCAATTATAAAACAAGAAAGAATGCTTTAAGAAAACAACAAATTAAAAGCTAGCAACTGAAAATGAAAAGTATGACAGCCAGCCAGGCACAGTGGCACATATCCAGCAACTTGGGAGGCTGAGACAGGAGGATCACAAGTTTGAGGCCAGCCCAACAACTTAGAGACATTCTGCCTCAAAATGAAAATAAATAAATAAATAAATAAAGAGGGCTGAGAATGTAGTTCAGTGGTAAAGCAACCCTGGGTTCAATGCTCTAAAAAGAAAATCAACAACAACCAAAAAGCCATTACAGAGAAATCTGGGTGTCTGGCATTACTGAGAAATTTGGATATCCAGCAACACTGTCATTCCTTCTTGGAAACCATTACCTACAGTTGGCTGCACTCCCGCTCTCCAGTAAAGTTCCAACCTGGAAGCTTTGTTCATGGATGTGCCCTGCCTGGCTCCTGGGAATAGCTGGGTTTTGGAGACCTGCAATTAACCTTTAACCAAATCAATTCTAGTCTCTATCAGTCCCGTCGATGTCGGCCCCCACCCCACAACCCAGCATTTTCCCTGGGACTCTGAAATGCCAGTCCATGAGCAGATGCCAGTACCAGAACCAGCCAGCTAGCTGTCTCCCCAGCCTCTGCCCAGCAGCTCAGGTCAGGGAAGGAAGGGAACTAGCCAGAAACATGAGCCAGGGTTGGGCGAGGCTGTGACATGGACATTACCTCCCAGCTTCACCATGAACTTTGGCAGTTCATGAATCCCGACCAACATCCTTCCTGCTTGTCTGACAGCTAATGGTTAACAGAGGCCCTGGGAGAAACTGACTTGAGCTTCTCTTGGGCTAGGCCCTGGGGCACCAATATTCATCTAAAATCTGGCTGGGCCTGGTGACTCCTGCCTGTAACGCCAGCAGCTGGGGAGGCTGAGGTAGGAGGATCCTGAGTTTGAAGCCAGCCTCAGCAATTTATTGAGGTACTTAGCAACTCAGTGAGACCCTATCTCTAATTAAAAGACAAACAAGGACTGGGAATGTGGCTCAGTGGCTCAGTGCCCCTGGGTTCAATCCCTGCTACCAAAAAGAGAGAAAGAAAGAGAGAGACAGACACTTCTGGGTGCTATATTTATGTAGCTGGACCTCACTTGCTATAGTGGCCCATGCAAGTAATTTCAGCAACTTGGGAGGCTGAGGCAGGAGGATTGCAATTTTGATGCCAACCTGGGCAATTTAACAAGGCCCTGTGTTACAAGAAATAAGAGGACTGGAGATATATCTCAGAGGTAGTATGCTTACCGAGCCTTGAGTTTGAACCCAACACACACACACACACACACACACACACACACACACACACACAATGTAAAAATAAAAAATAAAAAAGACTGGAGATATAGCTTTGTGGTAGAGTACCCCTGGCCTCAACTCTCAATACCAAAATATTAAAAACTCAAATTAGTAAAAGAAAAAAATATTTTTTTCAGTACTAGGGATTAAACCCAGAAGCACTTTACCACTGAGCTCTATCTCCAGCTTATATATATATATATATATATATATATATATATATATATATATATATATATATATTTTTTTTTTAGCAGAGTCTGGATAAGTTGTTGAGGGCCTCCCTAAATTGCCCAGGCTGGCCTTAAACTTGCCATCCTCCTGGCTCAGCCTCCCAAATCACTGAGATTACAGGTGTGCGCCAATAAACCTGACAGTAAAATAAATAATTCCAAAAGTTGTTAGGAATAATTTCTCCTTGAGGAAAGAACATTTCATGAATGTAACTGAATCTGACTCTTTCTTTGCTGACTTAAGGTCTGGCAAAAATCTTTCTTCTTTCCTTCCTTCTCTCTTTTACCTCCTTTTCTCTCCTCGACTTCTTGCTAGTCTATATGCCTACTCGCTTTAAGACAAGTTGTCTTAAAGCACCTATGATGTGTCACCCTGTGTCCAAGTGTGGGGCAGAGAAAGTATAGGCAGTGGGCTGGAATAGGCACCAAATCATGGAATGTTCCCTGAGACATGGCCTTATAGACTAAGTTCTGAATCCTAGTTTGTTTCCTGAGGATTTGCTTTTCTTCTCCTAAAGGTCAACCTAACTGAGTTCCAGGTACTTTGGTTCAAGTTAATGGAGGTTTAATTGAACAGGGCTCTGACACCAGGACAGTCCTGATAAATCAAATACAGCACAGGTGGGAATTGGCTAGACCTGGATTTGAATCCTGGTTCTTACCATTTCCCGCCAGTGGAATGTTATATAACCAGTCTTTCTGGACCACCTACTATGCACTTGGCACTGTGTTGAATATTTCACATGCATGATCTCAGTTGATCACTGAGCTCTGAAAGCATTTCATGAGAAATCCCAGGAAAAGATCTGGGTGTGGCGGTGCATGCCTGTAATCCCAACAACAGGAGGCTGAGACAGGAGGATGGCAAATTCGAGGTCAGTCTGGGAAATTTAGGGAGAACTTGTCTCAAAATAGAAGATTAAAAAAGGGCTGGGGATGTGGCTTAATGAGAGAGCGCCCCTGGGGTTCAATCCCCAGCATCAGAAAAAAAAAAAATCCCCAGGAAAGTACCTTACCTCCCAAGGTCGAATTTCCACAACTACAAAGGGGAAAAATTAGTATCTGACAGGTTGGTTCAGTGGATGAACTGAGCTCAGCATTAGAGCCCTTGGCACTATCGGGGTGTGTCACAGCAGGCATGGCCGCCACAACACACCAAATGCCACCTGTCAAGGTACTCTGCTGAGTCATCGGGTTGTTCTTTCGTTTTTCCTTTCGATTTTTTGGAAGTGCTGGAGATTAACCCCAGGGCCTCATAAATGCTCTACCACTAAGTTACATGCTACACTCGCAGCATTTCTGTTGTTGTGTTGATTGTTGTTCTTTGTTTATTTTTGTTTTTGTTTTGTTTTTTACTTAAAAAAATGGGAGAAGGTGGGATTTCCTCCTTTTACTTTGTTTATTTTTGTTTGTTTGTTTGTTTTGGTACTGAGTATTGAACCCAGAGATGCTCTACACTGAGCTATAACCTCAGCCCTTTTAATTTTCTTTTATTTTTTAGACAGGCTCGATAAATTACTCAGGTTGGCCTCCTCCCGCCTCAGCATCCTGAGTACCTGGGATCAGTGTCCCACTGCACCTGACATTGAATCCCAAGCAGGGCTGCTCCCAGCCCGTGAGTATTCTGCCTACCAGCAGCTAAACCTATCTTCACACAGTTAAAAGAACAGAAGTCTGGGCTGGGGATGTGGCTCAAGCGGTAGCGTGCTCTTCTGGCATGCGTGCGGCCTGGGTTCGATCCTCAGCACCACATACAAACAAAGATGTTGTGTCCGCCAAATACTAAAAAATAAATATTAAAATTCTCTCTCTCCCTCTCTCTCACTGTCTCTCACTCTCTCTTTAAAAACAAAACAAAACAAAACAAAAAAAAAACAGAATTCCTTGGGGGGGCGGGGCCAGCCCAGGGCTACACGAGCCCTTCTTTTCACTGTTTGTCTGCCCTCAGCAGGATACAGGTGGTAAGGAAAGACTCAGCTTGCTAGTCTCCATGCCTACTTGCTGCTCAAGCTCATACAGTCTCTTTCCCTCTCTGGGCCTTGGGTATCCTTCCTCTCCAGTGGGAGGGTTGCAGCAGAAACTGCTCCATTCGGTGGCTCCATTTGGAGTTCACCACTCAGGATCCTGCAGACACCTCACCCTTCCCCATCACACGGCTGGCAGGGCAGGAACCAGCTGCAAGAACAAGGGCAGTCTGTTCTCAGCGAGGACCCCAGAAAGCAAAGGGAAGACAACCTACCCTTGCCATCACAGGAGAGGCCCACTTCTAAGCAGTGGGCAGTTTCCCAATCACAGCACTGGCAATGGAATTCACTGGATCCTTGTTTATTAAGAATTGCTGGGGGGGCTGGGGATGTGGCTCAAGCGGTAGCGCACTCGCCTGGCATGCACACGGCACTGGATTCAATCCTCAGCACCACATAAAAATAAAGATGTTGTGTCTGCCGAAAACTAAAAAATAAATATTAGAAAAAAAAATTGCTGGGAGCGGTGGCGCACACCTGTAATCCCAGTGGCTGGGGAGGCTGAGGCAGGAGGATGTGGTTCAGTGGTAGAGTGCTTATCTAGCATGTACTAGCACACACACACACAGTATCAAGAGCTTTAAACCAAGAGCAAGGACCTTCTAAACATAGAGCCTGTGTGACTTAACAGGTCACCCACCCTTTAAAATGAGCCAACCTAGTCACCCTGGGCCACAGTGCCAGAGGACCACTTTCTCTTGGACCCCCAGGCCTGTAGGTTCCCAGAGGAATTCCTCATAGGACCCTCTGGTTCTGGCTGAATGACCATCCTGGCGGTAACTCCTGCCTAGAACTCAGTGTTGGTGGGACAGGAGGAATTGACCTGCTGGCCTTTTCCCTTAATAATACAAGCTACAGCTCTGGTGATGGTCCCTGAGAGGCTCAAGTTGATCTACTTCAGGTGGTAAGGGGTGGAGGCAAGGCATACTCAGACCTTCAGAGCCAAGAACTTGAGGATGGCATAAGAAGAGCAAGCAGCTCAGAATGGAGGCAAGAGCTGGCCATGGACTCTGGAGACCTATATCTGTCTTGAGGCCACCCAGGGCCAGTCACTTCCCCACCCTGGGCCCCAGTATTTCAATTGCCTGATGGTTATTTCAGGATGAGGAGAGTACAATCCCATGGAAAGGAAAACATCCTGAGCGTTACTAAAAACAAGTCGGTCCACATACTTGAGTGACACAAAGATTGTGCAAGTCTCATCTCCAACACCTCCCAGCTGTGGTGCCTGAACCAGTCATTCCATCTGTAGCCCTTAGTTTCCTCATTTGTGAAATGCATAACAACAATAGTAGTAGCCAGGGTGCACACCTGTAATCCCAGTGACTCGGGAGGCTGAGGAAGAAGGATCACAAGTTCAAAGCCAGCCTCATCAATTTAGCAAGACCCTAAGCAACTTAGCAAAACCTTGTCTCAAAATAAAACATAAAAAATGGACTGAGAATGTGGCTTAGTGGCCCCTGGTTTCCATTCCCACTACCCCTCCCCTCAAAAAACCCAACAACATCAAAAAAAGGATATTCGTATGGAGAAGTTTCAGTGATGGGAGAAGAAGTTTGGCCTAATGTGTGTCCTGGAAATAGACTGATACGAGTTCAAATCTGAGCTCTGCCATAAAGTGGCCTTAGGCAAATAAACCTTTCTGAGCCTTGGTTTTCTCATCTGAAAAATGGGAATAATAATAATAAAACTTACTTCCAAGGGTGATTTGGAAAGCAGGAGGTAATTCCCACATTGTATTTAGCATAAGACCTGGAAGACAAGTTCTCTCTCCATAGTGCTCCTCTCCAGAGGGCCTAGGAAAGAACTGAGCCAGTAAGGAATAATCAGGGGGAACTGTTCACAAAGAAACCCCTCTCTTTCTCTCTCTCTCTCTCTCTCTCTCTCTCTCTCTCTCTCTCTCTCTCTCTCTCTCTTTTTTTTACTTATTTATCTTAGGGGGGGAGGTAGGGGGTGTGTGGTGCTGGGGATCAAACCAGAGCTAGCAGGCAGGTGCTGTACCTCAGAACTGTATGCTATATTGCCCTGCTCTAAAGAAGTCAATACATAGAAATCACTAGAACATAGAAGGCACTCACTGTTTGCTGTCATCATCTTCATTCCTGAGGCTGTCATGGAAATGAGGCTGTATAGGTGGAGGAGACACTCCATGCAACCTGGAAATCAGTGTTGGCTGGCTCTTCAGTTACTTCTGTGTGACCTTGGGCATGACTTACCCCTGAACCTGAGTTTCTCACTGTGTGAAATTAAAGAGTCAGACAAAATGATCTCTGGAACTTCATCCATCTTCCTTTCTCCCTCCCTCCTTCCCTTCCTTCCTCCCTCCCTCCCTTCCTTCCTTCCTTCCTTCCCCAGGTCCTGTCTGTATTACTCAAGCTGCCAAGCTGGCCTTGAGCTCCTAGGCTGAAGCAATCCTCCTGCTTCACCTCCAGAGTACCTGGGGCGACAGGTGCACACCACCATGCCTAGTCTAGCTTTGCTTTTCTTTTCCTTTCTTCTTCTTTTCCCTTTTCATACCAGGGATTGAACCCAAGGGCACTTAGTTTTTCTTTTCTTTTCTTTTTTTTTTTTTTAAGAGAGAGGAGAGAGGGGGGGGGAGAGAGAGATTTAATATTTATTTTTTTAGTTCTCGGCGGACACAACATCTTTGTTGGTATGTGGTGCTGAGGATTGAACCTGGGCCGCACGCATGCCAGGCGAGCGTGCTACCGCTTGAGCCACATCCCCAGCCCCTAGTTTTTATTTTCTAATCTGAAATTGGATGCATTTTTTGTCTTTTAGTACCTTACGTCTAGGTTATCCTTGGGGGATGTTGGTAAAGGAGGCTGACCTCATGGAACCTACAATCTAGTGTAGAAGCAAACATCGAACGAGTCATTAAAAGTGTAATCAGCTAGGCACAGTGGTGAATGTTTGTAATCCCAGCAGCTTGGGCAGATGAGGTAGGAGGATCATGAGTTCAAAGCCAGCCTCAGCAAATTAGTGAGGCCCTAAGCAACTCAGCGAGACCATCTCTCAAAATAAAATATAATAAAGGGCTGGAGACATGGCTCAGTGGTTAAGCATTCCTGGGATTGATCTACAGTACCCCCCCCCAAGTGTGAACAGTATGATAAAAGAGGAGGTCCAAGGGACCCCAGCAGCAGCAAGCAGGGAGATACATTTCACAGGGCCTCAGGAAAGGAAAGGGCATCCCAGGGCTGGGGATATGGCATGGGGGTAGGGGAGCACCTGCCTAGCATGCATGAGGTCCTGAGTTCAAGTCTTAGTTCAAGAAAAAAAAGAAAGGATATCCAAGGCAGAGGATGAAGAGATCATGAGAATAATGAAAACGGATGCATAAGAGGTGTGTGGGGGGGTCACATTTACAAGGGAGAATGGCAGAAGATGGAGCTGCAAGCTCTGGAGGGTTTTATAACCCCACCAAGGTTAAGGACCATGAATGATACCATGTAAAAAGACCTCCACCTCGCTGCAGAGGAGCAAGAAGGCAGCTGGGGAGTCCAGTACAATACGCAGATGAGGAATGATGCAGGACACTGGGATCTTTTGACCCTCTGACAATGGAAAAATCAAGTCAGGCAAGTGAATAATCTGCGCAGGCTTTTAATAGGGCTTCCATTTAGGAGGGGAGACACAGCTCTAACAAGAACACCTCAGGCTGGCTAGTGAACAAAAGAAGAGAGCTTGTTTTATTGGTTCCTCGAAGGGGTGGGGATGTTAATGGCCTAAGGTGAACTCAGCCCAGGCATTTTGTCCAGTGTTAAAGATAAATTTACTGAGCTATTAAAGAGAACACATACCTAGCCAGGCATGGTGGTGCACGCCTATAAGCCTATAATCCCAGTGGCCTGGGAGGCTGAGGCAGGAGGTTCACAAATTCAAAGCTAATCTTAGAAATTTAGCGAGGCCCTAAGCAACTTATTGAGACCCTTGTCTCATAATAAAAAGTCGGGGGGCGGGGGGGGGGGCTTAGTTGCCCCAGGGTTCAATTCTTGATACCAGAGAGAGAAAGAGAGGGAACACATACAGGCCCTGACCCTGACCTACATCAAGCCTCCTGAGATCTGCTGTCAGGCCATAAACCAAGGCCCAGAAGTGCATTTTCCCTTTGTCCTGAGGGTAGTTCCTGTCTCAAGTACAGATTTCACTCGCCCCTTGCCTGGGGTAGGAGATGCTGTCTGGGATTCCATTTGGTCTCCGTTTGGAAGCTGCTGACCACTACCAAGCACTGCTTCACTCCTTTAAAACATTTCCCACTTTTCCCAAGCAAGCCTTCAGTCTTTGGAGAAAGCTATGGGGGTCTGTATATGCCTCCCTGAGTGAGTGAATTATCAAAAGTCGATTCTCCATCAACTTCAAGGTAAGGCTCAGACCCTGGCTAGCTGAGTGGGAGCCAACACCCTCCAAATCCTTATCCCTTGCTTTGAAGCTTCTACCATTCTACAAACTGTCACTGATCACCCGGTCGAAGTGATCAAGATACATTCTCTGCCTTCTTGGTGGGGGGGCAATAGGCAATAAACATGAGCAGATATATATTTATTTGCAGTGCAGGGGATCAAACCCAGGGCCTTATAAATGCTAGGCAAGTGCGGTACCCCAGAGCTGCACACCCAGCCCGGGCACACATATACAAGTAAGGTTGATGCATGAGATGCTAAGGGCTGTGAAAGGGCCACTTTAGACAGCAGGGTTGGGAAGCCTTGTGAGGAGGAAACGGATGAGCTGATTAGAAGTGGTGCAAAAAAGAGCTGAGTGGTCAAGGCTGAGAGAAAAATAAGTGTAAGCAGAGGCAGAATAACCTGGTGTTGCTGGGGAAGAGAGGCTGCATGGCAGAGTGAGGAAGTACATGGGATGTGGCTGCGTGTGGGTGGATGGGTGGAGAGTGGGAAGGAGGCACATCATGAAGGCTTTTTTTTTTTTTTTTTTTTTTTACAGTACTAGGGATTGAATCCAGGGTGCTCTGTCACAGAGCTTCACTCCCAGCCCTTTTAATTTTTTACTTTGCCACAGAGTCTCCCTAAGTTGCTAAAGCTGGCCTCGAACTTGCAATCTTCCTACCACAGCCTCCTGAGTCGCTACGATGACAGGCAAGGGCCATTGGTTTCAAGGGGGTTTGTAAACCATGACAGAAATTCTACACGAAGCCAATGGGAGAGTCTCAGCAGGATGATAGATTATGGAAGAAGAAGGAATATACTAAAAGGAAGACCAGTTAAGGCTCAGGCAAAGAAAATGAAGACACATGGACTTTGAGCTGGGCGTGGTGGAGCACCTTTAGTCCCAGCTACTCTGGAGGCTGAGGTGGGAGGATCACTTGAACCCAAGCATTCAGGACCCGCCTGAATCCCTGGGCTCCGCTGTCTCAAAAAAAAAAAAAAAAAAAAAAAAAAAGACTAGAATAATGGACTAGAAATAAGAGCTTGGAGCAGAGAAAAAAAAGGATGGAATAATCTGCGTGTGATTCTGTTGCCAAAAGTTCAGTTCTTGTCCCCAATGCCAATCCATTAACAAGAACCCAGTTTTGAGAAAAAGGAAAAGGAAGGTTTATTGCTTTACTAGCAAAGGAGAAACACTGGGGACTCCTGTCCCAAAGGATGTGATTCTGCCCATCGGTAGAAACAGGGGGCTTTTATAGAGGTAATTCAGAAAAAAATGAGATTAGGGAGGAGAGATTAGGAAGGAGAAGGCTAGGAAAAAGAAGATCAGAGAGGAGAAATTTAGGGAAAAGAAGATTGGGAAAAAGAAAAAACATGTAAGTTTCAACACCACAAGGGATATGGTCAAAGCATCAAGTGAACCTCTGTTACAATTCTAGGTACTTGGGAGGATGAGAAGGAGAATCACAAGTTTGAAGTCAGCCTCAGCAATTTAGCAAGATCCTGTCTCAAAATTTAAAAAGGGTTGAGAATGTAGTTCAGTGGTAAAGCATCCCTGGGTAAAATTCCCAGTATCCCTAAATAAACAAACAAACAAACAAATAAATAAATAAATAGTAAAAACAGAAGTTTATCAAAATATACTCTGCTGTCATATATATCTAAAAAGAACAAATAAAAAAATGGAAGGATAGGGCTGAGGATGTGGCTCAAGCCCGGGTTCGGTCCTCAGCACCATATACCAACAAAGATGTTGTGTCCGCCAAGAACAAAAAATAAATATTAAAAATTCTCTCTCTCTATCTCTCTCTCTCCTCTCTCACTCTCTCTTTAAAAAAAAATGGAAGGATAACTAATCTCTTTCTCATCTGTAAATGAAGCTAATCTGAAATTCTAACTGTGGTTTAGTGTTCATTGTGCAAGAGGCAATTCAGTTTAGTTTTTTATGTTTGGTACTGGGAATAGAACCCAGGGGGAGCTTCTACCAAGCCACATCCCCAGCTCTTTTTATATTTTATTTTGAGACAGGGTCTTGCTAAGTTACTTAGGGGTTCACTAAGTTGACCAGGCTAGCCTCGAACCTGTGATTCTCCTGCCTCAGCCTCCAGTGTTGCTGGGACTGCAGCATGTGCCACTGTACCCAGCACACCAAACTGGGTTTGAATCCTAACCCTGTCTCTGACTATATGTCCTTGAACAAGTTCTTTATCTTCTCTGTGCCTCAGTTTCCTCATCTATAAAATGCAGACAGGCATGGTGGTACATGCCTGTAAGCCCAGTAGCTTGGGAGTCGAGGCAGGCGGATTCAGAGTTCAAGACCAGCCTTAGCAACCTATGGAGACCCTATCTCAAAATAAAAAAAAAATGAAAAGGGCTGGGGTGTGACTCAGTGGTTAAACTCCCCTGGACTCAATCTCTAGTATCAATCAATCTATAAATAAATAAATATGCACTCAACAAACCCTGTTTTATGGAATCATGGTAAAAGGACTCAAAGCAGTTTCTGCCACAAAGTGATTACTCCATCAAGGTTTGTCATCATCTTGTCACCGTCAGATAGGGGCTTTTACCTGTCTTTTCAGGTTTTAGAGCTTTGGAGTTGGAAATGAAATGACTCACTACCAGTTGACAGAGACACCGTGATAGAGTTCAGTGACTGCCAAAGCTCTTTGGCCATGATAGCCTGTGTCCTCCTCCTTGTTCTGGGTACCTTGTGGGCCATCTACCTTGGAAGCAGTTGGCTCTCTGTAATCCTTGGGCCAGAGGCAGGTGATGCCACCAGGCAGGGGATTTAGATTGAACATAGTTAAGTTGAGAGGGGCAGGAAGGATTTGGGGGCCCCTGTGGACCATGCAGTGGTCATAGAGGTAGTTGCCACTGCTGTGCTTGGTCAGAGCCTGTGTCTTTCCCCTCAGGGGCCCATATCCCCAGGCTCTGGGCATCCCCCAGCTCATCTTCTCAGGGCTTACAATTCTCCTAGCCCAAACCAAGAGGCAGAAGCACATGGTGCTTTGGCTCTCCCACTCCTAATGGGCATCACCTTTACCAAATTCCCCTTTCAGGACTAGTTCTTTCCCAACTCGGTGAGTTGGGTCTTCAGGTTCATTAGAGCTAGTGAGGTTCCTTATCCAGCCTTGGGCGGAAAAAAAGGGTTAGTTTTGAAAACTAACTGAAATCTGCCACACTTCATTATCAGTTGACTCATCCTCCAAACTGGTAGAGGAACCTTGGTGCCCGAACCATTCAGCACTGAGCTGTGTATGCTGAAGGTCTACAGATGCAAGGATTCCTTGAAAGAAGATCTTCAGGGCTCAGCTCTTATTATTAGTCATGCAGATGCAAAAAGGTGTTTGGAGGCTGTGGAAAAAGGCAAGCTACCTGTGGTCATTTTAAATGAAGAGCCGGCATGGTGGCCCATGCCTGTGATCTCAACAGCTAAGGCAGGAGGATCACAAGTTTAAGGCCAGCCTCAATGACTGAGCAAGGCCCTAAGCAACTTAATGAGATCCTGTCTCAAAATAAAAAAATAAAAAGAGCTGGGGATGTGGCTCAGTGGTTAAGTGCCCCTGGGTTCAATCCCTGGTACCAAACAAAATAAAATAAATGAAGAGTTAGGAAATGCCGCATGGGATGTAGCTCAGTGGTAGAGCACTCATTTAGCATGTGTGAGGTCCTGGGTTCGGTTCCCAGCAACACTGAGCAATCATTTGAAATTGGCCAAACAGCTACACACACACACACACAAAAAGAGGAGCTGCAGGACTCTCTAGGATACCTGCAGTGAGAAGCCACTGGAGCTCTTAAAGCAGAGAAATTACCTTATGGTAAAAAGCACTGTTTTCTACAAGTATATTAGAATTCAACAAGAACTGATCAACACCACAGTAGCCAGATGAAAACTGCTGATTTGTTTTGCTTTTTGCTTTCTGAGTTTTTCCTTGAGACACTAGAAGCTTGCTAAAAGGCCAGTATACGTCCCGGGTTGTCATAGGACACAGACTTATCAACCCTGAAATGTTATCCTCCTCACCAGCTAGAAAGATTTTCTGCATTTTTGGATAAATCATTAGATTAAAAAAAAAATCACTAAGCTCTGAATATTGTAAAAAAAAAAAAAAAGAAGAAGAAAAACAAGCCTGGCGTGCCACCCACCTGTAATCCCAGCTGCTCGGGAGGCTGAGACAGGAGGATTGCAAGTTCAAAGCCAGCCTCAACAACAGCGAGGCTGAGCAACTCAGTGAGACCCTGTCTCTAAATAAAATACAAAATAGGGCTGGGGAAGTGGCTCAGTGGTCCAGTGCCCTGAGTTCAATCCCTAGTACCAAAAGAAAAAAAAAAACAAAACACACACACACACACACACACACAAACCTTCAAATCCAGCCTGTAGAATGTAGTTAAAACAAACAAACAAAAAATATATATATATATACACACACACACACACACACACACAGTAATAGAAATTAAAAATAACCTTCCTACATCTATTTTTAAGAAAAAGAGAAAGAAATACAGAAGGAAATGGGGGGACTCTCATGGGACTGGAGGTGGCCCAGGTGGCCGCTGCTCACCCTGCCTGACTACACTCTGCCCACAGCCATGTGGCAGCCTGCAACCCAAGCCGCTCTGAGGACAACTGCGACCTCTTCAGCAACACAGAGGAAAGGGGCTCCAGTGGTGAGTCACCCTTTCTCCTGGAGTCTCTTCTCAGCTGGCAGGAGGACAAAGGAAAAGGAGAAGCTTAGAACCGGGGCGCTGTCCTTCCATATGTCTGTAAAGTACAGCACGTTCTCTTTGGTGATGTGCAGCAGGAAGATTGGTGGAGTGCACATTAATGCCTCAGGAAAATCTTTATTTCAGGACTCAGTGGTAGAGCTCTTGCCTAGTAGGTGTGAGGCCCTGAGTTCCATCTGCAGCACTGCAAAACAAAAACTTATTTCCTAAGGAAAAAAATACTGGGGCTTGAACCCCAGACGCACTTTACCGCTGAGCTGCTACATCCCATCCATTTTTTTTTTTTTTTTTTTTTTAGGTAGGGTCTAGCTAAATTGCTGAGGCTGGCCTTGTGATCCTCCTGCCTCAGCCTCCCGAGTAAAAGGATTATAGGTATGTGCCACTGCACCTGGAAAAACAAAACAAAAAACTTTTCTGAGGTGGTAGTACATTGTAGGGACTCAGGAGGCTCAGGTAGGAGGATTACAAATTCAAGGCCAGATAGGGCAATTTAGGAGACCCTAAGCAACTTAGTAGGGGGAAAAAAAAATATATATATATATATATTTACAGCAAAATTTTCTAAAAAAAGAAAGAATACATTTTAAATCGTATTTCTTGGGTGGGATAGTATCCAGGGATGGCAAAGCTCAAGGATGTTGAGCAGAATCCTGTGGCTCTCAGGTCTCTAGGAGCTTCCAGGCAGCCCTGGATCATGGTAGAGAGAGTGCTAGAGGCTTATGATTTCATTTGAACCATGTGTGACCCAGAAAAATCACAGTACTTTTCTTTGGTATTAAGTATTTGACCCAGGGATGCTCTACCGCTGAGCCACATCCCCATCCCTTTTTATTTCTTATTTTGAGACAGGGTCTCACTAAGTTGCTAAATTGCTTAGGGCCTCACTAAATTGCTGAGACTCGCCTTGAACTTGTGAGCCTCCTGCCTCAGCCTCCCAAGTCCCTGGGATTACCGGCATGTACCTTCATGCCCAGATAGAAAAGCCCAATACTTTCAAAGAACTGGAAGTGGTAATGGAGAGTTGCCTGGAGGTCCAGGAGACAAATGAAGAAGGCCATCTGGTTATTATCAGGTTCAGGCCAACAGTACCTCTCAGTTCTTTGGAGACTCTTATCCTTGGAATCTACATTGCTGAATAAACTCACAGAAAACATCAACAAGCAGATAAAGACAAAAAGGGAGTGGCAGCTGCAATGGAGAACCTCAATTTACAGGAAATTATGGAACAGTGTGTCCTTGAACCTGACTAATAGCTGTTTGAAAAGACACTGAACTGTAATTGTTTGATATGTTTGTTTAAATTCTTGGTAAAATGTAAAAGACTCATGTTTAATACATAGATGATTTGTACCTCAAAGCATTTTTAAAAGGATTATTTCTGAGCAAGTTTTAATTATATAGTAGGACCTAATTTGTTCAGTGATTAACATTCTCAGGATTTGTAAAACTTAAATGATCAGGCAGAAAAACATTTTCTAGTTACTGTGGAATAAGATGAGTTACTATTTTTCTGGTGCCCATTCTGATACAATTACTTTTCATGTCAAATTTCTACTGTGCCCAAATGTATTTATTTTAAATCATTACTTAGAAAATAAATAAAGTAGATGATTTTTTTTTTTTTTTTTGGTAACTGAGAATTGAACCCAGGGGCACTTAACCACTGAGTCATATCCCTAGCCCTTTTAATTTTTTAATTTTAAGACAGGGTCTTGCTAAGTTGCTTAGGGCCTCACTAAATTTCTGAGGCTTGCTTTATCTTGAGATCCTCCTGCTTCAGCCTACTTACTGAACCACTAGGAGTATAGGTGTGAGCCACTGTGCTCAACCATTCTTTAAAAAAATAAATAAAAATACAAATTTTACTTCTTTTTGTCTTTTAATTTTTTTGGGGGGGGCAGGGCCACTGGGGTTGAACCCATGTATCTCACCACTGAGCTACATCCCCAGTCCTTTTTTATTTTTCATTTTGAGAAAAGGTTTAATGCTGGCCTTGAACTGGCGATCCTCCTGCCTCAGCCTCCCAATTGCTGGGATTACAGGCATGCACCACTGTGCCCAGATGCCTTTTATGTTTGAAATGACATATATATATATATACATATTTTTTTTTAATAACAGTCTCCTGATTCTTTTTTTTTTTTAAGAGACAGTGAGAGAGGAGAGAGAGAGAGAATTATTTATTATTTATTTTTTAGTTCTCGGTGGACACAAACATCTTTGTTGGTATGTGGTGCTGAGGATCGAACCCGGGCCGCACGCATGCCAGGCGAGCGCGATACCGCTTGAGCCACATCCCCAACCCAAATGAAATATATTTTCTTCATTAACAATTCAAGTATCAGATGTGGTGGTGACCACCTGTGGTCCCAGCTGGTCTGGAGGCTGAAGTGGGAGGATCATTTGAGCCACAAAGTTCAAGATCAGCCTGGGCAACATAACAAGACCCATTCCCCCACCCCCCAAAAAAAATTCCCCAAACCAAAAAAACAAGCAATATACAAGTTGGATGTGTACCATACTTACTTTTGTTGTTGTTCAGAATAGGTATTATCATCCCTGTCCTGAAGACTGAGAAACAAACTCCCTTGAAGCCTCCTAGCTAGTAAGAGGCAGAGTGTGGACTACGATGCAGGGCTTTTTGTGTGTGTCCAAGAACTAGTTTGTCCCTGTGGCTGTGCAGCCTCCCAGCAGGCCCTCCCCTCCACCCTAGACAGAGGCCTTGGCAGAACACGGAGCAGACAGGCTCTGATCCACAGCAGAGGTAACATTCACTCTGCTGCAGAAGCTGGGACTCTCCCCAGCTCCTCCAGCAGTGTCCCCCTCACTCCCCACTGCCTCTCCCACCCAGAGGGTGGACAGATCTGAAAGCAAATGACTGAGAACTCACCTGGAGATGACTGATTTCATTCCTGTAAGTGACTTTCGCAAACTTCACCAATTTAGTGAGACCCTGCCTCAAAATAAAGATAATAATATTAATCATGTATAATAACATACTACTCTAATGATAATATTAATTATATTAATATTAATGATAGCGATTGTTATATTAATAATATTCATATATTATAATTCATTATGACATTATTATAGTTATATTAATTATCAGATATTAATATATTAATCTTATTATATTGATTTTGTTATATTAATTATCATCTTAATTATATTAATGTATGACTGCACATATGCTGTGACGCTACATCGTGTACGACCAGATAAATGAAAAGTTGGGGGCTGGGATTGTGGCTCAACAGCAGAGCGCTCCTCTAGCACCTGTGAGGTCCTGGGTTCGATCCTCAGCACCACATAAAAATAAATAAATAAAATAAAGGTATTCTCTTCCAAGGGAGGTCTGGAGGGGTTCCGTCCCCTATCACTGGGTCTGTCTCAGCGAGCTCACCTGGAGCTCCCAGAAGCCGGAAAATGGACCTACTGACCTTTGAGGATGTGGCTATGAACTTCACCCAGGAGGAGTGAGCTTTGCTGGGTCCTTCTCAGAAGAAACTCTACAGAGATGTGATGCAGGAAACCCTCAAGAATTTGGAAAAAATGGGAACATCAGAACATGGAAGATCAGTACAAAAATCCAAAGAGAAATCTAAGAAGTCAAGCGGCAGAGAGACTCCGTGAGCATAAAGAAGGAAAAACCTTCAGCCAGATTCCAGATCATATTGTGGCCAAGAAAACTCCTAGACCCAAACCAAGTGGAAGCCATGTGGCTGGAGGAGTGGCCATTGGTCATTCATCATTGAAGAGGTCCAGACGCAGACCGTTTGAGTATCAGGAATACAGAGACAAACCCTATGAATGCCAAGTGTGTGATAAGGCCTTTAGGCTGCCCAGTTACCTTCGAAAACATGAAAGGATACACACTAGAGAGAAACCCTACCAACATGAGCAGTGTGGGAGAAAGTTCACTCGTCCCCATCAGGCTGAAAGACACACAGGTGGCCAAGGGTCTCCTTATCCCAGTTTCCTTCGAAATCATAAAGCAAGTCACATGAGAGAGGAAATGTATGAACCCAAGCAATGGGGGAAAAACTTACTGAATTCCAGTTCCCTTCAAATGCATGAAAGGATCCACAGTGGAGAGAAGCCCTATAAATGTAAGCTATGTGATAAGACCTTCCGGCATCCCAGTCACCTTCGAGTACATGAACGAACTCACACTGGAGAGAAACCCTATGAGTGTAAGAAGTGTGGCAGAATGTTCACTTATTCCCACTCAGTTCGAAGGCACATGGCAACTCACAGTGGAGAGTGGAATTACAAATGCAAGGTGTGCGATCAAGGTTTTTTTTATCCTAGTTCTCTTCGAATCCATGAACTCACTCACAATGGAGAGCAACCTTAGGAATGTAAAGAGTGTGGTGAAACCTTTAAATACGCTTCTTCCTTTTGAAACCATGAAACCACTCACACCTTATAAATGTGAGCAGTGTGGGAAAGGCTTCAGTTGTCTTACTTACTTTCGAAGTCACATGAGAACCCATGGTGAGCAGAAGAAGCCTTATGACTGTCAGGAATGTGGGAAAACACATGCTCTTACACAGAACAGTGGAGATGGACGGACTTAACAAATGTAAGCAATGCGGGCTAGCCTTCAGGCGTTCCAGCGCCTTGTATAAACATGAAAGGACTCACAGTGGAGAATAGCCTTATGAGTGTGACATGCCTATGTATTCAGTCATTTCGGTTAGAAGTATATGAAAAAAATAAATATGGTACTACCCAAGCATTAAAAAAAAATAATAAAATAAAATAAAGGTATTGTGTCCAGCTACTTCTAAAAAATAAATATTAAAAAAAAGTTGTACTGTAATTATGTACAATGAATCAAAATGCATTCTGCTGTCATATATACCTAATTAAAATAAATAAATTAATAAAAAGATAATACTAATTATATAAAATAATATGTTACTATAATGGTAATATTAATCATATTAACATTAACAATAGTGATAGTTATATTAATATATTATAATTCATTATAATATGTTGTAATAGTTATTATATTAATTATTATATATTATGTAATTATATTAATTATGTTAATTAACACAATATAATTATATCAATAAAGTATAATACCATAGACTGTTGATCATATTAATAATAATATGTTAATATTAACAACAACAATAGATCTGGAGGTATAGCCCAGTGATAAAGCAGCCCTTGGTTCAATCCATAGTACCACAAAAAAAGGGAGGTCTATTAGAGCCAAAAAGTAGAGTCTTCTTATCTCATTCCACTCCTAATAGTATTCCCTCTGTCTCCACTGGGACATGCACAGCAGAAACTTTTCAAGGTTGCATGGCCTGGCAAATTATCAGTAAACAAATACATGGAAATATAAATAGCGTAAAATAAAACCCAAGAAAGTGAAAAGGCAGGCTGTCACAAAGAATGATGACAATTTAGAGGCGATGGCTACCCTAAAGCTGTGACTTGGACTAGGCTTCTTGTAATGGTGCTTGGGTCCAAAAGTTCTGATTAGGCATTGCCAGAATACAAATATTGCACATGCCTCAGACTTCCATTTGACCCTTGACAAAGGGTTATTGTACACAGGGAGTTATTACAGATCATTGAATTTTGGTTTCCAAACAAGAATTAGCACTTCAGAGATGTTTACTGAATACTATTTTTTTTTTTTTTTTTGTACAGGGGATTGAAACCAAAGGCACTTAACCACTGAGCTGCATACCCAGCTCTTTCTGATGTTTTATTTAAAAAAGGGTTTCACCAGCTGGGGTTGTGGCTCAGTGGTAGAGCATTCGCCTACCATGCGTGAGTCACTAGCTTCTATCCTCAGCACCACACAAAAATAAAATAAAGATGTTGTGTCCACCTATAACTAAAAAGTTAATATTTTTTTTTTAACAAAAAGGGTTTTCCACCAGGCTCCATGGCAAATGCCTGTAATCCCTGTGGCTCAGGAGCCTGAGGCAGGAGGATTGCAAGTTCAAAGCCAACCTCAGTAACAGCAAGGAGCTAGCAACTCCGTGAGACCCTGTCTCTAAATAAAATACAAAATAGGGTTGGGGATGTGGCTCAGTGGTTGAGTGCCTCTCAGTTCAATCCCCAGTACCCAGAAAAAAAAAAAAAAGAAAGAAAGAAAGATAAAGGGGCTGGGGATGTGGCTCAAGTGGTAGCGCGCTCGCCTGGCATGCGTGCGGCCCGGGTTTGATCCTCAGCACCACATACAAACTAAGATGTTGTGTCCGCCAAAAACTGAAAAATAAATGTGAAAATTCTCTCTCTCTCTCTCTCTCTCTCTCTCTCTCTCTCTCAAAAAAAAAAAAAAATCCTCAGCCTGTTACTCAAGGTCCCATGACATTCACTATCTGTTACCCTTGAATTATAAAAAAAAAAAAAAAAAGAAAGAAAGATAAAAAGTGTTTCACAGAGTTGCTTAGGGCCTCACTAAGTTTCTGAGGCTAGCTTTGAACTCACAATCAGCCTCCTCTGAGCCACTGGGATTACAGGCATGTACTACCACTCCCAGCATTTACTGAGTACTCTAACATAGATTTCTGCCAAGAAGTTTGGCTGCCATGATGCCACAGTCTGGCTGGGCAAATAACCGGGAGGTGACAAGCAACTTGTGAAGGTTGAAACAGCGGGAGCCGCTTTATTGCAGGACAGCAGAGGTATACATACCTAACTGATTATACACAGCTTGTTTCAATTAACATCATCTAGATACAGCAATCAGCCAATAAGGAATCTCCATCATCTTAATGGCTCAGTGGCGTTAGCTCACAAACCACTCCTCCTGGCAAACTGCCAGGCGCCATCTTGACTTGGTTGTGGCCCTCAACACCATGAAACCTTGCACAGTTTCTGCTGTGCATGCCCAAGTGGACATGGTAGGGATACCTCTAGGAGTAGAATGGGTGACATGGGAGAACCCTAGAG
The DNA here is from genome assembly GCF_052094955.1 of Ictidomys tridecemlineatus. NCBI lineage: Eukaryota > Metazoa > Chordata > Mammalia > Rodentia > Sciuridae > Ictidomys > Ictidomys tridecemlineatus. The sequence continues at coordinate 36,664,536 of NC_135491.1, read as the reverse complement.
TTTGGGGCCTACCTAGTGGACCTCCCCTTATTTATTTATTTATTTATTTTTAAATTTTTATATGTGTAGTATTGAAGATTGAACCCAGGGACACTTTATACTGAGCTACACCCATGGACCCTTTTCTTTTTAAAATCTTTTTTACTATATTATTATTATTATTATTTTAAATTTTGAGACAGGGTTGGGTTTGTTAAATTGCTGAGACTAGCCTCAAACCTTTGATCCTCCTGCCTCAGCCTTCTGAATAGCTGGGAATACAGGCATAGGTCATCATACATGGCTCAAAAAAAATTTTTTTTTAGGCTGGGCATGGAGGTACACGCCTGTTAGCTTAGGAAGCTGAGGCAGCAGAATCACAGGTTTGAAGCCATACTCAGCAATTTAGTGAGGCTGTAAGCATGTGGACCAGGTTGGCCCCCAGCTTCTACACTCAAGCAATATTCCTGCTTCAGCCTCCTGAGAAGCTTACTTTAGTTGTGTACCACCATCTCCAGCTTAATATTTTTTTTTATCTCCCCTTAATATATTTTTTTCTAGTGCTGGGGATTGAATCCAGGACCTTGAGCATGCTAAGTGGGTGCTCTGCTACTGAGCAACATACCCAGTCCCCCACTTAAATAAACAAAAACAAAAACTATAAACTCTGGCCCATATAACATAGTCAAGCCCCCTCGCTTGATAGAATTGGGAGGATCACTTCAGTCACCGAAATTCAAGACCAACCTGGGCAATATAGTGAAGCCCACATCTCAAAAAAATTCCCCAAAACAAAAAACAAGCAATAATAAAAGTTGGATGTGCACCAGACTTAATTTTGTTGCTTTTCAGAATAGGAGTTATTATCCCCATCCAGGGTTGTCGATTTCCCCACTCCTGCAGTATGACTTGGATATGGCTCCTGGGGCCAGCTCCAAGACTGCCCTCTCCTCCAAAAAGTCAATAGGCACAAATTCAGGTCTCACCTTCTTTGCTGACAGCCCTGTCATTATGGGTATCAAAGTAACGGGGACCTTGTCCAGAAGTATAGCAAATTGTATTTGACCCACAACCCTAAAAAGACCTCAGACTGTGGTCTGACTTGTTTTGGGGGGAGTACCCAGGGGCACTTAGCCACTGAACTACATCCACAGCCCTTTTGATTTTTTGAGACAGGGTCTCCCTAAATGGCTGAAGCTGGCTTTGAACTTGTGATCCTTCTGCCTCAACCTCCTGAGCCGCTGCAAGTACAGGTGTGCACCACCACACCCAGCTGGACTGGTTCTTCTCTGCAGGTCCTGGAAGCTTCTACAAACCTTCTCTGCTTAGCTAACTCTGTAAAGGGGACACATAGCCAGTAGGGACTTTATGCTATCAACATAACAGTCACTTCCAAAGATACAGTGCTGGATGTATGGGCAATTTGGCTGCAACATCCATCACACATTGATTCCAGGGTTGATTTGGCTGATCTGGTTGATTAGGTGGGTGTCCCTTTCCTCCCTCACTTCATGTGTGTCCCTCCCAAAGAGGATGACCTTCCTCAATAGCAGGACAGTTATTCGGTCAATGGTATGCAAGTACCTTCACTCCCCTGCTAGAACCTCCAAACAAGCTTGCAAGATCCAAAGGTATAGAACTATGTCACTACTCCAGAAGTAGTTCGTAATGTAGGATGGTGAGAGCTGGGGCTTGTAGTCTGGAAGTAATTGTTATAGGTAATATGTATTTCTACCTTTGCAACAAGTCTAATCCATGGTAGTTTCTTATCAGGACTACTTCAATTGTTAAAAAAAAAAAATTACAGGCTGGGCATGGTGGTGCACACCAGTAATCTCAGCAACTCAGGAGGCTGAGACAGGAGGATCTCAAGTTCAAGACCAGCCTCAGCAACTTAGTGAGATCCTGTCTCAAAGAAAAAAAAAAAATTAAAGGGCCGAGGATGTAGCTCTGAGGAAGAGCATGTACTCAGTAAGCATGTGTCTAGCTTGTGCAAAGCCCTGGTTCAACTACAGTCTGGGGGTGTGGGGAGGGAAACCAAGGCCAGATTGTTTCATCCTCAGTTTAAAATTCTGTCTGGCTTTTCTTACTAAGTTAAAAGCCAAAGTCCTTGTCATGGATTCCAGGGCCAGCTTGTTCTTCCTCCTCTCTGACCATGTATCTGCCACTTTCCTCCTCTAAGTCATTGCTCTGAGTCAGCCTCACCAAACCTCTGCACTTTCTGGTCTCCTGCCTGAAACTCTCTGTCACCAGATGTCTATATGGCTCCCTTTTTCACTTCATTTAGGTCTTTGCTCAAATCCTCTATCACAGAGTGGGGGCAGGGAGACGGGAGAGGGAGAGGGGAAGATATTGATTCCAAAAACAACAATTATTGCCCACCTCTCTGTCACAACAGTACTTTGTTCTTCTTTATTATTAGTGGTATTATTTATTTATAATTGTTTATACCCTTCCCATTCTGCCTCACATTTAAATGGATGGCTAATGAGTATAGGAACTTTGTTGGCTTTTTTATTTTTATTTTTATTTTATTTTATTTTTTTAAAAAATATTTATTTATTTTTTAGTTCTCGGCGGACTCAACATCTTTGTTGGTATGTGGTGCTGAGGATCGAACCCAGGCCGCACACATGCCAGGTGAGCGCGCTACCGCTTGAGCCACATCCCCAGCCCCTTTTTTTTTTTTTTTTTTTGCTGCTACATGTCCTAAGATCTGACACACAGGAGCCACACAGGAGCCACTGGCACACAGGTCGGCTGAATGAATGACTGAATACCTGATTTCTACTATGCAAAACATTGAGTATTTTACATGTTGATCTCACTTAACCCTCACTAAGATGCTCTGGGATAGCTGGTATCACCAGCTCATTTGCAGGTGAAGGAATTGAAGCTCAGGGAGATGGTATCATTATGGGTGTCAAAGTAACGGGGACCTTAGGTTAGCTAAGGCAGAGCTGGAATATGAACTTCAAAGGTCTGACTCTGGAGCCCAGACTGACAAAGAGTTATGGTCCCGGGAGGGTGGGTATGCTACCAATTATTATTATTATTATTATTATTATTATTATTATTATTTTGCCACAAACCACAAGCTTACTGGGTACATGCTCTTCCTCAGAGCTACATCCTCTTTATTTCCTATCAGAATTATGGAACCAATAACAAGACTCAGCACCAACTGAGCAGGGAAGATCTTTAATCTTGGCCAAGAATAGGAGAAGTGGAAGACAGACTTGCAAATCAACTTTCTGACCCTTGGGAGGTCAGGTGGTTATGAATATAAAGTAAAATAAGCCAGGTGTGGTGGTGCCTGTGATCCCAGCGGCTCCAGAGGCTGAGGCAGGATGATCACAAGTTTAAGTCCAGCTTCAGTAATTTAGCCAATTAGATTCTGTCTCAAAATTAAAAATAAAAAAGTCTGGGGATGTAGCTCAATGGTACTGGGGGGGATAAAGATAGAGGTTAAAAGAAATGAGGGGGAGGGAAGAAAGATACACTAATAAAAGGGGGAATTCATGTATTTTCTGGTAATGGGGGAAGACTTTTCTGAAATTTGAGTGTCACTTCTTTTCATTCCTATTATGTTTCTTTCTAATCATGTCATGGTAATTGTCAACTGTCATGGTGCTGGGAGTGTCATTTAGCATGCACAAGGAATTAGAATGGAGTTAGAGGTTGTCTGGTGATCACTTTGGGAGCCATCTTAGATCCACCTGGTTTCTGGTCTACAAGCATTCTGTCCTCAGTGATAAATAAGATCCGGGCGGGGTAGATATTCAGCCAGGTCACTGAGGCAGTACAAGGTTAGGATGAGGGAACAGGTAAGCCCAAGCAAGGAGCAACTTTTGGCTGGTTGGGAGACTGGGTTGAAAAGGGACCCCAGGAATCTCAGTTCCCAAGTTCTCTGACTCCTAGAGTAGACACTGTCATCCTCGGCTGGATCTCTCGGCAACCCCTGGGTTAGCTCGGGAGGGAGTATATAGACTTGACCCCTTTCTTGCAAGAGCTGCTGTTGGGTGGCCTCTGGGCCCTTGTCTGGAGGAAGACCAGTGTTGCAACTTGGGTTGCAACTTGCTGGAAAGAAGGGAGTGAACAGATCTGTGGAAGCCCTGTTTTCTGATAGAAGAGGAAGCGTGAATTCTGGGGAATCCTTGATGGGGGCTGGAAAACTACAATCCTTTTCACTTCCAGAGGCTAGAAGTAATGCTCCAACAGGGTACTTTCCCTGGAAGCATTCTGCCTCAGGGAAGAAATGTCAAGAGTAGGAGGGCCAGGGAGATGATCAAAGACAAGGTATTTTTTTTTCCTTCCTTCAGTGAACAAAAAAGGAGACTTTGTCCCTTCCACTATCTAAAGTTAAACTCCACCCTGATCAACCTGGCAACTCATGCATGCTAGGCAAGCACTCTACCGCTGAGCTACACTCCCAGACCAGAGATGAATTCTTTCCAAAAGACTGTTTCATTAGCAATGAAACGTGCCAATCTCTATTCCATGGGAGATAAGATTGGCACATATTGGGCAAATGCTCTGCCATTGAGCTATACCACAGCTCCAATCTCTCCATTTTCTTTCCTTCCTTCAGTACTGGGGTTTGAACTTGGGTTCTTCACCAAACAGCTACATTTCTAGTTCTTTTCATTTTTTTATTTTGAGACAGGATCTCACTAAGTAGTTTAGGCTGACCTCAAAATTGCCATCTTCCTGCTTTAGCTTTCCAAGTGGCTGGGACGACAGGTGTATGCCACCACACGTGGCCTCTTCATATTTAAAACAGAGCCTTCCCATCCTCCAGCTTTAGCTCTCCTCCCCTATCCTGGACTCACAGCCCACTTGGATTCAATCATGCCACCGAAATGGCTCTCTCCTCTGGGCTCAGTGGGGCATGCCTATAATTCCAGAGACGTGGGAGGCTGAGGCAGGAGGATCCAAGTTTGAGATTAGCCTCAGCAACTTAGTGAGACCCTGTCTCAAAATAAAAAATAAAAAGAACTAGGGATGTGGCTCAGTGATTAAGTGCCCCTAGCTTCAATCACCAGTAGCATACCACACCCTTCCCCCCACCAAAAAAAAAAAAAAAAAAAAAAAAAAAACAGAAAGAACAATGGCTCTCTGCAGGATCACTATTGGCCCAGTTATCACATAAGCCAAGGACTGGTCAGTCTCTTCCTTGCTTGACTTCCTTAGCCCCTCTTGTGGCCTCTGCTTCCATAGTCCTTGAGCCTCCTGGGCTGGGCAGTTCCTCTTTCCCTTTTTTTTTTTCTTTCTCTGTAGACTCTTCCCTCCTGCAGCCTTGATCCCAGGTACAACTCTGTTCAGGTCTCAGGCTTCTGCTCTCCGTAGGCTCCACCAGGACAGCTGCTCCATCATTCTGTCACTCTGTTGTCCCCAATTCCCAGAGTTTTAAAATCCATGGGGACCTCCAAACACCTCTACCTGGGTGAACCACAGGTGACTTCCATCCCCAAACTGAATTGGAATTCTCTGTCCCCAGACTCCTCCCATCTTTCTGTCTTTTCTGTGGAAAAGCACGAGTGGCCGGCAGCCCTTCGTTCTTCCCTCTCATCTTTCCTTCTGCATCAATTGCTTCTCCATCAATGGAGAAGCAATTGATGCAGAAGGTTTTACCTCCTTCTGATGGTTTTACCTTCCGCGTCTCCTGTGACTCTAGTTCTTTCCATTCCCATGGACCCCCTTCCCCTGAACTCCTTGCAGTGGCTTCCCGGCTAGTCTCCCAGCAGCTTCTCTGAGGGGTGTCAGTCCTTTCTCCACATCAGAGCCAGTGTGGCCTTAAAACAGGCCACTGGGGTAGGCTGTTCAGCCCACATTTGGGGGTATAGGGAGAGGTTATTCTTTTAAGAATTCTGAAGAAAACAAAATTTCTCCTGGCTCTTTTTCTAGCCTTGCAATTTTTTCTTTTATTTTCTTACATTTTTACTTAAATTAATTTTACATATTTTTATTGGTGCATTATAGGTATAAATACTGTTATATATGTGTATATGTACATGATATAACAATATGATACAGCCAATATCCTTCCCCAATATTTCTCCTTTCCCGTCCCTCTTCTGCTAGCCTTGAAATTTTTGACTCATTTATTCCATAGGTAACATAGGGCCTCAAATTACTTGCTAATTACTACTTGTTCTGGGGCTGGGGATGTGGCTCAAGCGGTAGCGCGCTCGCCTGGCATGCGTGCGGCCCGGGTTCGATCCTCGGCACCACATACAAACAAAGATGTTTTGTCCGCTGAAATCTAAAAAATAAGTATTAAAAAAAAATTATTACTTGTTCTGATTCTTGCTTTTCCAAAGATTTAGAGTTAGCTCACCACTGGAGGTTTTGGATATGCCAGAGAGTCCTTTCCCTAGCTCATTTTTATGTTTTATTTTGAAACAGGGTCTCGCTAAGTTGCTTAGGAACTTGCTAAATTGCTGAGGCTGGCCTTGAACTTGCCATCCTCCTGCTTCAGCCTCTGGAGTTGCTGGGATTATAGGCATGTCCCACTGTGCCCAACTAAGACAGGGAGTGCTACCTAGGTAGTCAAAACTACTGTAAATTGGGGGGATTGTGGCTCAGTGGTAGAGTGCTTGCCTGACGTATGTGAGACACTGGATTCAATTCTCAGCACCTCAAACAAATAAATGAATAAAATAATGGCCTATCAACAACTAAAATTTAAAAACCTACTATAAACTGAAGTTAAGACTCATCTGAAAAATAGGATTGAAAAACAAGATCATGAAATAATAAAGCCATGTGCTCTGCTCACCTTCTAAGCACCCCTACCTATTTTATTATACAATTTGCACATAACTCAAGGTTCTTTGTCTTCTAGGTATTTTTTTTTTTTTTTGCTCCTCTCCCTAAACAATAGGATAAGGCTTTTGTTTCCTGGCACTTACATTTCCCTCTCTAGACTATTTTGAGAAGCAAAGAGTTTTATAAAATTCCTCCAGAGTCTGGGATGCCTAGTTAATTGCACAATGAAAGATTAGAAGAAAGGCCATGGAAAGGAACCAGATGAGTAATTAACAGATGACTAAATACATTTGAACACCAACTTTTATAATTATTGAGTTAAGAGGTGATTGCATCGATCCTTTGTGAAGGTCTCCAATAAAATAATTTGGGTGTGAGTTCCAGCCATGTCTTTCAGAGAAAATGAAAAGCTGCACCAGGTAATTTCCACTATCCCTTCAATGTGTAAACATTCTGTAAGTCTTTCAGCTTTCTAGTAAGGACAGGAGCCACCCAACATTCTGACACAGTTGAAGGACTTCCATCTTCAGGTTATTGTGGTAGGGTACTTGGCTGAGTCCCCATGGTATGTCAAATCCTAGGAGTGACATTGGCATAGCTCCAGTGGGCACAAGGGTAAAGCTACACCGGATCCTTTTCCTGGCAAAGACAGGCTGGAGCAGAGGAAAGCAACTCAGCTTTAGTTCAGTTTAACTTTTTTTTTTTTATTTTTTCTCTTTACAGATACTGCACATTGAACCCAGGGCCTGGCATATGCTAGTCAAGTGCTCTAACACTAAGCTACATCCCTAGTCTCTCTTTCCCCCTTTATTTATTTTAATCAATTAATTTATACTTGAATTAAACTCAGAGGCACTTTGCCACTGAGCTACATCCCCAGTCCTGTTTTCTTTTTATTTTGAGACAGTGTCTAAGTTGTTCAGGGCCTTTCTAAGTTATTGAAGTTGGCCTTGAATTTGGGATACTACTGCCTCAGCCCTCAAGTTACTTCGATTACAGGCCTGCTGTTTCTACAGCATCATGCTAAGTGGCCAGGCATGGTGGTACACACCTGTAATCCCAGTGACTTGAGAAGCTGAGGCCGTAGGACCCCAAATTGAAGGCCAGTCTTAGCAAATTAGCCAGACTGTGTCTCAAAATAAAAAATAAAAGGGCTGGGGACTTAGCTCAGTAGTAAAATGTCTCTGGGTTCAACCCCAGCACCAAAACGAAACAAAAAAATACACTAAGTGAAAAAAGCCAGTCAGAAAAAGACAAATACCACACATACAACAACTGAGATAAAAAGACTGGGTTATTTTTCCTTCTGGAAATGGTCCACACATTTGTATTGTATATGTGTATTCATTGATTTACCCTAAAAGCTTCTCGCTCCCAAGATGAACTGCCTTCTCCCTTTCATAGGTATCTTCTTTCCTAAATAAATCTGTCCTGTTCCTGAAAAGAAATAAATAAAAAGAATAATTCTGATATGCCAGGAGCTGAGGAAAAAGGGAAATGGGGATTTATAACAATAGGCTGCATCACCAGTCCTTTACTTTTTATTTTTTGAGACAGGGTCTAAGTTGTTCAGGGTCTTACTAAGTTGTTGAGGTTGGCCTCAGGTTTTTGTTTTTGTTTTTGGTACCAGGGGGATTGAACCCAGGGGCACTTAGCTACTGAGCCATATTCCCCACAGTTTCACTTTCTGCAAGATGGAAAAATTTTAGAGATCTGTAGCACGACAATGCGCATGAAGTTAACACTGCTGTACGATACACATTAAAATGATTAAGGTGGTAATCATCAATTAATCAATCTCGGGTCTTGCTGTTTCCCTTGTATTCCTGAGCTCAAGTGACCCTTCTGCCTCAGTGTCCCAAGTAGCTGGGATTACAGGAACCGCTGGGCTCTACAATTTTTTTTCCTACCACAGTTAAAAAAAAAAAAATAAGTTTTAGGCACAAAAGGTAGTATAAAACAAGATGAGCTACTGAGCCTAGCCTGAGGGCAGCAGTGAGGGGGCAGAATTGGTTTATTTGAAAAAGTGCTAATCAGTTCACACTTCCTTCTCCATCCTCTCACTCATAAAATCTTACATAGATACAAATCAAGCAAAAGATGTCTTTTATACTGAAAGCAAATGGCATTGAAATCCTTTTTAGTTTTTCTGTTCAGGGCTTGAGCAAGGAGAAGAGCTTGAGTTTTTATCTCTCTGCAAGGATTCTTTTCTTCAATAGATAGAACCAGAAGAGAAAGTTTCCTCATTCAAGAAAAGCTAGCAAGGACCAGGTGGACGCCTGCGAGACTACATTCCCCAGGATGCACTGCTTCTAAACGGCGCAGCCAGTGACGAATGAAACGCGTTACTTTTGCGACAGGAATGGGGCGGGAAGCGCGACTACATATCCCAGGATGCCAAGAGCCCCAACTCTAGTACGCGCCTGGCTTGCTTTCTCGTAGCTGGTGTTCCCCGCTAAAGGAAAATGAGGTCAGGGAACCATTTCCTTTGGGAATCCCCGCAGTCTACTGGACCGTGACGTTTCGAAAGTGGAAGGACAGTGGAGGAGGACTGCTTTACTCTAACTCAAAGTAGTTCCCGCGCTGAGTAGCCAAGAGTTACGGGTCCCCTCCAGTATTTTTTGTTTCTCAAAGGGAATGCCATGCCCCCATTGGTCGGAGACCTCGAGGGCAGGTGGGAAGTCGTGGAGCCCCAAATCGAAGTTATCAGTGTCTTCCCATTGGCCCTCTCCTCGAGCGCAGGCGCGAGGACTCCGACTCCCGTCCCTAGGGGCTGGTGAGCGGCAATTGGCCAAAGCCCGCGAAGTGGGAGCCTGGATTGGTAGTTGCTAGCAGAAGCCTGGTTTCTTCCTCGACTTATGCAAGTGATAGTGTGTGATTGGTTTAAATCCGCGGGCACTTGTCGGTGATTGGGTGGGAGCCAGGGGCCGGGTGCGGTCATTGGCTGGTGCTGGGGCCATCCCTCCTCAGGCGGGCAGCGAATGATGAAATGGGAACGGGGAGGGGAAAGGCCGAGACGTGAGCGCGCGACCTCCGGCGCCATTTTGTAGAGAAACAAGCGGAGTTAACCGAAGAGGGGGTCGAGGAGAGCCGGAGTCGGGGACCCAGGAGTTTCCTGTGTCCAGCGCCGCCGGAACCGCCTGAGGTGAGGTGGACTGGAATCAAGGGCTAGGGTAGGCTGGCGGTGTCAGCCTCGGAACGCGAGTACTGGTGGGAAGAAGAATCGGGGGTGGACCTGGGGCCATTGGGAGCGTTTCCCGGAGCTCCGAGGAATGAGGGACCACCGGGACCGGGAAGTGGAGCGAGGCGGGACAAGGCGGGCTCTCTCCCCATGGCTCGCGGAGGCTTTGCACTCTTCAGAGAAGAGGCCGGCGCAAAGGCTCCAGGAAGCTGAGGGCTGGGCGCGGGTTGAGATCCGGGGTGGCCCCCAGCTTGCGCTCGGAGGTTTAGAGGATGGCGGTGGCGGCAGTTCGGGCCCTTGGGCCTCGCTTCGCTCCAGTTGTATCCTCTTCAGACTCCACAAGTTCCTTAACTCCTTTCTCTGGGGCTCCCGAACGGGTGCAGTGGGCATCGGCCCCCGAGGCCTACCGCCTTGGGCGGCGGGGACCGTGTTTGGAGTTGTTGCAGGCTCCCAATTCTTTTCCCGGTACTCGGAGCAGCCACTCGCCCCCCTCCTCCGTCCCCAGCACGTTGTCAAGCCCCGGTGTTTCGGGTGTCTGCCGGTGGGAGGGGCGGGCGGGAGCGAGCACTTCCTTATTACTTCTAGCCACAGGTTTTTGTTCCACTCGCGCGCCCTACTGCTTACACTTTCTCCGAAGTTGGCCCCCACCCACTCTTCCCGATGTCCGTGCAGTGGTGGCCGTTCTGCTCACCCAGGGCAAGTGTCCTCCTAGTGTTATGAGCGCTTAGGCCGGAAGGCTGGTGAGAGGTTTGCTGCAGGTCTCAGATACCTTGTGCAGTACCACCCCCTCTGCAAAATTCACCCACCTGTGCTCGTAGAAGTTTCTCCGCGAAGAATGTGCATTGTAGGTTAAAAAACCAACCAGCCAAACACTTGATATTTGTGGTTTTGAAAGTGTTGTATTTAAAATAAACTTTATATGAGAAGTGAACTTTTCCCCTGAAGTCACCGATCAGATGTCACCCCCCCCCTTTTTTTTTTTGGCGGTGCTGGGACTCAAACCCAGGGTCCCCTAGCGTGTGGAGGAAGCCCTCTACCACTGAGCTACATCTCCAGCCCCAGATGTCACATTTTCGGACCTAGTAAATAGTCTTTGTCATTTCTATTTATTTAGGTACTGGAGATATAACTCAGTGGTGGACTACCCACTATAAACCCAGCTCCCCCCTTTATTTTAGATAGGGTCTTACTAATTTTCAAAACTGGCTTTGAATTTGCTATACTCCTGTCTAAGCCTCCTTAGTAGCTGAGATTACAGACATTGGCCACCACCCCCGGGCTTTTCTCCCTGAAAATCGGGTAACAGTACTTTATATTCCCGCCTGTTTCTCTATAATTCAATTGTCTGTTTTTTAAAAATCCTCATGTAGTAACAATCGAGTGAGTAATTGCACTTTTTAAAAGAAACCACATTTCTCTCATGTCAGTCCCTTTGAATTCTTAAAAAAATGAGGGAGGTCATAGATTCTTAAAAAAAAGAGGGAGGTCAAATAAAAGATTTGAGAAGTAGGTCAAAAAATAAGAATACATTTGTTTTTAGTGACATGTGGATTTGATACTTCACTAATGTGTAGTCCAGGTTGGGATTCCTGCCTTTTCAAAGATTGGCTGCACAATATTTAGCGATTAATAAGATATGGTAACAGTTTAAATAATCATGTTTTAGGACATTACAAATTGTTACCTTGTCTAAAGAGAAAATGGGTTGATGATACATGAAGTTTTAGGTGACTAGTTGTGCTTTCACTGAAATGGTGGCATACTGATAAAACTTGTTTGGAGAGTTGGTTCCTTTTCAACAATTAAGGGTCCCAATCTTCTTAGTGAAAACACAAAGACCTGACCATTAATATCTTATCTTGGAAGTTTTAAGGGAGAGATTTTTGGAATTATGGTGGAACAGAACTGGAATGCTCTTGGTTCCTAACTCACTTGAATGGATTCCTGGCTTAGTTTTCTTTTTTTCTAGTCTCTGAATTTCTACCCCGGTTTAAATCTTGATCTCTTTAAATGGACCTTGTCAAGCTAAATACTATGACATCCTCCTTACTTTGGGTTAAACCATTTAAAAAACAAAACAAAACTATGTGAAGACAGTAAAGGAAATGCCTGCTATCTCTTCAAAACATGCTTTAAAGCCTAATCTCAAATGCCTTCATGTAGCTTTTGGTAAGTATGTTTTTGGTTACATTCTGATCTAGTTGTTTGAAGCTTTCTTTTTAACCAGCTTAAATTTATGAACTTGATCATTTCATTGTGTTAGGTAACAGATCTTTGATACCTTCCATGAAAGAGGATTTATACTTGATAATTGTGAAGGCAAATTTTTTTTTCCACCTTTTGGGTCCTGCAGTCAAACCCAGGGCCTTATGCTAAAGCTTGCACTCTGCCACTATGCTATAACCTCAGCCTGCTCTTAGTAGTGTAATTTTTTGTAAAGTGTTATACTTTTTAAATTAATGAAAGCACTAGTCTGCCATTTTGAAATACTATATATTATGAACTTTGTATATTCTTTCTTTTTTGGGATACTGGGGATTGAAACTAGGGGTGCTTAACCTCTGAGCCACATCCCCAGTTCTTTTTATTTTTTGAGACAGTGTCTCACTAAGTTGATAGGGCTTTGCTAAGTTGCTGAGGCTGGCTCTGACCTCCTGCCTCAGGCTCTTGAGCCTCTTGAGCCTCTTGCATCTTGCAGCACCACGCCCTGCCTGTTTTTCAAATGTAATGTTTTACTTATAAATTTGCAAGCACGGCTAGGAGCATTGGCACATGCCTGTAATCCCAATGATTTGGGAGGCTGAGGCAGGAAGATTGCAAATTCAAGGTTAGCCTCAGCAATTCAGTGAGATCCTGTTTCAAAATAATAAAGGACTGGGGGTGTAGCTCAGTGGTAAAATTCTCATGGGTTGAATTGTAAGTACCAATTAAAAAAAAAGTGGGCATGAACAAAGCGAATAATATGAATTATTCATTGAAAAGTGTTGTTTGAGAAGGCAGTAACGAGAGGTACAGACTCAATCTGAAATACTTTGTTGAGATTTGAAGGAACTTCAGACTTTGGGAATGTAGAACAGTACAGATTTAATGAGCACATTGTAGTTTTTAAATTCTGGAATGCTCGACATTAACTTGCAGGATACATGTCTTTTTTTTCTAATATTTTTTTAGTTGTAGATGTACACAATACCTTTACTTTATTTTTTAATTTTTATGTGGTGCCGGAGATTGAACCCAGTGCCTTATTGCATGCATGCCAGGCAAGCACTCTACCACTGAGCCACAACCCTGGCTCCCAGGATACATATGTGGCTTAATTTTGTTATTGTTAGAATGAAATTCCTAAAATGGTGAATGAGACATTAAACTGTACCCAGGCACCCCAGTGACTCAAGAGGTTGAGGCAGGAGATTGATTGCAAGTTCAAAGCCAGCCTCAGCAACATAGCAAGGCCCTAAGCAACTTAGTGAGACTCAGTCTCAAAAAAAAAATAGAAAGGGCTGGAGATGTGGCTCAGTGGTTAAGTGCCCTTGGGTTCAATCCCCAGTACCAAAAAACTAGGCGATTTTTGGTTGGGTTTTTTTTGGTGATGCTTGACTAATTAAATGAAATAGGAAATGGGATGAAAGCAGTTTTTGAAAGAATCTTGAGTATTTTTAAGCTTCATATTATGATCTCAGCATTTTCTTTTTCTGATAATTAGCTTGAAAGTTTTATCATTTTTGATTCATAACTTCTAAACTTTAAGTGCTTTTATGGTGTGTTTAGATTCACAGCAAAATTGGACAGAAGGTACAGAAATACCCTACCTACTGCTTAGAACTGCTTACCCTCACATACTCATAGCTTCCCCCATTATCATTAAAACAATCGTAACAACAGGGTGGTACATTTGTTACAATTGATGGACCTAAATTGACATATTATTATCTGTCAAAGTCCATAGTTTATGTTAGGTTTTACTCTGTGTATGTATGTGGGTTTGGAAAAATTATAATGCCTCATTTGACCATTATCAAAATAGTTGTCATAGCTGTGTGCAGTGGTACACACTTGTAATCCCAGCACCTTGGGAGGCTGAGGCTGGAGGATTGCTAGTTTGAGGCCAGAGTGGGCAATTAGCAAGACCCTGTCTTGGGGGGGAGCGGAAAGGAGGGAGCACTGGCAAAGCATTCTACTGGTAAAGTATACCTGGTTCAATCCCTGATATTGCACATACACAAAAAATAAAAGTTGTATTGGGGCTGGGGGTATAGCTTAGTGGTAGAGCACTTAACCTAGTATATATGAGTCCCTGGGTTTGATATCCAGCACCAACAAACAAGCATACAAAAAAAAAATTAAGAATAGTTGTTCTATTATCTACTCCATAGTTATTAGGTTTCTCTTTATTACCTAAGTTACGTGAGTATGGTGTAAATAGTTCAATATTCTAGGAATACTTTTTTTTTTGTGCGTGTGTGTGCGCGCGCATGCTTGTATATGCGTGCTGGGAATTGAACCCAGGGGCGCTTAACCAACAAGCCCTTTTTATATATTTTATCCAGAGATAGGGTCTGTCTTAGTGCTTTGATAAATTGCTGAAGCTGGTTTTGAATTCTCTTATCCTCCTGAGCTGCTGGGATTTCAGGCATGCATCACTGTACCTGGCTCAGTTAATTCTTTATATTATGCCAAAATGCCTCTTAAATTATTGCTTCAAAAGTATCCTTTCTCTACAACCAATAATAAAAATTTAAAAAAAAAAGTATCCTTTCTCTGTTCAAAAGTCTTTCAGATACCTCCTTGTCTGTGGCAGGATTCTACACTGTATTATAGTGAAAAGATTGTTTTGTCATGGTTTCCAAATAGGTCTTTACTACTTTTATCTGTAATGTCATCTTCTGCCAATAATATCCCTTATTGCAGTTCAAGCATAAGTGTATAGTTCATCTGTGTGTGTGCTGAGGATTGAACTCAGGGTCTTGTGCATGCTAAGCATCCCTAGCCATTGTTAATTTTTTCTTTTTTTTTCTTTTGCCAATGGGGATTTAACCCAAGGATGCTTTCTTTACCACTGAGTCACATTCACAGCCCTTTTTATTTTGAGACAGGGTCTTGTAAAGTTGCTTAGGGCCCTGCTAAATTGCTGGGGCTGGCCTCAAACTTGTGATCCTCCCAATCTCAGACTCCCAAATGGATGGGATTACAGCCTGCATCACCACACTCACTCCTTTGTTACTTCTATGTATACTTTTATGTATATCACATCCTTAATCCTTTTATTGTGTTTTGTTTTTGGCATTGGGAATTGAACCAGGGGAACTTATTCAGGGGGTGACATCCCTAGCCCTTTTCATATTTTATTTGGAGATTGGGTCTCACCAAGTTGCTTAGGACCTACCTAAGTTGCTGAGGCTGGTTTTGAACTCTCAATCTTCTGCCTCAGCCTCCTGAGCTGCTGGCTTTTGCCACTGTGCCTGGCTGTACTTCATCCGTTTTTAATTGTGAAAATGCTACTGGGAAGATGCTTCTGAGTACTTGATTCCAGATTGGGAACTAGGTTCCTTTCTGATTCTGGAGTGATTCTTGCTCTTCTAGCTTATTTTTTTTGGGGGTTTACTTTTGTTTTTAATTTGCAGTATTGATTAATATTAATTAATTAATATTGCAGTACTAGTTGAACCCAGGACCTTTTACATGCTGGGTAAGTGCTTTACCACTCCCAGCCCTTTTTAAAATTTTTGAGATAGGGTCTTCATAATTTACCCAGTATGGCCTCAACTTGCCATCCTACTTCCTCAGCCACTTGAGCAGCTGGTTTATAGGTGTAAATCACTGTGCATGGACCACTTCTTCCGTTTTTTTTTTTTTTTTTTTTTTAAGAGAGAGAATTTTTAGTATTTATTTTTTAGTTTTCGGCAGATACAACATCTTTGTTTGTATGTGGTGCTGAGGATCGAACCCGGGCCGCACGCATACCAGGCCAGCGTGCTACCGCTTGAGCCACATCTCCAGCCCAACTTCTTCAGTTTTTAATGATGAAGAATTTAGCTGGGCACAGTGGCCCATACCTATAATCCCAGTGACTCAGGAGGCTGAGAAAAGAGGATCGCAGGTTCCAGCTTCAGCAACTTAACAAGACACTCAGCAACTTGATGAGACCCTGTCTTAAAATAAAAAATACAAAGGGCTGGGAATGTGGCTTAGTGGTAAAATGCCCTGGGTTAGATCCCCAGTACTTAAAAACAAACAAACTAGCTGGGCACAGTGGCACACTCCTATGATCCCAGATTCTTAGGATTTGCAGGAGGGTGGCAAGTTCAAGGCCAGCCTGGCCAATTTACCGACAACCTGTCTCAATTAAAAAAAAAAAAAAAAGGCGCCAGGTTCAGTGGCATGTACTTATAGTCCCAGTGACTTGGGAGGCTGAGATAGGATGACAAGTTCAAGGCCAGGCTCTGTAATTTAGTAATTTAATGAGACTCTGACTCAAAAAATAAGAAGGGCTGGGGATGTAGATCAGTGGTAAAGTGCCCCTGGGTTCAATCTTCAGTACCCCCCAAAAGGGGGAAGATAGCTCAGTATTCCCAGTAAAAATAAAAGAATGATTGAGGCTGTAGTTCAGTGGTAGAGTGCTTGCCTGCCTAGCATGTACAAGGTCCTGGTATTAGTACTGCAAAAAAATAAAAAGTTCTTAAAATGTTTACCTTTTTGTGTTGTCTGTTACTTGGCAAAATAGGTCTAATAATAACCCCAACATAACAAAAAGCCCCAAGATATCACCTGGTTTAACAGAATAGAAATGTATTTTTTCCCCAAATAACTTTCCTTGAAGAAGTTCAATAGATTGCTTTCTGTGTAGTAGTTCAGGAACCCAGGCTTTTTAATTTTGTAGTGTTAATCGGCAAATGGTGAAAGAACAAAAGGTTCATAAGTAGCATGTTTTATGAGCCAATTCTAGAAATGACAAGTGATTTTTGGTATTGTCTCAATGGCTAGAGCTAACTCACATTTGCCACATCAATGTAAAGAATCTGAGAAATACAGTCACTCTCTTTTTTTTTTTTTTTGGTGGTACTAGGGATTGAACTTTGGGGCATTATACCACAGAACTACATCTCCAGGTGAATCCCTCCTTTGGTACCACATATTGAACCCTGGGGCACTTAACCACCAACCCCACCCCTTATTATATTTTATTTTGAGAGGATCTTGCTAAGTTGCTGAGGCTGGCTTTGAACTTGGAACCTGCCTCAACCTCCTGAGTAGCCAGTCAGGTGTGTACCACTATACTCTGCTAGTCTAGTTCTTTACCCATGAAGAAAAAAGAGATTTGGTGAGCATCTAGCCAATGTATGCTATAATCTATTCCTTAAAATACTGAAATCATTCAAAATAGTTTCAGGATTGTCTTTGTTATAAAATCCAAAATTTTGTACGTACTAGAGAGGAAATCTATAGTTTGGTTCCTGTTACCTCCAGAAAATATTTTATCTTGGCTACTTGCCCAGATGAAGTTTGTTGGAGGTCCTTAAGTCCAGGAGCATATAGTTGTACTCAGGGCTGTTATGCAAAAGGGAAATCAGCAAACGGAAAGGATGTATAGGGTAAAACCTGGAAGGTGGGGCTGGGGATGTGGCCCAAGAGGTAGTGCGCTCGCCTGGTATGCGTGCGACCCGGGTTCGATCCTCAGCACCACATACCAACAAAGATGTTGTGTCCGCTGAGAACTGAAAAATAAATATTAAAAATTCTCTCTCCTCTCCTCCTCTCACTCTCTCTTTAAAAAAAAAAAAATTATCTTTTAAAAAAAAACCTGGAAGGTACCAGGCTCATGCTTCCAAGTGTCTTCTTCCAGTGGAAATGAACTTAATTCCTCCCAGCAAAGAATTGATGCATCCTATGTGTGTTAAATATTGTGTAGTAGAGAAACTTTTTTTTTTTTTTTTTTTTTGGTACTAGAGGTTGAAACCAGAGATGCTTTATCACTGAGCCAAATCCCCAGCCCTTTTTATTTTTTGAGACAAGATTTCCCTAAGTTGCCTACAAACTTACTTGGTTGCTGACTTATTAGTGACTTGGGAGAGTAATATTAGTGACTTGGGAGAGCAGGAATATCATAAGTCTAGCCTCAGCAATTTAGTCAGACCCTGTCTCAAAATAAAAATATAAATAAAAGGGCTGAGAGTATAGCTTAGTGGTGAAGCAAGCATCTCTTGGTTCAATCCCCAGTATCAGGAGAATAACAGCAACAACAAAAAAGACTCTGCCTAGGATTGTAATAGTTACAGGTACTCTCTACCTACCACATAACAAAATTCTACCCTCCCAGAGGAAATGTTGATGTTTATATTAAACTACATTTTGGCGGGCTGGGGATGTGGCTCAAGCGGTAGGGCGCCCGTCTAGCATGCGCGCGGCCCGGGTTCGATCCTCAGCACCACATACAAACAAAGATGTTGTATCTGCCGAAAAACTAAGAAATAAAATATTAAAAAATTCTCTCTCTCTCTCTCTCTCTCTCTCTCTCTCTCTCTCTCTCTCTCTCTCTCTCTCTCTCTCTCTCTCTCTCTCTCTTCTCTCTTTAAAAAAATTTTTTAAAAAACATAAACTACATTTTGGCAATACAAGTTAGGCACAGTGAGTTACTCTTATTAGTTCTAGGGAATTGTCAGAAATCCAAGTTCTCCCCCACCAGTCAAGGGACAACCTCATGAACCTTTATAAAAAAGTACAGTAGTCTCTGGCCATCCATGTTAATTTCTTTTTTTCTGTATAGTAAAGCCATGTAACATCTATAGATTGGGATTTTACATAGAGAATCTTGGAATATGTAAAACTTCACTAACTTAATTTTTTTCCATGGTGCTGAGTTACATTCCCAGACCGTTTTATTTATTTATTTTTTAAAGACAGGGTCTTTCTAAGACTGGCCTACCTCAGTTTCTGAGGCTGGCCTCAAACTGATCTGTTAGCCTTCCAAGATGCTGTGATTACAGGTGTGCACCATCATGCTCAGTTAATCTAGTTTTTGGTTTCTCTGTGGAAAGTTAATTTTTCAGTTTCCTCCTCTGTTATTTTCCTTTTTCTTTCTGTGGTATTGGGGGCTAAGGGGTTATCTACATTCTTAGCTCTGTTTTTAGTTGTCAGTGGACCTTTATTTTATTCACATGCGGTGCTGAGAATTGAACCTAGTGCATCACAATGCTAGGCAAGTGTTCTACTCCTTAAAACCCCAGTCCCTAGCTCTTCTTAATTTTTTATTGAAAATTTGATACTGAGTCTCCCTAAATTGCTCAGACTGGCTCTGAACTTGGGATCCTCTGCTTCAGCCTCGAAGTTGTTGGAATCACAGATAGGTTGCCATTTCTGCCCAACACTTTTAGGGTTTTAATCAAGTGTTTGGGTCTTATATGTCATATATATGTCTATTTTTTTGTGTGTGTGTGTGGGTACCGAGGATTGAATTCAGGGGGGATGATGGCACTCAACCACTGAGCCACATCCCCAGCCCTATTTTGTTTTTTATCTAGAGCCAGGGTCTCGCTGAGTTGCTTAGCACCTTGACATTGCTGAGGCTGGCTTTGAACTCTGGATCCTCCTGAGCTGCTAGGATTACAGGCATGCACCAGTCTTTTTTTTTCTTTTGTACTGGGAATTGAATCCAGGGCCTCTCACATGCAAGACAAATGCTCTAACTACTAGGCTGTATACCCAGCCTTACCTGGCCTGTTTCTCATTTTTAAGAGAAACTTCCGACTTAAAAGTAAAGTCCAGTGACAGAATCATGCTGTTGTTCCTTGATGACTTTACTATTACCATTTTTTTTTAGGTTCATATAAGAGGATTAGATGGTTTAGTACCAGAGATAACCAGGTGTGAGCCACTGCTTCCTGCCCTTGCCCCATTTTATGGAAGAATTTTGATAGAGTTTCTGTAAGTTGCCCAGGCTGATCTTGAATTTAAGAATCCTCCTGCCTCAGCCTCCTAGTAAACTGGGATTGCAGCTGAGCATGCTCAGCTGTGGAGAGCTTGTTGGAAAGTGTTTTTATAGCTTTGCATTATAATACTTGGAATAAACATGGGCTGTAAATTGTCATTGTGATCCATATTTACATGTACATGATGAGTCTAGGAAGTCTTAACTTGGTGGTATGAGCTATTGGTATGTGCTATTGAGATTGATAAATTAAGTCATCTGTTATTTACTTTTGTGATTGTTGTATCAGATCAATAAAATTTCAGTGGGTTTTCCTGCTATTTTGTGCAGTGGGACGCTTTTTTGGGCGGGGTTGGGGCTTGGGATTAAACTCAAGGCCTTACGCATTCTAAGTGCATATTTTATATCACGAGTTTGTTCCTGCCCTGTCACAGGTTATGAAGTTATAAGCTATGTATGTATTACATAGAAGCTTTAATGAGCTCTTAGTATGGACCTTTTAGTACTTAAAAATAAATTTGTGAATAATAGATAATAGACAGTTAAAATCACCAATCTCATGGGACTTACATTCTAATATGAAAAGATAGGCAAAAATAAGTATGTTATACATTATGTTAGGTGATGAGATGTGGAAATAAGTGGGTCACAGATGTGGTTAGTGGGTGTTGTAGTCTTGCATAGGATATTCAAGGTGGTTCTCCTGGAGAAGGATTCTGCATCATTTGATGCAGAGACCTTAAAATGGACTTTTTTTTTGAGAAGTAGCAAGGATGTCAATGTATTGTGGTTAAGAGAAAATAAATAGTAAGGTAGTCAAGAGTAGGAGAGGAAGCCAAGGGAGTGTCAGTGGCTACATAAATCCTGTATAACTCTTCCTAGGCTATTGTAAGGACTCAGGCTTCCACTCTGAGTCAATGGAGGATTTTGAACTCTGGTTGACAAATTTTGAGTGAGTTTTTATATTTGAAAAGTACTTTTGTCTGGCTAGAACCTGAAAGAACAGTTAGAAGGCTAGTATAGTAATCCAGGTGATAGATAATGGTTTTTAGATTATCATAGATTTGGAGAGGGTTAGAACTAATTAGATTTGGTACAGCTGAAAGGATTTCTTAAGAGAATGGTTATAGAGGAATGGAAGACTGATTTTGACCTGAGTAACGATTTTTTTTTGATGGTGGTACTGGGAATTGAACCCAGGGCCTTGTACATGTGAGGCAAGCACTCTATCATCTGAGCTACATCCCCAACCTTCAACCCCCAGACCTGAGTAATTTTAAGATGAAATTAGTATCGACTGAGATAGGGGAAGGCTTTGCAGTCTTGTAACAGACTGCGTATGAGATGTCAGGTAAAAAATTATATAGTACAAATACGTATGCCATGAGAGAGAGGTTTGAACTAGAAATAGAACTTTGGGAATTGCTGGTGTATGTGTTTGTGGTACTAGGGATTGAACCTAGGGCCTTATACATACTAGATTAGTGCTCTACTATTGAACTATATCCCTAGCCTGATGTAGATAATTTGTAAAGCCATAAGATTAAATTACCAAGAAAGTGAATATAGGGAAAGTCCAAGGACTCCAAAACATGAGGCCAAAAGCCTGTAATGGAGATTTGAGAAGAAAAGAGTGAAATGGCAGCTTGGAAATAAAGTGTATCATCTAGGGAGGAGGGAGTGATAGCCTGGATTACACCTATTATTTCCTTCCCTGTAGTGCCCGGGATCCAACACATAGCTTTGTGCATGCTAGAACTCTACCACTGAGCTATATTCCAAGGCCTATGTAAATTGTTAAGGGTGCCCCCTTCACTTACAGAAGTGTCTAGTTTGGTTAATAAAGTAAGGTTTACTGTAGTAGTAGATCCAGTAAGAGCTGAGAAATGATTATTAGTTGAATGTATTAACTTTGTAATAAAGGTGGGCTTGTTGAAATTTGTGTTTTACTATTATATTTAACAGTCTTTAGTTGTCAGTGTGGCAGTGATATAGCCCTGGGCATGGGACATTTTCTTTTAGGGAAGTGTATTGAGGATTGGACCCAGGAATGCTTTACCACTGAACATCCCCAGGCTCTGCCCCCTCACCTTTTAATTATTATTATTTAAATTTTTGAGACAGGGTCTCACTAGGTTGCTGAGGCTGGCCTTGAATTTGGGATCCTACTAGCCCTCAGCCTCCTGAGTTGTTGGGATTACAGCCGTGTTTTACTGTATCTGGTCTAGTGAATACTTTAATGTAGGAAAGAATTTGACTTATGGAGTATTTACTTTCTTCTAAAGTTTCCAGTAACATTTTAGTTGCTGAGACAGAGATAAAATTTATTTAACCATTCCCCCGTTTCTAATTCTAATTTAGAATTCTGGATTTTTTAAATTACAGGTGCCATGTTTCAGAACAGAGTAAGACCCCTGGTAAAGAAGAACTGAAGACATTATACAGACACCAGATATAGTCTAATTACAAAAGAAAGCATTAACCTGCCTCTGAGGTGACTAAAGGGGAATAATGGTGATTTTGCGCCGGGCTCGGCCGCCTGCTTCCGCCCCAACCAGCAATGAATCTTGACTCGCTCTCGCTGGCCTTGTCTCAAATCAGCTACCTGGTGGACAATTTAACCAAGAAAAATTACCGAGCCAGCCAGCAGGAAATACAGCATGTAAGTAATCAAGTCAGAAAAAGAAATACCATTAAAGTAATGAGTATGCAGTAGGAATAAAGCTGTAAATTTATATAATATGTTGCATGAAAGTTAACCTTTGCCTCTGTGATTCTTTTCACTGTAATATGTTAAAAGACATCTTATTTGAATCTTTTAAGATATTCACTGTTTTGTTAAAATTTTTTAGTTGTAGATAAAAAACACCATATATCTATCTCCTATGTATCTGTTTATTTTTATGTGATTGAACTCAGTGCCTCACACATACTAGGCAAGTGCTCTATCACTGAATTACAACTGCATCCTCTTTACTATTTTTTTGTATTAAAAATATTTGACTTTTGTGTGCTAGTTTTCCTTCATGTAAAGAAAAGTTGAGAATACTCATAAACCATAAAACTCAAATTTAAATTTTTTTTTTTTACTTTTATTTCTTATTTTTTTGCTCCTGGGGATTGAACCCAGTTGTGCTTAATCACTAAGCCATATCCCCAGAACTTTTTATTTTTTGAGACAGGGTCTCACTAAACTTCTTAGGGCCTTGCTAAGTTACTCAGATTGGCCTTGAACTTTTGATTGTCCTGCCTCAGCCTCCTAAGTTGCTTCTCTGGAATTACAGGCGTGTACCACCATGACCTCGCCTTTTAATTTTATTTATTTTTTGTAATTCTCCTCTGCTACTAAGATATGTACGTACATCCCTAGTACTGTTAATTTTTTATTTTGAGGTATGGTCTTCCTGAGTTGTTCAAGCTGGCCTTGAACTTGCCATCCTCCTGCCTCATTTTCTCAAGTCCCCAGGTTGTAGATGTGTGACACCATGTGACACCATGTCTGTCTAAAACTTATGTATAATTCAGTAGCTTTTTAGTAGATTCAAAGTTGTGCAAATCACCACCACTATGTAGTGCTAAAACATTTTTCATCCCCCAAAATAAAGCCCTTGATTTGTTAACAGGCATTTTCCATTTCTTCCTCTCCCTTGTTGCTGACCACTAATCTGCTTTCTACTTATGTGGATTTGCCTATTCTGAATATTATGTATGAAAGGAATTATATGCTGGGTACGGTGGCACATGCCTATAATATCAGAAACTTTGGAGGCTGAGGTAGGGGGATTGCAATTTAATAAGACCCTGTCTCAAGATAAAAAATTAAAAAATCTGGGGATGTAGCTCAGTGGTAAAGTGCCCTGAGTTCAATCCCAGTACCCAAAAAATGAATTACATTATACCGTATATGGCCTTTTGTGCTTACCTTCTTTCAGTCCCCCACCCCCACCCCAATGGCACCATACTGCGGAGTTATCTCCCCAGCCCTTTTATTTTTTATTTTGAGACAGGGTTTTGCCAAATTGCTAAGGTTGGTCTCCATCTTGCAATCTACTTGCTTCAGCCTCTTCATTCATTGGGATTACAGGTGTGCATTTCAGTGCCTGACTTACTTAACGATGTTTTGAAGTTTCATTTATATTGTAGCACATGTCAATACTTCATTCCATTTTTCGGGCAAATAATATTCTGTTGTATTTATTCCACATTTTGTTTATCTGTATAGCAATTGATAGATACTTAGGATTTTTTTGCTTTTTGGTTATTATAAATACTGCTATTTTTTAAAATTTATTTATAATGTTTTTTTGTGTACATTTTGCTTTTTCAGGGTCTCTTGTGTATGTCTGTAATGGAATTGCTGGGTCCCATGGGAACTGTGTGTGTGTGTGTGTGTGTGTGTGTGTGTGTGTGTGTGTGCATGCGCACCTGTATGTATATGTGCATGTGGTGCTGGGGATAGAGTTGAAGACTGTTTCCTGCTAGGCAATTTGTTTACAACTGAGTTATACATACCACCAGCCCATATTCAACATTTTGAAGAATTGTCACTTTCTCAAAGCACTGCATCATTTTTCATTTTCAGGAGCAGTGCATGGGGGTTCCAGTTTCTCCTCAAAGTCACTAACATTCGTCATATCTGTCCTTTTTCTTTTAGCCATTCTTGTGGGTGTAAAGTGGTTTTGATTTGCAAATGATAACTGAGTTTTCATGTATTAATTTTTAATGTATTTTTGCAAAATACCTATTCAGGTTTTTGGCTCTCAGTCTTTTTTTTTTTTGTACTGGGGATTGAACTCAGAGGCACTTAACCACTGAGCCATATCCCCAACCCTGTTTTGTATTTTATTTAGAGACAGGGTCTCACTGAGTTGCTTAGCACCTCACCATTGCTAAGGCTGGTTTTGAATACATGAACCTCCTGTCTCAGCCTCCCAGGCTGCTGGGATTAAAGGCTTGAGCCACTGTGCCCAGATTGATCTTTTTTAAAATTACTATTTTTTTTTTCATGATGCAGAGAATTAAAACCAGGGCTTCTCTACACTGAGCTGCATTTCCCATTAGCATTTGTGTGTGTGTGTGGGGGGGCGTTTTTTGGTACTGCCAATTATAATAAAGAACCCAGGGTGTTTTGCTACTGAGCTACATCCCCAACCCTTTTTTGTTTATTTTTTATTTTGAGACAGTGTCACTAAATTGCTGAGGTTGGCCTTGAACTTGCTGTTCTTCTGCTTTAGCCTCCTGAGTAGCTGGAATTATGGGGGTGCTCCATCATGCCCTATAAGTAGAATTACTTTTTATGTAGGTTTGATTTGTGAAGTATTTCATTCAGTCTTTTAAGACAGTTCAGTAGTATGTTTAGTTTTAGTGCATAACACTTATGTATGTATGTTTTTTTGGCCCTGGGGATTGAACTCTGGGGGCACTTAACCATTGAGCCACATCCACAACTCTTCATTCATTCATTCATTCATTTTATGATATCAGGGATTGAATTCAGGGGCACTTAAACCAGTAAGCCACATTCCCAGCCCTTTTTCTTTTCTTTCTATTCTATTCTAGTTATTTTTGGTACCGGGGATTTAACTCAGGGACACTTACCCACTAAGCCATATCCCCAACCCTTTTTGTATTTTATTTAGAGACAGGGTCTTGGTTCAGTTGTGTAGCGTCTCGCCTTTGCTGAGGCTGACTTTGAACTCGAAATCCTCCTGCCTCAGCCTCCTGAACCGCCGAGATTACAGGCGTGTGCCACTGCACCTGGCACTAGCTCTCTTTCATCTATGTATAAAATGTAATTGTACAGGTAACTTCTAGAGTTTAAAGTTGAGGTTTGTGTGAGCATATACCTTTTTTTTTTCATTTTTGTTTCTTTTTTTTTTTTAGTACTACTGGGTGCTTCTTTTTTAAAAAAATATTTATTTTTTAGGTATAGTTGGACACAATACTTTTATTTGTTTTTACGTGGTGCTGAGGATTGAATCCAGGGCCTCGCACGTGCTAGGCGAGCGCTCTACTGCTGAGCCACAACCCCAGCCCCTCATTTTTCTTTTTTTGGTACTGGGATTGAACCCAGGGGTGTTTTATCACTAAGCTACATTCTTAGCTGTTTTTTACTGTTTTGAGACAGGGTCTCTGTAATTGCTTCGGGCTTTTCAGAGTCACTAAAGCTAGCCTTGAACTTGGAATCCTGAGTTGCTGGGATTATAGGTGTGCTACTGTGTCTGGCAAGTATGCTTTTTTTTTAGTGTTCATGGAAATTGTGGTTATGTTTAATTTTATTTTTAAAGTAGATTATAGGGCTGGGGATTTGGCTCAAGCGGTAGCGCGCTCGCCTGGCATGCGTGCGGCCCGGGTTCTATCCTCAGCACCACATGCCAACAAAGATGTTGTGTCCGCCGAGAACTAAAAAATAAATATTAAAAACTCACTCTCTCTCTCTCTAAAAAAAAAAAAAAAGTTAAAAAAAAATAAATTAGACTATACATCAGGTTGATTAGTCTGTTTTTTCCATTTCTCTACTCCCCACCCCATTAGTGATTAATGGGCTTCATGTGTCCTCAGATAGCCCTTTACAACAGAGCTACAGGGCTGGGGATGTGGCTCAAGCGGTAGCGTGCTTGACTGGCATGCGTGCGGCCTGGGTTCGATCCTCAGCACCACATACAAACAAAAAGATGTGTCTGCCGATAATTAAAAAATACATATTAAAATTCTCTCTCTCTCTCTCTTTAAAAAAATAAAGT
Organism: Ictidomys tridecemlineatus; assembly: GCF_052094955.1. NCBI lineage: Eukaryota > Metazoa > Chordata > Mammalia > Rodentia > Sciuridae > Ictidomys > Ictidomys tridecemlineatus. The sequence goes on along the minus strand of NC_135491.1, from coordinate 36,637,940 downwards.
GCCTATAAAAATTCTTAAAAAACAAAAAACAACAGAGCTACATCCAGCCCTCTGTTACATCTAGTCTTAAAAACAGTTCCTGGAATAAATAGTCATCTTGCAAGCATCAAACCTAGTTCTACCAGTATCCATTGAAGATTTTCTCTATTATTCCCTTTATTTGAATTAATTTCTTAGATAAATTCTAAAAGCTGTGTTGGTCAGTGTTTGATTTAACAATTAAATGCAGCTATTATTTAAGTATTTATTCTGTCTTAAGCAATTAGTTTTCAAATATTTTATGTACCTAATGTGATGTATGTCTGTGTGTATGAGCAAAACAGTGTTCTGTTGTTTTGTTCAAGTTGGCCTTATATTCCTAGACTAAAATGATCCTCCTGCGTCAGCCTAAATAGTTGGGATTACACTCTCTGAAGTGTTGGGACTGCAGGTATGCACTACCACACCTAGTTAGTCACCTTTTTTTCCTTCCAATATTGGGAATTGAATCCAGGGGTACTCTACCACTGAGTTATATCCCAGGGCCCGCCCCCCTTGTTTTTTAAATATTTATTTTTTAGAAGTAGTTGGACATAATACTTTTATTTTTTTATGTGGTGCTGAGGATCGAACCCAGGGCCTCGTACCTGGTAGGCAAGCGCTCCACCGCTGAGCCATATCCCCAGCCCGATATCCCAGCCCTTTTAATTTGAGATATAGTCTTACTTAGTTGGTGAGGCTGGGATATACTTGAATGTATTATCCTCCTGCCTCAGGCTCCTGAGTTCCTAGGATTACAGTCATATACAACCATGGTTAGGCTTAATCAACTTTTTATTGAAGTTAATCTGCACATAGAGCAATTCACAATTCATGCATACAGATGAATTTTCATAAAACAAACATGTACCTGTTAAAACCATGCAGATCAAAAAAATAAATAAAATAAAAGCCAACATCTTCTAGCTTTCCTCTGTTATTTGACATACCAGTTATAACCTAGCAGTTCTCCTTCGCACTTGTAGACCTGCATGTGCTCTATGATCAAAAGACATATATCATAACACTCTCAAACTAGAAAACAACTTTAGCATCCACCAACAAGGTGTATACTATGATGCATTGAGATTATTAACAGCACAACACGGATAAGTAAAAAATACTAAGCATTCTGTCATTTCAGTCATTCTATGTGTAAAGTCAGTTTTCCCATTTTTATAGCAACTTTTCCATCACAGTGTTACAGGCATTATTTTTAATGTGATTTAATAGTATTTTTCACATCCTTGCTATAGTCTTGTAGGGTAGGTAGTATTGTCTTTTTTTTTTTTTCTTTTTGAGGCAGGGTCTTGCCAAATTGCTTAGGTCTTTCTACATTGCTGAGGCTGGCCTCAAGTTTGTTATCCTCATCTCTCAGTCTCCAGAGCCACTGGGATTACAGGCATACACCACTGTGCCTGCCTTTGTTTTGGTTATGTAACAGGGATTTAACCCAGGGCCTCATGCATGCTGAGCATATAATCCACCACTGAGCTACACATCAATCCTGTCTCATTTTATATTGAAGTTCAAAGATTTTATTTTGTCCATTGGTAAATGTATAAAATGGCAGATGCTAAATTTTTGTCCACAGTATTCGTTTGATGAATCCCTTTATATTTGTTCGTAGATGGCAAAAAGCCAGAAGAAAATAATTTTGGATCACAAGTAATTTTTATCCCAAGTCGTCTTAACATTGATAGCCCTACTGTAAGACATCTTCCCTGTATTGTCAGAATGACCTTTTCAAGATGTATAATTGATGATGTCTATGTACAACTCAAAAGCTCCAATTGTCCTTCCATCCCCTTTGGAGCCAGTGATTGAACCCAGAAGTGCTTTTGCCACTGAGCTACATCCCCAGCCTGTTTTATTTTTTATATATTTATTTATTCATTTTTTTGGTATCAGGGATTTAAACCCAGGGGCATTTAACCCCTGAGCCACATCCCCAATTCATTTTATATTTTATTTAGAGACGGGCTTGCTAATTGCTTAGAGTATCACTAAGTTGCTGAGGTTGGCTTTGAACTCAGAATCCTCCTGCGTCAGCCTCCTGAGACACTGGGATTACAGGTGTGTACCACCACTACATCCGCAGCCCATTTTATTTTTTACTGGGACAGGATCTCACCAAGTTACTTAGGGCCTCATTGAGTTGCTGAAACTAGCTTCAAACTTGCAATCCACATGCTTCAGCTTCCTAAGTTGCTGAGGCAAAAGTTACAATTCTTAACCTGGGCTTTTGGTGTGGTTCGTTATCTCTGAAAATGCTTTGAAATGTAGGGCATTTATAAAGTTGTAGTACCTCTGGGAGCAAGGAGGCAGACAGGACACAATTTTGGTAGAACTGTAATGCAAACTAATAAAACCTGGGACAACCACACGAGGAGTGAGTTCTATATCATACATCAAAGATGTTTCACAGTGTGCCCAAATGACTAGGCCTTTACTAACTTGCCTGCTCCAGGAGGAGTGTGCTCTTAGGCAATAGTATTCTTTAGCTGAACCAGGCATGTTGGCATCTGTAATCCCAGAGACTTAAGGCTGTGACAGGAGAATTACAAGTTTGAGGCCAGCCTGAGCAACTTGGTGAAATCCTGTCTTTAAAAAGTAAAAAGGGCTAGGGATATGGCTCCAGTGATTAAGCACCCCTAGTTCAGTTCCCAGTAAAGCATGTGTATATATACATGACTGCGCAACTGAGGCACATCTTGGAGGAACTGACTGTTGGGACAACTAGAACTATTTTGAAGGAGTGAATGTGGTGGTACATGTCCAAGTACTCCAGCAATTGTCTATGTGATCTGGTTGCCTTAATGCTACATTGTAAATTGATTTATTCACCTTTCTTGCTCCCAAGTTCTTGAGGTATAGGGCTTTTTTTTAGTTTATGTCTCCTGTTTCTGATTTAGTGTTTAAATAAAACTGGAATAAAATAAGGAATAAATTAGTCATTAATTTTGAAGGTAAAACATAAGAATGTTGGTTTCAATTGATGACTGAGGTTTCAGTAAGTTTAAATATTTTTTAGATAAGTAAAATTTGTGTCTTCAGTAGTACCTTTGCAGACAGTCATTTAGAATGTTTAGGAATTTAGAACTGGGGTGGGAACAAAGTTCTAGTTCTTAGCACTTTCAATTTCCTTTGGTGACAAATAAAAAAGGCAAATCCTTGGATGCTTTGTCCTAGTTTATGAGACTGATGTGCTGTAGACTGCACTAAGGAGACAGGTATAATTTATTGCCCTGCTTTGGTTGTAACTTAGTGTGATCAGATCTCATTGCTTGTCTAGGATGTTGTTCCCTTTGTTATTTCTCCTAGTGACAAGTGGGAAGGAGGAATGTTTATTGAATTTGTTAGGTACATACATTCACTAAACACATGAGCTAGTTGGTATTGCCCCTCCCCCAACTAGTGTTTGAACTCAAGACTTAACACATGGTAGGTGAAAAGCATTCTACTACCGAACTACATCCTTATCCTACACCCCCTACCCCCCTACACCTTTTTTTTTGGTTTGTCTCTGTAGTAAGGATTGAACCCAGGGGCCCTTTACCACTGAGCTACATCCCCATTTCCCCCCTTTTTAAACTTTGGGATGGAGTTCTCACTGAGTTGCCAAGGCTTGCTTTGAACTTGGGATCTTCCTGCTTCGGCCTCCCAAGTCAGTGTGATTACAGCATGTGCCACTGAGCCCTGCAGATGAACTGTTTTTTAAAATAAAGTAACCCAAACTTAATTCATGCAGGTAATACGTTAAAAGTAAATACATTTAAAAAGGTAGGATGTGTTAAAAAGTTAAACATGGAGCTGGGTACGATGGCACATGCCTTTAATCCTGATTCCTTGGGAGACTGAACTAGGGGCATCACAAGCTCAAAGCTAGCCTTAGCAGTTTAGTAAGAACATCAGCAGTTTAGCCAGACCCTGTCTAAAAATAAAATTTTAAAAGGGACCGGGGATGTGCCTCAGTAGTAAAGAGACCCCTGGGTTCAATTCTTAGTACCAAAAAACAAACCAAAAAAAGAAAATTAAATATGGAGTTGCTCTTTTATTTGTATGCATATTTAGATATTCACTTAGGTATTCCAGTTACTAATCATTGTGATTTAGTAGGTTATAGTTTCCAATTTAAATGAAGGGATTTGGTACATATTTTAAAATAGAACCTTGAGCATTCTTGGGACCTTTGAGATCATGTGATAGGTAGGTGCTTTTCCATTGAGCCACATACACAGCCCTCATCTTGGTCTTTTGAGGGAAACATTAGTTGGCCTAATAATTGTCTCTCTTTTTTGTAGTACTGGGGCACTGTACTATTGAGCTACACCCTGATCCCCCCTTTAAATTTTGAGACAGATTCTTACTAGGTTACTGAGACTGGCTCAAACTTGGTTATTTTCAAGCCTCAGCCTCTTGAGTAGCTGGGATTACAAGTGTACGCAGCCATGCCTGAATTGGAAAGGTTGTTATTGATGGTCCAATATTTTCATCTTCAGAAGCTTGTAGAAAAGCTTTTATTTTTTAAAGAAAATTTGAGACAGGGCCTCCCTAAGTTGCTAAGGCTGCCCTTGAAATTGCTTCCCCCTTAACTCATTTCTGGATGGAGGAAAACGGACCCTGAAATAAGTTAAATAACATACTTTTGCATGAACTGTGCTACAGGAGGATCATAAGTTTGGGAGTTGGACTATAAATCCATATTCCTCTACTCAGAATGTTGGATTTTAGGGTAGTAGAATCTGTGTATTTCTCCCTATCCATCTCTGTAATGTTTGGCAGAGTTGAAGATTAAACCAGGGAAGTTTAATATGATATCCAGCCCAAAGTAGGTAAATGTGTTATTTATTTATCTAATTACTTATTTTTTGTAACAGGGATTGAATTCTGGGGTACTCAACCACTGAGCCACACCCCCAGCCCTATTTTGTATTTTATTTAGAGACAGGACTGAGACTGGCTTTAAACCTGTGATCCTCCTGCCTCGGCCTGCCAAGCTGCTGGGATTACCATGCTTAGCTATTTATAATTTTCTAATATGTAATTGAGTAAACATTATCACTTATCAGTTTGATAAGCTCTTTTCTAGACTAGATGTGCAAACATGAGCACAACTATATCAATTCTTTGTTTTCATGTAACTTCTAATGACTGAACAAATTCTGACACAGTGGCAAGTGCTGTGGAGAAAAGTAAAGTAGATCTAAGAGGTTATGGTGGAGCAGGTCATGTTGCTGTTACAGGAATGGTAGTTATAGAAGGTCTCACTGAGCAGGTGACTTTAGAGCAGAAGCCTAAAGGAAGTGAAAGAACAAACCATATGTAGAAATACAGAGCTTTCCAGTTAGAGGAGATAGGAACTGTTACAAACGCTGGTAGGTTTGAGGAACATCAAGAAACTAATAGAGCCCAAGTGCAGCATCTAAATCTGTAAAGAGTCAAAGTTGTTGCCAGGTGTGGTGGAGCATACCTCTAATTCCAGTGACTCCAGAGGCTGAAGCAGTAGGATCTAAAACTCCAGGTTAGTCTGGAAAACTTATGAAGACCTGGTCTCAAAATTAAAAATTAGGGCTTGTGTTGTAGCTCAGTGGTAGAGTGGTTGCCTAGTACGTGTGAAGCACTGGGTTTGATCCTTAGCACCACATTAAAAAAAATAAAGGTATCATGTCTATCTACAACTAAAAAAAATTTAAAAGACTGGGATGTAGTTTAGGGGTAGAATGTCCCTCAAATTAATCCTCAGTGCTGCCCTTCCCCCTCACAAATAGTGAAGGTTGAGTTCATAGAGGGAATTAGAGTTACATGAAATCATTGCCTTAAAAACTCCCCTTCCCCCTAGCTGCTCTGGAGGCTGAGGCAGGAGGATCACAGATTTGAAGCCAGCCTCAGTAATTTAACAAGACTGTTGGCAACCTAGTAAGACCCTATCTCACAATGAAAAATAAAAAGGGCTGCGAATGTGGTTCAGTGTTTAAGCACCCCTGGGTTTAATCCCTGATACCCCCAAACCAAAAAACTCTCACCCTTCTTTGGTACTGGGGATCGAATCCAGAGGTAATTTACTCTGAATTAATCTCCAGCACTCTCCCTTTAAAATAAGTTTTGTTTTTTTAAATTGGTTGTACGTGACAGTAGAACCCCAACCCTTTTTCTTATTTTGAGACAAGGCCTTCCTGAGGCTCACCTAATACTTTGTAATCCTTCTGCCTCAGCTTCCCAAGTTATGGTGGATACAGGCATGAATTACTGCTTCTGTCAACATTAAAACTTTGAGAAAAACTTTGTATTATAAGGGATAATCACTGCTTGTTTTGCTGGTTTTCTGCCATTGACAATAGACTATAAAAAGAATATAATAGAGAATAGAAAATAATATATATGCTTTCATCTTAATCTTATTCTAGAATGAACAAATAATGTAATTTGGGATTTTGCCCTATGAGGTTGTTTTTTATTTTTTCTTCCCCCACCCACACTTTTTTTTGTTTTTTTGGTTACTAGGAATTGAACCCAGGGGTGCTTTACCACTGAGCTACATCCCCAGCCTTTTTTTATTTTTAGATAGGATCTCAATAAGTTGATATGGCTGTCCTTGAATTTGCAATCTTTCTGCCTCAGTTTAAGTTGCTGGGATTATAAGCATGTGCCACTTTACTGGTCTTTTTTTTTTTTTAAACCTCTCATTTATTTGCTTGCAGTAATGTAAATTGAACTATGGGTATTATACTTGCTAGGCAGATTCTCTACTGCTGAGCTATTCCTCCAGCCCTGTTTTGATTTTTCTAAAAACTCTTTTCTTTTAAACTGTACTTTTGTTCTTTTTTAGATTGTGAATCGGCACGGTCCTGAGGCAGACAGGCATTTATTACGCTGCCTATTTTCTCATGTGGATTTCAGTGGCGATGGTAAAAGCAGTGGCAAAGATTTCCATCAGGTATTTGGGGTTACAGAGCTTATGTCCTTTTAGCTCCAATTGCAAATTGAATTATAGTTTTGAGCATAAAGTGCGTAGCTAACAACATCTACAGAATAGCATCCAGAAAATAATCTCAGCCAGATGACTTAATGATGTTGGGTGAATTTCCCTTTTTTCTGTTTGTCCTTCTACCTGGGTGTAGACCTAATTTAGATTAGGAAACTGGGGCCAGGGGTTGTCTGAAGCAGGAATTTGAATGTCCTGCTTGACAAGTAAGTAATGAAGAGAGGATATCTCATGTCTTTGAGTCTCTTTAACTTGATTGTAAATCTTGCAAAAGTTTTATCATATTGTTTGTTTTACTAATCTCAAAGGATTCTATTTTGTGTATAGACTTTTTGCTAATAGACTTTATGAGTTTTTTTTTTAATATATTTTTTTTTAGTTGTAGTTGGACACAATGCCTTTATTTTATTATTGTGGTGCTGAGGATTGAACCCAGCGCCTGGCACTTGCCAGGCAAGCCACAACCCCAGCCCCGACTTTATGAGTTTTAAAGAGCTGATTTTGATAATAATGTTTCTATTTTGATAACACTTTTTTTTGTGTTAGATGATGATTAGTGCTAATGAAAACTCACTTTTTATTTTTAAAGACTCAGTTTCTGATTCAGGAGTGTGCGTCGCTGATTACAAAGCCAAATTTTATCTCAACATTGTCCTATGCCATTGATAATCCATTGCACTATCAGAAGGTTGGTATTATTTTTGTCTTTAGTAGTCTTAAGAATGACATCTCTTACTAGGCTTTCCTAATAAAAAGACTCTAAGCCTTGATTTTTTTTAAATATTATTTCTTAATTAATAATTTTTAAGTAGTTACTTTGAAGACTTTTGTACCTTTGTTATGAATTCAAGCCAGTTCACTTAATAAATAGGATCTTACTAACACCGGGTCATTTGAAGGCTTAAGCTTATCATTCCATAATTTTAGGATATGGCATATTATTTCTAGCAGCACCACAGGTTCTGTTGCTAGTATATATTGCCATAATTGTTTGCAGTGATAATTTTAAATCTTTTTGAAAATTAATCTTTTTTTAAAAAAAATTTTTTTCCTCCAGAGTTTAAAGCCTGCACCCCACTTATTTGCCCAGCTGAGTAAAGTTCTCAAGTTAAGCAAAGTACAAGAGGTAAGTGATTTAAGAAAAGTAGGCAAAATTAGAATTAAAAATAGCCATTTGACTCATTGGTTAACAGAAACCCCTTCTTGTTTCAGGTAATTTTTGGTCTTGCCCTCTTGAATTCTTCCAGCTCAGATCTCAGAGGTTTTGGTGAGTTGCTTTTACCGTAAGAGCAAGATGATTGTCAGATTTAATTTTGTGTCTGGAGAAAGTATATATATTTTTTAATTTGCTGATGCACCTTTATTTAATTTATTTATTTATATGTGGTGCTAAAAATTGACCCCAGTGCATTATACATGCTCGGCAAGGGCTGTACCACTGAGCTATGACCTCAGCCCAAAAAATGTAAAATTACCCTTCAGTTTTTTTTTTTTTTTTTTTTTTTTGAGCAGGGTTACTGGGAAGTGAACTCAGGGTTGGTCAACCACTGATCCACATCTCCAGCCCTATTTCATATTTTATTAAGAGAGTTGCTTAGTGTCTTGCTTTTTGTTGAGGTTGGCTTTGAATTTATAGTCCTCTCATCTCAGCTGCCTGTGCTGCTGGGATTAGAGGTGTGCCATTGCACTCAGGTACCCTCAGTTCTTCTTCTTTTTTTTTATCCAAGGTATTTAGTGTTTTATTTTTGATGATTTGCAAATGATCATGATAGAGATTTCCATCTTTATCAAATTTCAGTGAATCTCTAAAGAATATTTTTATTCTTTCTTCCCCTCAGTCCTTTTTAAAAATACAGTTCTATAGTGTTACTGTGTAACAGATCTCAGGAAACATTATCTTGTAAAACTCCAGTGTCCCCAGCAAGCCCCTGGCCATTGATCCCTTTATACCTGTTAACTATCTCTTAAATAGAGCTATGAAAGTGTTAGAGAGTTACAGAGTGAATTGGTTGAAATGACAAGGATATTACAGTGAACTAGGCCAGCCTCCACAACTCAGCAAGACTTTGTCTCAAAATAAGAAGTTGGTGAAAGAGAAGTATATTTAGATTTTATGTGGTTTTCCCCCCCCCATTGTGGTGCAGAAATAACCTGTGGTATTTTGTTTGTCTGACTTTTAGCTGCCCAGTTTATCAAACAGAAGCTTCCAGATCTTCTGCGTTCCTACATTGACGCAGACGTCAGTGGAAATCAAGAAGGTGGCTTCCAAGATATAGCAATAGAGGTCCTACACCTCCTCCTCTCCCATCTCCTCTTTGGGCAGAAGGGAGCCTTTGGAGTTGGACAGGAACAGATAGACGCTTTTCTCAAGACACTGCGCAGAGGTAAGGGGATCTTTGTAAACTATAGTAGATGATTTCCTTGGATGATCATGAATGTGTGAAAAAATCATGGTAGAATGAGTGAAGGCAATGATTCACTTTGTTGCATGTTTATAGGTTTTGAAAGAGGAAGAGATTATTTTCTAAATTAAAATATGGAAGCCTTAGAACTTCATTAAAGGAAAAGTATAAAATAAACATTACCACCAATAATCTTGTTACATAAGTACCAATCACAGATGAAACTTGGCATATTTACCTGTAGTCATTTTTTCCCCTTTAGGGAGACTATATTATTGAGACAGGTTGTTTTAGTTTAAAAAGTTTAAAATTTTCCCCCTTTTCTGGGGAGGATTAAATTCATGGCTGTTTTACCGGTCTCATAGTTGCTTAGGGTTTCACTAACTTGCTGAGGCTGACCTCAGAATTGTGATCCTCCTGCTTCAGCTACCTGAGTTGCTGGGATTACAGGTGTGTGCCCCTGTGCCTGGTGATGGTCACTTTTGATATACCTATATTACTTCCTTTTCATATATCATTATTATTTTTGGCATTGTCATTCCAAGTTTATTCCTCATTCTGTTAACCTCACTTTAGAGAGAAAACTATTTAAAAACAAATCTGTGATGGAGCACTGACATCATTAATCTCTATAGGTTTTGTTTACTTGTAATGTTTATATAGTGTAATTTAAACTTCATTAACTTTTTCAGTGAGGGGGTGCTTTCTATTTGTTGTTGCAATAAACAAATTGATATACTAATTGTTTCTAGTGTCTGCCTTGTGCAGGAATTGATCATCCAATTGTAAAACTTAATATACAGGTTGTGAAGTAGTCAGTACATGCTGGAAACAATAAAAACTAAAAGCCTGCATATGGGCAATTTTTGTGATATAAAACAATTTAAATTCTGGAATTGGTGTGAAATCATAATTTGGGCTAGCAGGTTGAAAAAAATTAAACTTTATTTTGAAAATGAACTTTGTGGAATATTTGGGTTTAGAAGAAGGCTTTGAGAGAGTAAAAGAATTGATGGCATTTCATCAGTATGGCAATTCTATACTTTTTCTTCCCTCAGATTTTCCTCAAGAACGCTGTCCTGTGGTGCTTGCACCACTTTTATACCCTGAAAAACGGGACATTCTAATGGACAGGATCCTGCCTGATTCCGGAGGGGTTGCTAAAACCATGATGGAGAGCTCTTTGGCTGATTTCATGCAAGAAGTAGGCTATGGCTTTTGTGCAAGGTTGGTAGCAATACAAGTCAGATTTTTGATTATTCTTTTTTTTTTTTTAAAGAGAGAGTGAGAGAGAGAGGGGGACAGAGAGAGAGAGAATTTTAACATTTATTTATTTAAGCTCTCGGCAGACACAACATCTTTGTTTGTATGTGGTGCTGAGGATCGAACCCGGGCCGCACGCATGCCAGGCGAGCGCGCTACCGCTTGAGCCACATCCCCAGCCCCTTTGATTATTCTTGTACCAAGCACAATGTTATTTTTTAATGCAAATTCCTTAGATTGTCTTTTTTAAAAAAATATATTTTGATTGATTTTTGATTCAATTTGTGGTGCTGGGGATTGAACCCAGGGCCTCATACATGCCGGGCAAATGCTTTTCCAAGTGGGCTATATCTCTTTCCCAAAGTCCTTAGATTCTTTTTTTTGTTGTTGTTTCTTTCTTTGTTCTTTTTAGTTATGTGACAATAGAATGTATTTTGACATATTATACAAACATGGAGTACAACTTCCTCTTCTGGTTGTACGTGATGTGAAGTTACATTGGTTGTGTATTCATATGTGAACATAGGACAGTAATGTCTGATTTATTCTATTATCCTTCCTAATCCCATTCCTCTTCCCTTCTCTTCGTTCCCCCTTGTGTAATCCAAAGTACTTCTGTTCTTCCCTCCCCTTCCCTCATTGTGAGTTAGCATCCCCATATCAGAGAGACATTCAGCTTTGTTTTTTTGGGATTGTCTGATTTCATTTAGCATGATACTCTCTAGTTCTATCCATTTCTGGCAAATGCCATAATCTCATTTCTCTTTATGGCTGAGTAATATTCCATTGTGTATATATACCACATTTTCTTTGTTCGTTTACCTTAGATTCTTTAATGTTATCTCTCAAAATTTTTGCTTTTTTCTTTTTTTGACAGTACTAGAGATTAAACCGAAGACATACTTAGTGTGTGCTAGTCAAGCACTGTGTTACTGAGTTAGTGATATTTCAAGCCCTTTTTCTCTCTCTAAACATACTGCAGATTGAACTAAGTCATTTACATGCCAGGCAAATGTGTTTCCACTAAGCTACATCTACAGCCAGTTTTTAAATTTTATTTTTAGACAAGGTCTCCCTATGTTGCCAAGAATAACCTTGAACTTAATGAATAACCTTCTGCCTTAGCCTTTCAGCTAGGGTCACAGGTGTGTGATACTATGCCCAGCTCTTTGCTTATAAACTTTGATCTTCAACATATTAGTATTGGATCTAGCTATAAACATTCTCAGGGCTATCCCTACCAATTTCTCAAATTTAGGAATTGGAGGCTTATTCGTTTGTTTGGGCTTTTTTTTTTTTTTGTATCAGGGATTGAACTCCAGAGTACTCAACCACTGAGCCACATCCCCAGCCCTATTTTGTATTTTATTTAGAGACAGGGTCTCACCAAGTTGATCAGCGCCTCACCATTGCTGGTTTTGTACTTGCGATCTTCCTGTCATAGCCTCCCAAGCCACTGGGATTATAGGCATGTGCCACCATACCCGGCTTTTTATTGTTGTTGTTGTGGGGGGGGTGCAGGTGGGTAACTGGGGACTTAATCCAGGGGTGCTTTGTTACTGAGCTACATCTCAAATCCTTTGTATTTTTTATTTTGAGACAGAGTCTCATTAAGTTGCTGTACTTAATCTTGCAGTTCTCCTGTCTCAGCCTGTGCAGTTGCTGTGATAACAGGCATGTGCCACCGTGCCTGGCTCCTGAATCCAAGGTTCTCAGCCTAGTTATTAGAGTAAGCATATTTTAACTTTTGGAGAGTAAGAGAAAGTTAGGCCACTGTTAGGGAACTTTACCCTTAGTGCCTAATTTTCTCCTCCCCATTCCTCAGTTTTCTCATCATGTCTTCATTTCTTGTCAGCCTTCTTTCATAACAGTGCCACTACCTCCTCTGGCAGTACTGGGGATTGAACCCAGGGACCAACCATCTGCTCTAACACTTGAGTGTCAATGTGACTCCTGGCCCATTTTAATTTGATTTATTTTGAGGCAGTGTCTTGCTAGGTTGCCTAGAGTGGCCTTGACCTCTTGATCCTCATCCTTCTTCCTTCACAAGTAGTTAGAATTATAGGTATATGCTATCTCACCTGGCTTTTCCTCCTGCTTTGTACTTTTATTTTTTCCTATAATAATGATTCAGCCCAGGGACATTCTATCTCTGAGCTATATCCTCAGCAGTTTTTATTTTCTTATTTTGAGACAGGGTCTTGCTAAGTTGCCTAGGCTATCCTCCAACTTTGCAAACCTCCTTCCTGAGTGGCTGGGATTACACGTGTGAGCCACTGTGCCTAGTTATACTCTTTACTTTTCTGTTTTCCTTACCTGTCAGGGCACCAAAGGAAATTTTTAATACATTATTAGTAGCACTAGTAGCACTTAGATCTTTGATATAGTGGACTGTTAATGTTTTTTCTGAGAGGAAGTTATTTTTATTTTTATACTGGAGATTTAACCCAGGGATGCTTTACCCCTGAGCTGCATCCCAGCCCTTTTTAATTTTTGTTTTTGAGACAGATTCTTGTTGCGTTGCTGAGGCTGGAGTCAAATTTGTAGTCCTGCCTCATCCTCCCAAGTCAGTGGGATTACAGGCATGTGCCACCACACCTAGCACTTTTAAGTATAACTGTTAATGTTTCAAAAGCTGTTATATAAACTTACTTCCACTTATATTTGAAAAAAATGAATTTATAAGTTTTAGGCATATGTACTCACTTTAATTTTTTCTAATTAACTTTCAAGATGCAAAGATCTAGGATGTATTTGCAAGGCTTTTTACATATCAATAATCAAATTCACCTTCAGTGTAGAAATGACTTTTGATTTATACTGAAATTAGAAGATGCCTTAATTTCTTTGAGAAAAACCATTACTCTTGTCTATTTTCTTCCACTTCTTTATATTTCTGCCATTTTCTCATTTAAGTAGGAGATTATTATGTTTCTGAATATATAAAGGTAATAAGAAATGGATTGATTAATCTGCCTATATTATAAAACTGGTGCTCCTCACCCAAGTGTTTAAATTTGTGTGTGTGTGGGTGGGTGGGTAATGGGGATTGAATCCAGGGCCTGGTGCATGCTAGGCAGGTGCTCTGCCACTGAACCACATCCCAGTCCAAGGACTCATTTATTAACTGTATTTCTTAATATTTTGGTTTTTGAGGTTGATAGCATTTTAAATTTATATTTCTGTTTCAGTATTGAAGAATGTCGCAATATAATCATGCAGTTTGGTGTTCGGGAGGTCACAGCTGCCCAGGTTGCAAGGGTTTTAGGAATGATGGCTCGAACTCATTCAGGATTAACAGATGGTATTCCATTACAGGTTTGTTGAGTTTAACTACTTTATTTAAGTGGGTTAATGTCCTGTTCTCTTTATTTTGTTGATTAAATTATAGTGTGATTAGATAGTTGGATAGTTGGATTTATTTAATGAAGTTTTACTTCTACAGAGTATCTCTGCACCTGGCAGTGGGATCTGGAGTGATGGGAAAGATAAAAGTGATGGAGCTCAGGCACACACATGGAATGTGGAAGTCTTGATTGATGTTCTTAAAGAACTGGTAGGTACATGTAATCAGTTTTTTTGATTTATTAATATTATATGTTTTATTTATTTAAAAAAGTACGTTTTTACAAATTCCAACTGAATAAGAGCAGCAGTGTGCTGTAATTATCTTACTTTACAGCTTCGAAAATAGTGATGCAGGCTGGGGTTGTAGCTCAGAGAGAGAGTGCTTGCCTAGCATGTTTGAGGCACTGGGTTTAATCCTTAGCACCGCATAAAAAATAAATAAATAAAATTAAGGTGTGTTATATCTATCTACAACTAAAAAAAAAAATTTTTTTTTTTTTTAAAATAATGATTCAAGCTATGTTGGCACACACCTGTAATCTGAACAATTTGGGAGACCAAAACAGGAAGATAGTCAGTTTTAGGCCAGTCTTAGCATCTTAGACCCTGTCTTAAACTTTTTAATGGTACTGGGCATTGAACCCAGAGCTTTATTCATGGTAGGCAAATGCTCTACCACTGAACTATATCCGTAGCCTCTTTTCTTTTAAAATACTTTTGTTTGTTTTTTTGTTTTTACTTAAAAAAAAATATATATATATATATATATTATATATTTAGTTGTAGTTGGACACAATATCTTTATTTTTAAGTGGTGCTGAGGATTGAACCCAGTGCCTCACCTGTGCAAGGCAGTTGCTCTACAACTGAGCTACAGCCCCAGCCCCTGTTTTTACTTTTTATAAAAATATTTTTTTTAGCCGGGTGCAGTGGCACACAATCTCTAATTGACACTGAATAACAGTACAGACTTTTAATTTTACCATAAGCTTTAGACTAGATTACTTTTTCCTTGGTATTTATGCCTATAGCATTATTCAACACATGATCTATTATAGAATTCTCAATATAATATATATACGCCAACCCCTATGTTAACCACTTCTCAAAGTATCTATTAATATTTCTCATTGCTATAATAATTCTAATCACATTTAATAATCTGTTCCAACTTTTAATTGGATGAGAGGAAGTAGGTATATATCATTCTTACTGATTGGTTGATGGTACAGTCCTACAAGCCCTAATATGGCAGTCTTACAGGCCGTTTTATATAACCGAATCGTAGATATTGGGTTTGTTTTAGCTATAACATGATTCCTACTAAACTCAAACTCATGAGAATTCCAACAATTATTCATAATAGATACCACTCTACTTCGTCTCCTGGGCTTATTTCTAACAGCAATGGGAAAACCAGCCTGTACCCTTGACTCCCTTCTGTTATAGAAAGCCCAACCCCTATATCAGCCCTACTGCACTCTAGTATCATAGTTGTAGTAGGAATTCTTCTTACAGTTCGTTTTAATCCACTAATAGAGAATAATAAAAAGTATACAAATTCTTGCCCTATGTTTAGGAGCTATCCCCACTCTATTTACTACCTTACCCAAAATGATATTTAAAAAAAAAAATTATTGCATTTTCTACCTCAAGCCAACTGGGACTAATGATAGTAACCATTGATATTAACCAACCTTCATATCCGTACTCACTCATTCTTTAAAGCCATATTATTTATGTGCTCTGGTTCAATCATCCACAACCTAAACTATGAACAAGATATCCATAAAACAGGAGGACTGTATAAGGCTCTATCATTTACTTCTTCCTAATTCATTATTGGAAGCCTTGCATCAATAGGCACATCCTAACTGGATTTTACTCCAAAGACTTCATTGTAGAATCCGCAAACATGTCATATACTAATACCTGAGCCCTAGCCATCACACTCATTGCCAACAGCACGCATATCATTTTCTTTGCTCTAATAGGATAATCTCAATTTTCAACACTAATCTCTATTAATGAAAACAAAACAACCCTCCATTAATTAATTCTATCAAAAGCCTTTTAATCGGCAGCATTTTTTGCAGGATTTTTCCTATCATATAATATCCCTCCCATAAATACACCAATTCTAACCATGCCTTTGTACTTAAAAATTATAGCACTACTAATCACCATTCTAGGATTCACAATCACTATATAACTAAATCAGCTAACCCTAAACCTAAAAACTAAGTTCTACTCCAATATATCTTATTTCTCTAACCTGTTAGGTTACTTTCCCATTACCACAAACCGTTTATACCCCCATTTAAACCTTATCACAAGCCACTATAATCACAGTGGCTCAGGAGGCTGAAGTAGGAGGATCAGGAGTTCAAAGTTTCGACAAAAAGCAAGGCACTCAGCAACTCAGTGAGACCCTGTCTCAAAACGAAATATGAAATAGGGCTGGGGATGTGTCTCAGTAGTAAAGTGCCCCTGAGTTCAATCCCTGATACCAAAAAAAAAACAACAAAAAAAAAAACCTTTTTAAAAATGATACTTTATATTTATTTTTTGAACCCAGAGGTACTGTACCTCAGATTATATACCCAGTCTTTTAAATTTTTTAATTTTTATGTTACCTGGGATTGAACCCGAGAACGTTTATCCACTGAGTCACAACCCCAGCCCTGAGTTGCTTAGGGCCTTGCCAGGTTGCTGAGGCTGGCTTTGAACTTGTGATCCTTCTGCCTCAGCCTCTTGAACTGCTGAGATTATAGGCATGTGACACCACACCCAGTCCCCCCCACCTGTTGAGTGTTTTTTTGTTTGTTTGTTTGTTTTGTTTGGAGACACCATCTTGCTAAACTGCTTAAGGCCTTGCTAAGTTTTTGAGGCTGACATTGAACTTGAAATCCTCCTGCCTTAGTCTCCAGAGTCACTGGGAGTAAAGGTGTGCACTGCTGCTTTTTTCCTTTATATATTTAATTGTAAGATGATAATGCACCATAAATATTACTCTATATTAATGAGTACCTTTGTGTGATGTATTCTGTTTTGAAACTTTTTAAGAGCTTGTGGAGGTCTTTCAAATCTTTTCAGTCCTACAATATTTTTTCTTGTGTGTGTATATCTGTCTGCCTGTCTGTGTGTGCCATGGTGGGTATCAAGACGAGGGCCTCTAACATGCTAAGAGCATGCTGTATCACTGAGCCACACCCCAGCCAAATTCAATAACTTACTTAAATTTCAGATTTTACTTAACCCTTTATTTCATGAATGTTTGCACACATTAAACTTTGGAATGCTTTTTTATTTATTAGAACCCGAGTTTGAACTTCAAGGAAGTAACTTATGAACTGGACCATCCTGGATTTCAAATTCGTGACAGTAAAGGACTTCATAATGTGGTTTATGGCATTCAAAGGGGTTTGGGTATGGAAGTATTCCCCGTTGATTTCATATATAGACCTTGGAAACATGCAGAAGGCCAGGTAAGTGAACGGTGTTTAACTGTAGAAGAAGAAGAAAAAAAATTATTGCTATTGTATCTCTACCTGTTGATTGATAAGGAGTATTTGTTTTGCATAGCTTAGAAAAGTAGGTATCATCATAAATATTGAAGAAATGGTAGTTTATTATAATCCTTTGAGGTTTTGAAATCAAGCTGCTTTCTGAGTAGTTTAATAATGTTGGTCTTCAAGATCATCTCATTTTGTACCTTTGGTCTTTCTGAATTGCCTTTTTTTTTTTTTTAAATGACCTATTATTATTATTATTATTATTGTTACAGATGAACAGCATGCCTTCATTTTATTTAATTATTTTTATGTGGTGCGAGGATTGAACCCAATGCCTTACACATGCCAGGCAAGCACTCTGCCACTGAGCCCCAGCCCTATTGCTCTTTTTTTGAGGGCAAATAATTAAGGTTTTTAATTGGAAATGTCTAATAACCCTGAGGTTATCTTAAGGAAAATATTTTAAATTTTTATAGCATTCACAATCATGTTTGGTAGTTAGGAGTCTCTTTATTTTTGTTTCAGCTATCCTTCATTCAGCATTCCCTGATAAATCCAGAGATTTTCTGTTTTGCTGACTATCCTTGTCATACTGTTGCCACTGATATTTTGAAAGCACCACCAGAGGATGACAATCGTGAAATTGCCACATGGTAAATATTCTCAGCTCCCTTATCTTTAAAGGGTTACTTGTGTTTTTTTGTTTTGTTTTTTTTAAATATAATCCTAACAGTAAGCAAGTATGTAGTTAATAGAATTAAATTTAAAACAGTATTTTTAGGAGCCTACTTAAGTCTTTGTAGAGGGTGTCAGTGGATAAAATTCTTTAGTTCTCCTTCTTACTAGTTACATCTCTATTTTTATAAGGTCTGCCATTAGACATTTTCTAAAGCATCAGAAATTTAGAACTATCAAATACTAGAAGGAGGTTTGTGATTCTCCCTTGGTGTTAGAAGCTTATTCTTCTGTGTAGATTTGCTTGCTTGCTTTCTTTTGTAAGTTGCTCAAGATGGCCAATTTATACAGCCTTCTACTTCCAGCCCTATTATCTAGTTTTCTAAGTTCTAGTTCTAAATTTCTGAGGGAATCTGACTGTAAAACAAACTCTGAATTAGGTTCCTTGAGGTTCTCTTTGTCCAGAAATTCCTCAGGGAATCAGATAAGGATGGTGAAAGTACTTCCACATTGTTGAAATCATTCATGGCTTCAGGGAGGGGACATGACCTGGGTTATTCCAGAGGCACCTGCTTCAATGTTTCTTCAGATGATTTGTAACTGTAACCAGCTCCCTATATCTATGGGTTCTATATCTGTCATTCAATAAACTGATGATTGAAAATATTTGGAAAGCAAACATTGTTTCTGTACTGCATAAGGATAGACTTCTTGTGATTTTTCTGAGCAATATAGTAATAAAGTTATTTACATGATGTTTGCAGTTTAGCAGGTTTTACAAGTAAAGTAGAGACTTTGTAAAGTTTTTTGGGAGATCTAGGTGGGTTTGTCGCTCCCCACCCCCTGCCATACTAGGGATCGAACCCTTAGGTGCTTTCTTGTATTTCATTTACAGACAGGGTCATGCTGAGTTTCTTAGGGCTGTGCTAAGTTGATGGGGGTGGCTTTGAATTCAGGATCCTCCCGCCTCAGCCTCTTGAGCCCTTGGGATTACAGGTGTGTGCCACCGCACCCAGCTGGTTTTACTCTAAAGTCTCAATAGTCAACATCTTACATCTTACATCTTCGACTTTGCTTGCCACATTGATCTCTGTAGTAGCCACTTAATTCTGGTAGTACAAGAAATAACATGGTTGTGGCCAAAATATTATTTTTAAAACAGTCTGTGGGTGGGATTTCCCTTTTGAATATTGTTTACAACCCTGGTACTGATAAATTGACCCTTACAATTATTTACTCTTCTCCCAAGTACAAGCTATAACATTGGATTTATAAGCTGGTTGTTCTTTTTCCTGTTAATCTTAATGTGTGTAGTAGTATTTCTTCATTTTAACAGAGAGACCTCTTCAATTTTTGTAAGACTTAAAAGGCATGAACACAATTGAACAAGTAATAATTCCTTAATATAGCTATTAGATTTAGGTTTCCCTCATTGGCTCAAAAATGTCTTTTACAGTTTCTGTGAAAATCCATACAAAGGTGATATAGTGTCTTTAATTTCACAAGCCTGTTTCTCTTTCCCTGCCTCGCCTCTCCCCTCTCCTATGCCCCCTCCCTCTCATGATTTATTTTTTTTTATTGCTAATACATCATTTATCCTCTAGTCTGTCCTGTGTTTCCTCATGGTGTTCAGTTTATTTCAGTTTATTTCTTTATCCTCATATTCATCATGTACTCTAAGGGCAAATTTAGATCCTCAGACTTGATTTAAGTCAACCCGGCCAGGTGCAGTGGCACATATCTATAATCCTAGTAACTTGGGAAGTTGAGACATGAGGATTCTAAGTTTAAGCCCAGCCTTAGTAAGTTAGTAAGACCCTGATTGTCCCTAATGAAAAGATGAAAAGAGCTAGGATATAACTCAGGCCAGCCTCAGTAATTTCATGAGACCCTGTTTCTAAAGAAAAAACAAAAAGGGTTAGGTATGTAACTCAGTGGGGATGGTAAAATACTCCTGGGCTGTATCCCCATTACTGTCCCCCCCCCCCAAAAAAAAGCCCCAAACAATATAATAATAATAAACCAACCAAATTGAACTTTGGGAAGGAAACATTCATGGTAGGCATTATGGGCTTCAAACTTGGCATCACACCAGAAGTTCACACTTTCTTAAAATTTTGCATTACCAGAATGATAAGTCTGTATTTTTTGTGGAATTTTTCTTGTGCTTTGTGATTTGTTTGTACCAGGGATTGAACACAGATACACTTAACCCCTGAGATACATCCTCAGCCTTTTTTATTTTGAGACAGGATCTCACTAAGTTGCTTAGGCTGGCTTTAAACTTGAGATCCTCCTGCCTCAGCCTCCCAAGTAACTGAGATTTCAGGCATGTGCCACTGTGCCTGGCTAATTTGTTTCTTTTACTTCACCCTAATCGTAAAAATTTCTCTTAGGCTTGGAGGATCTGTGGTTATGCAAACATGCAGTGGATTCATCCTATTCTTCATCAGTTATTGCCTTTTATTTTTTTTTTAATTTTTAAAATATTTATTCTTTTAGTTTTCGGCGGACACAACACCTTTGTTAGTATGTGGTGCTGAGGATCGAACCCGGGCCACATGCATGCCAGGCGAGCGCGCTACCGCTTGAGCCACATCCCCAGCCCCAGTTATTGCCTTTTAATGATTATGGCTTTTACTTTTCTTGGTTGGTGCTGGGAATTTAATCCAGGGCTTCCTGCAGGCTAGGCAGGTACTCTACCACTGAGCTATATCCCCATCCCCAAATTGCTCATATTTTTGAGATAAACAGAAATATTTTAAGTATTTCTTAAATATTAAAGCATGCCAGCAGTTTGCTTTTGTTTTGGTGGCTGTTATCACTTATTTTCAAGTATATATGGGGTTGGGGTGAGATTATGTGGTCAAGCTTAAATAGCATATGTGGGGCCCTGGGTTTGATCCTCGGCACTAGAAAAAGAAAAGAAGAAGAAAATGAGTATTGTAGGCTTTATATTTTCTTTGAAAAAGTATCTTTCTTTCATTTTTGTTAGGAAGAGCTTGGATTTGATTGAATCTCTATTGAGGCTTGCAGAGGTTGGGCAGTATGAGCAAGTCAAACAGCTCTTCAGCTTCCCTATCAAACACTGTCCAGACATGCTGGTATTGGCCTTACTACAAATCAACACTTCCTGGCATACCTTGCGCCATGAACTCATCTCCACTCTGATGCCAATTTTCCTTGGAAACCATCCTAACTCTGCCATTATTCTGCACTATGCGTGGCATGGGCAGGTAAGACATGACAGTTTGCTCATCATTTCTTCATCTAAGTAATTGACATTCTTTGAAATCTTGAAGGATTTTCACTAGACAAATTCATTATTAATTTTTGAGTTAGTATAAGATTCTAATGAAATCATAATGCCCTAAAATGTGTTGTATCTTTTAGGATCATGTTGGCCTTAAAATATTCCAAAAAGCAGAGAAATAAAGATAATTTTTAAAAATCGAATATTAAAGCACTCTTTTGCTGGAGCACCAATATCCTTTTATTTCATTTTTGGCACTGCAGATCAAACTCAGGGCCACTGAACTGTGTTCCTAGTGCATCCCCTGCCGCCCTCTCTTGAAGGGGATTAGATACCAGGAATTGATCCTGAGGGTACTGAAGCCACATGTCTATCCCTTTTTATTATTTTGAGCCAGGGTCTCATTAAGTTATTTACAGCCTCATTAAGTTGCTGAGGCTGACTTAGAACCTGAGATTCTTCTGCCTCAGCTTCCCAAGCTGCTGGGATTATAGGAATGTGCTACTACATCCAGCACCTAGCCCTTTAAAATTTTTTTTTGTTCTTTTTTTTTTTTTTTTTAAAGAGAGAGTGAGTGAGAGAGAATTTTTAATATTTATTTTCTAGTTCTCGGCGGACACAACATCTTTGTTGGTATGTGGTGCTGAGGATCCAACCTGGGCCACACGCATGTCAGGCGCATGTCAGGCAAGCGCACTACTGCTTGAGCCACATCCCCAGCCCCTTTTTTTTGTTCTTTAAATTTCTACTTGATTGTCCAGGCTGACCTTGAACTTGTGCTACCCTTGCCTCAGCCTCCCTACTAGCTAGGCTTACATATATGCTATCCATGCCTGGCTATATCTATTGTTTCTTCTTAATAACATTTTTAATGTGAAAAATATAGAAATTTTTAAGAAAATATAGTCACTTTCTTCCTATGCAACTCCTCCTCTTAGTGGTTTAAAATCATCCTTATATTAGGTTATATTACATAGAAGCATATTAAAAATTAAATCTATAAGAAAGCTCTTTTTTTTTTTTTTTTTAAAGAGAGAGGAGAGAGAGAGAGAGAGAGAGAGAGAGAGAGAGAGAGAGAATTTTCAATATTTATTTTCTAGTTCTCGGCGGACTCAACATTCTTGTTGGTATGTGGTGCTGAGGATCGAACCCGGGCCGCACGCACGCCAGACGAGCGCGCTACCACTTGAGCCACATCCTTAGCCCCAATATAAGAAAGCTCTTTAAAAGAAATGAAAAATATTAGCTGTTTCATGCTAGTTGCTCCTCCATCTCCATTCATATGGGAGACTTACTTTACAAAATGTTTAGCCAACATTAAAACCAAGCATTTACAGCACAGAACTTGTCCTGATTTTTTCATAGTTCTGAGGTGAAAAGGGCGCAGGCTGAAAGGAGCTGTCTCTCTTCAGTCCTGGTTCAGTGTTTGTTCTAGTTGGAAGATTTGCTACCCTGGAACTATTTATAGAATATTATGATTTGGATATAGTAATTGTAAGTGCCTTGTTGTGGCTTCTATGAGAACATTTCAAATGAGGACGAACTGTTTTGTTTCCATCTTCAACTGCTAGTCTCTCTCTATATTTTTTTAATTTGGTATTAAGGATTGAACCCAGGGTGCTTAACCACAGAGCCACATGCTCAGTCTTTTGTATATTTTATTGAGAGAAAAGGTCTCACTGAGATGATTAGGGCCTCACCAAGTTGCCAAGGTTGGCCTTGAACTCCCAATCCTCCTGATTCAGCCTACCAAGCTGCTGGGATTATAGGTGTACCCCACCATACCTGGCTTAGCTGCTAATCTTTAGGTTGTTTTTTCATTTTGGCTCTTTCAGGGATAGAAGTCAAGGTCTTGCACATGTTTGGCAAGCACGCTACTAGTGATCTTTTAGGTCAGTTCTGAAAGCAAGCCTATTTGTGGGTTAAAAAAGAAATTGACTGGCCCATGGGGACACATGCCTGTAATCACTGTGGCTCAAGAGGTTGAGTGAGGAGAATTGCGAGTTCAAACCAGCCTCAGCAAAAGTGAGGCACTGAGGAACTCAGTGAGACCTTGTCTCTAAATAAAAATACAAAATAGGCATGGGGATGTGGCTCAGTGGTCAAGTGCCTCTGTATCAAAAAAGAAAGAAAGAAATTGAATGGTTACTATGACATGAACATGCTTGAGTTGGTTGTGGTAGTGTACCCTATAATCCCAGTGACTTGGCATAGCAGTGACTTAGTTTGAGGCCAGCCTCATCAAATTAGCAAGGCCGTTAGCAAGTGTATATAATTATCACTTCCCAAAATACTGATACAGCACTATATGATTCAACATGAAAGGTAGTTTCCTTATAAACTATTCTTATTTTTATTTACAGACTGGTGATTTGTAGCTTTCCTTAATTTTGTATGGGAGTAGTGGGGAGTGAATTTAGGGGTTCAGTTTAGTTTTACTCATCTTCAGCTTTTTTTTTTTTTTTTCTTTGAGATAGGGTCTTGCTAAGTTGCAGAGGCTGGCTTCAAACTTGACATCCTTCTGTCTTAGCTTCCCAAGTTGCTGGGATTATAGGCATGTGCCACCATGCCCACTTTATAGCTTAATTTTAAGGAATTGATAATTTTGGTGCACATGTTCATTCCATATTACATAATATGATTTTGTGTTTGAAAATGGATAAGCAGACTTATAGATGCATGTAATTTTGTTGAATGATTATGAACTCGGTTTCGGAGCCATTTAGGAGAAAATAACTTTGCTTTCCCCTGAACAATGTTAATATAAATTGTATGGTGTTTGAGGCCTGAACTTAGTGTTTGTACTGATACATCTGAGTTTTACCTAAGGATAACAAGAAAATTTATACCACCTATCAAAATGGATAGCAATTTATCTATTTACTTTTCTTCCTTCTTTCTTAGGGACAGTCTCCCTCAATTCGCCAACTCATTATGCATGCAATGGCAGAATGGTACATGAGAGGGGAGCAGTATGACCAGGCCAAATTGTCTCGAATACTTGATGTGGCCCAGGACTTGAAGGTGATTTCAGAATGAAATTGATTTATTCATTAATGATTTGAAAAGCTATAGATTCTTAAGGAATAATTTATATGTAACTAGGTCTTGGATAGAATGAGTTGATATAGAATTTTACCTTTATATTCAAAGGGATAGGAAAGAGTAAATGTTTTAGTAAATGTGTTCACTTATTTTTTATTTGTCCTCTGCATATTGCAAGGCTGTTAGCAAGTGGTAATTAAAGTTCTTTCATAAGTAATCCATGAAGTGTAATTTTGGAGAAACTATTTGTACTCTTTAGCTAATTTATTAGTCAATAATATCTAAGAAATAGTCTGACTGAATATCATTACTCATTTGGTACATTAGTAAAGGGGATTTTGTTATGTTAGTCTAAACCTGCATTTAGATTTTAAAAATGATTAAAGATTATTATTCAAGCTTTGAGTCTTACTTTGTTCTAGGTTTAATTATTTGTAAAAACACAGGGTAAAATTTATTTTGAAGGTAGAGTCATGAGTTGACCTTTCAGATACCTTATTTTAAGTTAAGACTGTTACCACTGAATTTATTAAATCGTGAACTCCCTTGTCTCACTGCCTTGCATGGTGACCAGGGAAATATTAGCAGTATGTTTTATTTAGACTTGTGTGCAAAAAGCAGAAAATAGAAAGTAGGCTACAGGAATAATTACTTATTGCTTGACTTGGCATTTCAATTATTCATTTTTCTTTAGGCCTTGTCTATGCTGCTAAATGGTACTCCATTTGCCTTTGTTATTGACCTTGCTGCACTAGCTTCACGTCGTGAATACCTCAAACTTGACAAGTGGCTCACAGATAAAATTCGGGAACATGGGGTAAGCAGGTTTTATGCATTTATTTCTTCTTTGAAATTTGGTGACTAAAATGGCTAAAGAAACAAGGTTTCTTTTTGTTTTTTAAGCGGTGGTAATAATTGAACCCATGTCCTGGTGCAGGCTAGGCAAGTAAGTGCTCTACTAGTGAGCTACTTGTCTGACTCCAAGAATCAGCTTTATAAGAAGGCAACTAAAATGTTACTTATTCTAGATTTTAGTCATATCTCTTAATTATTGTTAATGTGAAAGAAATAGATCAATTTTAAATAAACTGAGAAACATTTCTGTTTTTAGGAGCCTTTTATTCAAGCATGCATGACTTTTTTAAAAAGACGGTGCCCTTCTATTTTGGGTGGACTTGCCCCAGAGAAAGACCAGCCCAAAAGTGCTCAACTTCCTCCTGAAACTCTGGCAACAATGTTGGCTTGTCTGCAGGCTTGTGCGGGGTAAGGAGAATATTCTAGAAAATAGATCTTTTATTCTTGAATTGGATTATATTGATTAGGGTTGATTTGGGGTAGGGGAGATTGAATAAAATGACTGCATTTAAAAATAATTCAGTGATTTTTAAGTCCAAGTTAGTTTACTGTTTGCAGTGTATGTTAGATCAGTTGCGTTAATTTTTTGAATGTAGTATGAGATAGGGGTCCATATTCATTTTTTTGCACATGGGATATTCATTTATGCCTGCACCATTTTTTTTTGAAAATACCAATAACTTTGTGGTGTCTATCTCATACATGTGTTGCTTTTGATATGCTAGTATTAAAATTGCTTGTCTGTTTGCTTTGCTGTATCTTGGTTTGGATGTATTTTTGACAGAATGAAGATATGCCAGTGTTCAGAACATTTTAGTAATGAATGAGATGCAAAGAGGTGGGGGTATGATAGAAATTTAGCCATGTGCTCAAAGAATGCACACCTCTCCAACCCCTGCTAGGGATTATTGAACTTTGGTCTTGAGTCTCAAATGCTCGGCAAGACCTCTACCACTGATCTGTACCCATAGCTCCACATTTTGATTTAAAAACCAGATTGGTTTATTGAGGTGTTGTTTTGGACAGTAGCACGTATGTTTTTCATTGTTCTTCTCTTCTTAGGAGTGTTTCTCAGGAATTATCAGAGACCATCCTCACCATGGTAGCCAATTGCAGTAATGTTATGAATAAGGCCCGACAGCCACCACCTGGAGTTATGCCAAAAGGACGCCCTCCTAGTGCTAGCAGTTTAGATGCCATTTCTCCTGTTCAGGTAAATTAAGGGCTAATGTGTCTGCATTTGTTAGTAGGCATAGAATAAAATAAGTTTCTATAGCTTCCTTAATAGTTTATTGCTGGGTAAGGTAATGTTGAGGCAGGGGGATCACAAGTTTGAGGCCAGCCTGGGTAGCGTAGTCAGACATAGTCATGTTTCAGGCCTGGGAATGTAGCACTGTGGTAGAGTAAGCACCCTTGGGTTTGATTCCTAGTACTACTTTCACCACAAAAAAGTTACTACATTTTATTTTTAAAAAAATTGTTTGTTTTGAAAGTGGGAATTTGCATTTGGCTAAGCCCGCGGCACCTCCACCCTTTTTGTGATATTCTTGTTGATTTGCTTAATTTGGTCTTCACTAAATTACTTAGGATATTCCCCAACTTGTGATCCCTCTTGCCTCAGTCTCCTGAGTCCCTGAGATTATAGGCACATGCCATGGCACCCAATCTTTCATTTTAGACATTATGTAAATTATCTGCACATATTAATAGTATCTGTCTATATTTTAAAGAAGATCCATGAGTAAGTATGGTAGTTGAAAATAGATTTTCATCATCAATAGAACATGATTCTGACAGGAAAGAGACAAAGCCACTTAAATAGTTAAATGAAAAGGGTTTCTTTTTAAAAATGAGAACTACTTATATTCTTGAAGTAAGCACTGCCAGTGAACCTGATGTGTCTTGGGTGTCATGGGCCAAGTAAAATGCCAGAGCCTAGCAACTTGTGATAACTAGGGCTCTTCAGCTCTCAGTTGAACTGCTCCTTTTAAAACAAGGTACATTTAAGTTCAGTTCTCTGCCATCAACTACCTTGTTCCTTTTGGGAGCTTCTTATTCTGTTTTTTTCCAGTAGCATTGAATGGCAGATTGGGGTTTAAGGAAAGAAAAAGGTACTTAGGATTCTTCAGTTGTTACTTTATAGAGGAATTTATTTCATTGTTCATAGTAATAAAGGTACAAAGGAGTGTCATAAGCTAGGAAGAATTCAAGTTTTGGTTTTAATTATCTTTAAAAAATATTTTGGTTGGATAGCATACCTTGTTTTTTTGTTAGTTTGGTATTAAAGTTAGAGCTAAACTTCCCCAACCCTAAAATTCTCCCCCCCACCCATGTTTTTTCAATTGGTACATTATGTATATATTGTATATAAGAGTAGGATTTGTTTTTACATATTCATACATGTATATGATATAACAATATAACTTGATATCATTCCAACACTGAAGATTCTTAAGATTTTGACTATATGTTTTGGCTGGAAGATTTATTGCTAATTTCTAATGGTTTTAGTGTATTAAAAGTCAAATAATTTGCTTGATAGATTGTTTTAAAGTAGCTTACTGGAATTTGCAATGATAATAAGTGCACCAAGTCATTACTAAATAATTTGTAGTATAGCAGTGGGTTAATTTATCTTTTTTGTTATTATTTTTCTTTTTTTAATTTTTGTTTTGACCTTCTAAGTTTGATCTATTTCACTTAATATATGGTATCAAATTCCAAACATTTTTAAATGACTTAATATTTTTTTGTTTATTTTATTCATTTATGTGTATATGGTGCTGAGAATTGAACCCAGTGCCTCACACATGCTAGACATGGGCTCTACCACTGAGCTACAACCCCATCCCTGTTGTTGTCCTTGAAAGTATGATAGCCTTGTTCTGTGGCTTTTGTGTATTTGGGTAGGGACTAACTCTTTAAACCTATTCTTTATACATAGAGAGTTTAAAATGACTCATTTGAACAAGGTGGTGTATGCATATAATCTGAATGAGTGAGGGAGGTTGAGGAGTATCACAGGATTGAGGCCAGCCGCTGGAACTTAGCAAGATCCTGTCTCAAAAAACAAAAACAACAAAAAAGGGCTAGGGATGTTTATTGGTAGAGTCTCTGGATTCAATCCCCAATTGGGGATTGGTGGTGGAATATAAAGAGCTATTGTTAACAATTGCTTTACCCATGTCATGTCTGCCTTTCCTTGAAATACGTTTAATACACTTTTATGTTGTTTTTTCTTAGATTGACCCTCTTGCTGGAATGGCATCTCTTAGTATAGGTGGTTCGGCTGCCCCTCACACCCAGAGTATGCAGGGCTTTCCTCCAAATTTGGGTTCTGCATTCAGTACCCCTCAGTCACCAGCAAAAGCATTTCCACCTCTTTCAACCCCAAATCAAACAACAGCGTTCAGTGGTATTGGAGGACTTTCATCACAGCTTCCAGGTAAGGGGGAGTTGGGCACGTGCACAGATTATTTATAAATTTTATTGTCTTTGTGTATGGTTAAGGTGTTTTGGAGTGACTGGAATGATCTACTTAATTGAAATTGTTAAAGCTGCTTCAGTGTCCCAAACTGGGAAGAGAAAAGCATACTATTTATTATTACATTCAATTCAGTCTACCTGGAATGAAGAATTAGGTTATTTATACTTATAAAGTTAATTGAGCTATTCAGTAAGGATTCTGTGTTACCAAACACCAGTGTGTATAATGTGTTGATCACATTGTTTTTAGATTTTGTTTGTTATTTTTTGATGCTGACGATTGAACCCAGGCCCTCCCATATGCTAATCAATATGAGTTTTGCCCCTAAATCATATCCCTCATCCATATCACAGATTTTAGAACTCCTAGCTTTATGTATCTCTCCAATTGGTGTAATTATAGTGGAAATTTTTATGTTTACATATCGTATAAGATTCAAGTCTCTGCTCTTCCTGCCTCCTTATAATTCACCTACTTTCAAATGATAATAAAACCGTAGAAATTTTTTTTTTAAATATTTTTTCAAGTTGTAGATGGACACAACACATTTAGATTGATGGTGCTGAGGTCAAACCCAGTGCTTCCCATGTGCTAGGGGAGCAATTTACCACTGAGCCATAAACTCAGCCCTACTTAGAACTTTTTCAGATATTCACTTTGTAACTTTACATTGAAGTAAAGCTTTACATTGAAGTAAAGGCTACTTTTTTTTTTTTTTTGGCTTGTACCTACTTCTCTTGAGCTACAGTGTCCAGGCTGTAAGAAATGGTACTAAAAGTTAAGGAAGATATATTTATTACTCTTGTAACATTGTTAATAGTGCTGCCATATGGTTCTAGATCTGATGGTTCACTTACTTCACCTATTTTATCCTGTTGTCCTTGATGCAGGACACCTATAAAAAGCTAAATATAGTATATAACACAATTTGTATTATGAGATTGAATATAATTATGGTATTATTATTACTACTACTACTTATATATTATTGGCTCAGAGGCTCACACATTGTAAGCAAGTGCTCCCATTGAACTATACTCCCAACCCTTTTATTTTTGTTTTAAAATAGGGTTGCTCAGTTGTCATCCTCAGCTAGTGGAGTAACTGGAATTATAGTTGTGCATTACCACACCTATGCCAGCTACTTTTATTTTGAGTACCTTGAATAGTTTTAAATTTGCATAGTCAAAAATAAAAATGAATTAATAAAATGTTGAAAATTTTAAGCATTGTCTATTTTTGTCCCCTCTTAAAGTCTTTTTTTTTTTTTTTTTGGTGGGGGTTGATTGCTGGGGATTGAACCCTAGGGATGCTGATCCTTTGCTCTTTTTTTTTTTGTTGTTGTTTTATTTTGAAAAAGGTGTCATTATGTTGCTTAGGGCCTTGCTAAATTGCTGAAGCTGGTATTGAGCTCACATCCTCCTTCCTCAGCCTCCCAAGTTGGAGTTGCTGGGATTACAAGTGTGCACCACCATGCCTAGTTTAGTTAGATTTTCAATAAAATTTAGATGTCTATAGAGAATCAACAATCTGACTTTTAAAAAATGAGAAGCTACATCTAAGTTGTGAATAGATTCAAGAACCCGAGTAATGATAGAAATTCTGGCTGCCTTCATTCTCTCTAGTAGGTGGTCTTGGCACAGGCAGCCTGACTGGTATAGGAACCGGGGCTCTTGGACTCCCTGCAGTGAATAATGACCCTTTTGTACAGAGAAAACTGGGCACCTCTGGACTGAACCAGCCTACATTCCAGCAGAGTAAGATGAAACCTTGTAAGTGGTAGTGTTGTCTGTGATTGTGAAGTGTGATTGAGGTACATAAGAAAGTTTATTGTGTGTCTGCTTTGTTGTCCCTAGTGTTGTATGAACAAAAACATTGATTTATGTAATATATTGTTAGTAGAGCCATATATTGGTGTGCATCCTAGAATAATGAGAATAAATTCACAAATATGAATTATTGAAGTAAAAATTTGAGATATCACTCTACCTTTGTTTTGGATTGCCAGAGCAAAGGTAAGAGGTTCCATCTTCAGGGTGTTATTCTAAAGAGGTGGTATGGTGTTAAAAAAAGAAAAAAAAAAGTTCTTTCTTTTTTTAAAAAATATTTTATTAATTATTGATAGACCTTTATTTATTTAATTGCTCATATGTGGTGCTGTGAATCAAACACAGTGCTTCTCACATGCTTGGCAAGTGTTCTACCATTGAGCCACAACCCCAGCCCAAGAGAAAAGTTCTTTAACCTAAAAATTTTCTGGTATTGATTTTTGACAGCTAGAAAAATATCCTGTTTATTTCAGTGTGCCAAGTTTATAAAGCAAAGCCCTCAAACTCATGATCTCCTTCCTATCCTTCTTAATAGCTAAGTTTTATAGGTTTCTGTAACTGTTCCCAGCCAAACTTTTCTAATATAAGGAGCAGTAATTTTCATTTATCAATCAAGAAGTGCCAGGTCTCAAAATTACATGTTAATAAATCTCGTAACGACTATATATGAAGTCAAAGAGTAAGAATTGAAAACAGTTGAATTCATTGCAGTTATCAATAATTGGTAGGAAAATGATGAGATGGAAAGGTGTATTTATCAACTTTATGTTGCTTGACCAAAAATAAAATACACAACAATGTTTAACTTATTTTAAGATTATAGATTTATAATACACATATACTTTATTTTTTATAAACACTGCTATAAAATGTGTATAATTTACAGCCAGTTGTCAGTTTCACCTCCTTATTAATAATACAAGTCAGAAATTATCTTTATAAACCCATGAATTTAATTGACCCTTGTCTTTCTTTTCATTGGCAGTAAATATTTGTGATAATAAAGATTAAAATAAGAGCTGACTTGCAAATGTTAGTGTGAAAGGCTTGTCTGAATGTTATGTTTTGTAGCATGCTGTATGTTAATAGCAGGGTGTTATGCACTCATTGCTTATTATAATATGCTAGAAGATTTTTATTATAAAGTAAGAATTACTAACCTCAAGTGGATTATATTAAGGGTAAGTGTTAGGAGTTTGAGCCTAGTGAACTTTTCATGTCCTGAAGAACGTTATTGAAGTAGTACTATGCAAGATAATTAATTGAAAGTCTTTTCTGTGTACCTAAAACACCTTAATATTTAAACTTGACTGTATAATTCTTTGTGCATTTTCTTTGTATCCCCTCCACCCACCCCACCTCTCATCCCCCTGCCCCCCCCCCATACCCCCAATAAAGTTAGAACTGTGTTATCTCTCTGGTTATTTGTATTTTATGGGGAGTTGAGAAATTACTTAAATGCTTTTTTGTTTCTAACAGCGGACTTGTCTCAGGTGTGGCCAGAGGCAAATCAGCACTTTAGTAAAGAGATAGATGATGAAGCAAACAGCTATTTCCAACGAATATATAATCACCCACCACATCCAACCATGTCAGTTGATGAGGTGAGTATTAAGAGGACCTAATTATGAATTGTACAGACAAATCTTGAAGAAGTGACCCTTTCAAGTTTTTTAGAAATCCAGCTTAAAGTGTTTTGTGATGTATCTATGTATCTTTTGAAACCTTATTGTATGTCTCAACCTCTGTTTATTGATAAATATTCTTTCTGCTTTACAAGTTTGCTATTATAAGAATATTTGAGGAATGCTGTTACTAATGGTTTATGTATGTGTTGTTTTTGTTTTGTTTTTATAGGTATTAGAAATGCTACAAAGATTTAAAGACTCTACTATAAAAAGGGAACGAGAAGTATTTAACTGTATGCTAAGGAACTTGTTTGAAGAATATCGGTTTTTCCCCCAGTATCCTGATAAAGAGTTACATATAACAGCCTGCCTGTTTGGTGGCATAATTGAAAAAGGACTGGTCACTTACATGGCACTGGGTCTGGCCCTGCGATATGTTCTTGAAGCCTTACGCAAGCCTTTTGGATCTAAAATGTATTATTTTGGGATAGCTGCACTAGATAGATTTAAAAATAGGTGAGTGTATAGTTTTTCTTTTAAGCCACTTTCTCTTTCTCTTTTGGATCTAGGATCTCACTGTGTTGCCCAAGCTGTCTTCCAACTTGTATGAGTTTATTGAAGGGATAGTAAGGGAGGGAGCATTCTCAAAGAAGAGATTGGGTCTTCTCACATAGCCGGAGGAGACATGCCCTCAGATTTAACTGGGAGTCCCACAGAAACTAGAGTCCCATTCAGGTTCAGCTTTGGGGGGGAGGTGGTACTGGGGATTAAACCTAGGGGTGTTTTTCTGTTGAGCACATTTCTAGTGCTTTTAAAACTTTTTATTTAGAGACAGGGTCTTACTTTGTTGCTTAGGGTCTTGCTACAGCTGGCTGTAAATTTCTGATCCTTCTGCCTTACTCCCCGCCCCCCCATTACAGGAGTGTGTCATTGCACGTGACTTATCTTTTTACTTTGACTACAGCATAGGAACTGCATGGATGGCCTCTAAGGGAACATGGTGTGGTGCTCACATAGTTGGAGATTTTAAGGAAATTGAGTTCCCCTGTTTTTTCCTCAATTTTTTACCCCCTGAGTCATTTTACTATCCTTTGAAAAACTCTCAGCAAGTGGGTTTTTTTTTTTTTTTTTTGGTCAGGGTGTTGATGGTTTAGTTGCCAGGGTGATTAGGGGTTTTGATAAGGTAGGGTCCTGGCTACCTGATAGGGTGTGACATGATCCTGAAATAGTAGTTTTTCTGAAGGGGATATAATTATGCCTTGGGGAGATCCTTGTTTTTTAGGTGCTTATCTAGCAGATAAGGCTCCCTCTGGTTTACCTAGCCTTTCATTTGTTTTTTATCTTGCTTACCCTTTCAGACTGACTAGTTACTTAACATTTGTGCCTTAAGGACTTGAATCCATAAATTCTTTTAGGGTATTTGGGCATGGTCTGGCTACATTCTGCTGATAGAGGGCTACATTGAGGGGAGTGGCTCAAAGTCCTTTTCCTCTGCCTGGCCAGGCATGGAGAGTTAATGGTATGTAGCATCAGGGCAATCCAGAGGTCCATGTTGGTGATTGGGTGACTGGACAAGGCATTTTTAGGGAAGAGATGATATTTAGGTGTCAATTAAAGTTCCCAATGACTTGAGCCTTGAATGAAGCCCCACAATATTTTCTATGGTTCCAGAGAGAAAAATGAGGGTAAGAGACAGAAAAGAGATCTCTTTACCCTAATGGGTGTCAAGGCTTAAAATTTCATGATTGCTGGCCTTCAGATTCTGCAGAGGTATTGCCATCCACAAATGATAGTTGGCAAGCTTTGTTCTCCACAAGGACTGAAGGGAAAAGCTTCAGTTTTTACCCTTAAAGGGGCATAGCATCTTCAGTTCTAGTCAAGATACTTTGGTTCTCATGAAAGTGTGCTGTAGCCAAAGAACCATGAATTAGCTCAAGATTTTAACCTCGGCTGAACAGAATCTGAAGTAGAAAAAAGAGGTTTAGAAAAGGCTGAACAAAAAAAAAAAAAAAAAGGAACAAGAAAAGAATTGGGCTAACTTATGATAAAGAGGTAGTTAACACCAAATGTTACAGGGTAGAGGCCTTCTGCAAAGCTGAGGCAGCCACAGGGCCCCTCTTCAATACTAGATTCATGCCAGAAAGATTTCAGACATGTAACTCAGAGTAACAGGCTTAATGAGTTTAGTTTTAGAGGAATAGGGAAAGGAGGAGTGGGTTCTTTTAGAGAGGAGGCAGACCCTGACATACTGAAATATTCCACCATCCCTTTCAAGAAGTTCTCTGGTTTCCCTTGTAGTCAGTTTTTATACCCCATTTCTTCTTTTTTTAAAAACATTTTTAATATCTTTTATTTGATTATTTTTTATGTGGTGCTCAGGGATCGAACCCAGGGCCTCACACGTGTTAGGCAAACAATTTACTGCTGAGCCACAGCCCTATACCTCACTTCTAATCCCTAGAATTCTCTCTCTCTCTCTCTCTCTCTCTCTCTCTCTCTCTCTCTCTCTCTCTCTCTCTCTCTCTCTCTCTCATATATATATATATATATATATATATATAAATTAGTTGTAGTTGGACACAATGCCTTTGTTTTATTTAATTATTTTTATGTGGCGCTGAAGATCAAACCCAGGGCCTTGTACATGCCAGGCGAACACTTGACCGCTGAGCCACAACCCCAGCCCCCCCCCCATCTCTCTTAATTTTATCTCAGGGACTTCCAGAGTATCATTTAAATACAGTCACAACTATGTAGCTTTGAGTCTGCATGTTGATACTTTTTTTTTTCTATGTAAGAATGAGGTTCATATGTATCTCACACTTTAACGTTCTTCCCTTGGAATTCTCTTCAGGTTAGGTATTTATGAGTGGGGAAATGGCTTAGACTGAGATATGGAAAAAGGTTTTTCTGTTCCTAATGATGAGTGAAAAAATGAATTTTTTCGTTCGCAGGTTGAAGGACTATCCCCAGTATTGTCAGCACTTGGCTTCTATCAGTCACTTTATGCAGTTTCCACATCATTTACAAGAGGCAAGTGCCCTCTGCATCTAATACCTTGGAGAGTTCATCTGTTTTGATTTGTTTTGAGATTTTAGGCATTGGCATTAAGATTCCTTAATGATTGACGTGATTTGGGTATACATTTCTTTTTGTTTCCTTTGCATCTTGACCTATTTTGTCACATCATTCTAGATGTGAAGCAACTATAAAAACTTGAATATTCTAGTATGTAATGTATAATATAACTATATTATAATAATATTAGTCGACCTGACAATATATTTAAGCTCTAGCTTGTGATTTCCAAACTCTGTATGTACCCCAGGTCAGTTTTACTGAACACAGAATTGAAAATGTTGAACTTAATGAGTTAATAATGGAACATGAAATTTCATGATTGGATTAACTTTTCTGTGTAATGATTTTTATGATTTGACTAAAGGTTTTTCTAGCTCTTTAAGCCCCATGAGGCTGATTACCTAGTAATTCTTTGTGTTAGTATTTATGGAAACTTGCCTGATTCTAAAAAGGATTTGGAGTGTGATTATCGGGTATAAATTAAGAGGCAGCCCTTGACAATGGAGAATAGTACATTTTAATATGTTTTGTATGATCTTGAAATTTGAGAACCATTGTTTTAGTGGTTCATTTGTGATTTATAAACTTCATACCATTATCTTGTATTATTCAATCAGTTTATAGGACAGGAAAGCTGATGAGTCTTTTTCGAATTATATTTTCAGTTTTTTATTTTATAAAATAGATCAATTTTAAGATGTTGTAAGGAATAAGAATGATAAAAAGATTTGAATTTTTTCGTTCATCACGGTGCTGGGGATTGAATCTAGGCATTCGCTACTACTGAGCTATATCCCTAGCCCTACAGGGCCCGTTTTAAAAAAATATATTTTTATTATGATAATTTTGATTAAAATTATTTTATATATGGATTTAGTTTTGGTTGATAAGGTCAGTTGAAGTAGTTTGAGAACCCTCTGTCAGCCCTCTTAATTTGTGTTGGGTAGGAGGGAGGGAGATTTAATGATCTGTGAAATGAAAAGGAAAAAAGAACAACCCTACAGTATCCATTACTGTGTTGCTTACTGTTTATTTGAATTGACAATGTGTAGTATTTTTAAAAATTTTATAGTAATAACTTTACTGAAACAACTAACAGCAGTGTTTTAGACTTTTCTCATGAGGATCTAATAAAGGAGACCCGACACCCCTGCCCTTTGGTTGTGCCGGGGTTACTAAAACCCATGGCTATGTGATTGCTAGACGAGCATTGTACCACACCGAGCCTAGTGTCCGATATAAAAGAGATGAATTTACTATACAAATTTTGAAGAATTTTATAGTTTTTTTTTAATATTTATATTTTAGGTATAGATGGATACAACACAATGCCTTTATTTTTTTGTGGTGCTGAGGATCGAACCTGGGTCCCGCCCGTGCTAGGCAAGCGCTCTACTGCTGAGCCACAATCCCGGCCCAGAATTTTATAGTTTATTAAAGGAGTTAAAGAAATTTATATGCAGATATTTTGTGCTACTGTTTTTAGTTGTTTTGTTAGAATAGTTCTTTTTTTTTTTTTTTTTTAAAGAGAGAGTGAGAGAGAGAGAGAATTTTAATATTAATTTTTAGTTTTCGGCGGACACAACATCTTTGTTTGTATGTGGTGCTGAGGATCGAATCCGGGCCTCACGCATGCCAGGCGAGCACGCTACCACTTGAGCCACATCCCCAGCCCTAGAATAGTTCTTAAAAAAACTTTCAACATATTAATATTTTATCTTCAAAGGAGTCCATGGTATCCACTTATATTTATGTGCCAGGATGGGGCAAGGGTTATGGGAGATAGATGAACCAAAAGAGTACTCTGAAGTTATTTTTTACCTTCTCTCAAATCAGGGGCATATATAATTCAAAAATTTCGATTTCTATTAAGAACTCTTTTTTAATGTGTTTCTCTTTCCCTACACTTACAGTATATCGAATATGGACAACAGTCTAGAGACCCTCCTGTGAAAATGCAGGGCTCCATCACCACCCCTGGAAGTATTGCTTTGGCCCAGGCCCAGGCCCAGGCCCAGGTTCCAGCAAAACCTTCTCTTGCTGGTCAGGTTAACACTATGGTAACCACTTCAACAACTACAACTGTTGCTAAAACGGTTACAGTCACCAGGCCAACTGGAGTCAGTTTTAAGAAAGATGTGCCAGTAAGTAGGTCTTTTTTTCTACCAGATTTTAAAAAATATATTCTGATGTACCTCATAGTGAGCAGTATCTCAATTTTATTATGATACATGACTTATAAAGACCCTTTTGTATCTCCCCTCCCTGTATTTCTCAGAGATAGGCACTATTAATAGTATTATATGCTTGCCCACACTTCAGATGCAGTCATATCAGGTAGAGATTTCCTATAAATGAAATAGATATTTTAGTCTTATATGGGCTTTTTTCCAAGGAAGCATTTCAACTTATTTACTTTATGTACTTTATTATTTCTTTAGCCTTCTATCAATACTACAAATATTGATACGTTGCTTGTGGCCACAGACCAAACTGAGAGAATTGTGGAGCCCCCAGAAAATATCCAAGAGAAAATTGCTTTTATCTTCAACAATCTCTCACAGTCAAATATGACACAAAAGGTGAGCGTGATGTCATTTTATAAAGGCCTTCTCCTTTTTTTCTTCTGAGTTGAGGGATTTATTTTTAACCCCCCCACCCCCTGTTTCTTTCTTTCTTTAAATGACATTACTGAAGATTGACTCCAAGGTGTTATGCCACTGAACTAGATCCTCATTCATTTTTATTTTTCATTTTGAGTCAGGGGTCTTGCTAAGTTGTTGCCGATGGCCTTAAACTTGCTATCCTGATTTCATGTTCCTGAGTGAGATTATGGGTATATGTAATTTTGCCTGGCTTTTGACCATAATTTTTAATATTCACTTTAAAAATAAAGGTAACAAAATCAAAGTGAAGGGAGTGTGGATCTCCAACTTGTGTTTGAGGTTTTTGTAGACACCAGATAATACCAGTTTCAAATGTTCTGTTTTGCCCTGTATTGTAGACTTTTTCAAATAAACTTTGTGTTTTCATGATAATGGAAGATTTTATTTGTACCTCTAGTCATAACTCAGCTCCTCCCAAAGACAGTTTATTTATTAGATTCCTAAGCACTCAGACCTTGCAAAAAGCATAAAGAACCATGCTTGGCTTCCTAAGATTATATAAGTTAGTACTTATGAATGGTAATATGTTAGCCTCTAAGATTAGCTTTAAGAAAATGTGTTTAAAGATGTATGTACCTATTTTAAAATCCCAGGATAATTGATTAGGGGGAAGAATTCAGGCTTTTAGTATCTATTTGAAGAGAAGCTTCAAACTTGTAGGTGATTCCTGGATATAGAAATTCGGGAAAACACAATTCTCGTGTTAGATGTGTAATGGCAGGTTGTAGATTAGTAAATTAAGATTAGATTAGTAATTTAAGGTTGGGCATGGTGGGTGGGTGGTGGCAGCAGGAACTACAAGTTTTATCATTTATTTATTTTTTGGGGGGGGGTAGTACTGGAGGTCAAACCCAGGGTCTCACACATGTCAGACAAGTGTTCTACCACTGAGCCACATCCTCAGGCCTGTTTTATAGGTTTTTTTTTTTAATTATTTATTTTGTTTAGTTGTAGTTCAGCACAAAACCATTTATTTTTTTTTTGTTTGTTTATCTATCTGTTTATTTATTTATTTTTATGTGGCGCTGAGGATTGAATCCAGGGTCTCACATGTGTGAGGCAAGACCTCTACCTCGGAGCCATGACCTAAGCCCCCTGTTTTATAGTTTTAATGCTGAAGGTGATTGTAGATGTTGCAGTCCTAACCATCTACAAACTACGTCTACAGTTTTAGAAGTGATTGACTACACTACCATAGAATTGAACATACCGTACTGCATTTATCTGTCATGGGGAGAGATGAAGTGTGGTGCTTTAGTGTCAGGTTAAATTTTCAAAGAGCCCTTTACTGTAGTATGATTCACAGAAACCAGTCTTTATTTTATCACAGTGTGATTCTGAGCTTCCTGTGTCCTATTAATTGGCTAGGTTGAAGAATTAAAAGAAACTGTGAAGGAAGAATTTATGCCTTGGGTTTCACAATATCTAGTTATGAAGAGAGTCAGTATTGAACCAAACTTCCACAGCCTTTATTCAAACTTCCTGGATACATTGAAGAATCCTGAATTTAACAAGATGGTTCTGAATGAGACCTATAGAAACATCAAAGTAAGAATTGGTTCTTATGTTCTATTTAATTATGCAATAAAGTATAATTAGAATTTGGGCTGTATTTTGCTGCTTTTTCTCTATATTGTCTAGTTCAGGTATATATGGATATTGTTTCAAATGTGGAAATAAATTTCACAGAAGAATTTCAGTCGTGGGTGATACTAGGTGTGCTGTTTACTTTGAATGTTATCTCTTCTTCATTTGTTTTCATCATCTCATGCATGTATTTTAGAACTTCATCATCTATTACAGTAATATTTAGTGTTGCTTAACATGTCATATGCATCACTGTCTTTTTTTTAACTTGATTTGCGGCCTCCACCCCCACCCCTGTTCCTGGAATTTATTTATAATACGCTCTTAGTGCTAGCACCCCTCCTATTCTTTCTTTAAAAGGTCTTTTAGAAAACCATTGTATGAATATATTCTACTAGTGGATATTGAGGTTATTTATCACTATAACTGAAACAAACAATACTGTAATGGTTGTTTTCATTTGTATTTTACATTCGTCAAGTGCCAGATATCTCTAGACTCCTTACATATTTGTGGCGTAGTTTTGTCTTAGAGTCCTATATTATAATCTTAAGACCAAACTCTTATTCAATAAAGTTTAAGTATTTTAATTGGTAAACTATTGCTTATTCTTATTCCTTAGGAGATAAAATTTGTTTTCATAAGACACGAAACCAGCATACATCTCTGATCATTCTTTTTTGAATAGCATGGGATTGGCTTAGCATCCAGCACTATATTTAAACCTGTGGATGGGAATTTTCCCCATTCTTGGTTACGCTGTAGTGCGAAATAATTCCTGTCTCTTCTGTTGCACAGCTGACTTGTATAATTCTGCTGTTGCTTTATGGAGTTAAGGAACATGACAATATTCAGGTTTTATTATCTGATAGCAGGGATAATTAAGTTACCTCAACTTTGAGGCAAAATTTAAGGCCTTGACTTTTTTTTAGACAAAAAGCAAATATAGCTATTCATTTAGTCAAATGTAGTAGATAGATGCTTGTTTATATATATGTGTGTGTGTGTGTGTGTGTGTGTGTGCGCGCCCCCATTCTCAAAACATACTGTGTGATGATTTGCTCTTCCTAGAAAAGCTAGCACTGAAGAATCTATTAAATGAATTTTAAAGTAATTC
Source organism: Ictidomys tridecemlineatus (assembly GCF_052094955.1). Lineage (NCBI taxonomy): Eukaryota > Metazoa > Chordata > Mammalia > Rodentia > Sciuridae > Ictidomys > Ictidomys tridecemlineatus. The sequence goes on along the minus strand of NC_135491.1, from coordinate 36,597,186 downwards.
AAAAGAAGCGAATAAGCAATTTTACACTGTATTTCAGAGAGTTATTTTAGTTGACTTCAGAGATACATAATGACCTGGATATGCAGAAGACTGTAATAGATAGCTATTTTGGTTTTATTCCTTCATGTGTCGCCTCAAACTATAATCTTGAATTTAAATCTTAATTTGTGTTTAATTTAGGTCTTCAAAATAGATTTTTTTTATTGAGTCTACTTTAAGCATAGTTAAGGTTTTCCAGTACTTTTCTGTAGGACAGTACCCAACATTTTAAACTTGTATCCCTTTTGAGTCTTTTTTTTTGTACCTGGGATTGAACTCGGGGCACTCAACCATGGAGCCACATCCCCAGTTCTGTTTTGTATTTTATTTAGAGACAGGGTCTTACTGAGTTGTTAGTGCCTCACTATTGCAGAGACTGGTTTTGAACTCACAATTCTCCACTGCACCCTGTTCCCTTTTTAATCTTGCACACTATATTTGTTTTATAGGTTGAGTATTCGCCATCTGAAATACAAAGTACCATATTTTTTTTCTCCATATTTTCCCAATATTTACATATATAATGAAATACCTTGGGGTATGAAGCTCTCATATAAATACCAGATTTGTTTCATGTATACACAAACATAGAGCATGAAGATAATTTTTATATTTTTATCATATCTGTGGTTTTTTTAATTGCAACTCATTACATGAAGTCAGATGTTAAGATTTCTGTTTTTGGCTATGTCAGCCCTTTTCAAAAAGTTTCAGATTTGGAGCATTTTGTAGTTTTTAGGTTTTCAGATTAGGGCTGCTCAATCTGTAACTATTTTTTAAAAATAAAAGTACTTTTGTTCTTGTTTTGCATTACTAGTGATCACACCTAGTACCTTCATACGCTAGGCAAGAGATCTACTACTGAGCTATACTTCCAGCCCCTAAAGAGGTCTTTTAAAGATAAAAACATCACTGCTAATGAATACAGCAAAATATTGTTAATAAAATGTGTGGAGTAGATTTACTTTGAGGTATGTTTTAAAGAATTGATGGTTTATTTTTAGAATAGGATAATAGAATTCTCAAACATTTAGTTTATAATTTTATTTCATAAATCCATTCTTACTTCTTAATTCTATACTGTTTCAGGTGCTCCTGACCTCTGATAAAGCTGCAGCCAATTTCTCAGATCGTTCTTTGCTGAAGAACTTGGGACATTGGCTGGGAATGATCACATTAGCTAAAAATAAACCCATCTTACATACTGTGAGTTTCAGCTAACGGTTCATGCAAAGTTTGGTAATGTTTGGGCAGTGTGCTTTGTCTAAAGATCTTGATTTATGGCGGCTGTTTTAGTGATTACGAGATTTTGTACAATTTTGCCTCTTGTTTTGAATTCCTCATTCTGTGCCCACAGGTCCTACATCTTTTAGTATAAAGAAAAGTCATGTTATGGTGTGGGTGTCACTTCTTTTTATAATACAAAACTGAAATATTGGGGCTGAGATCATGGCTCAGAGGTAGAGCGCTTGCCTAGCATGTGTGAGGCCCTAGATTTGATCCTCAGCACCACATTAAAAAATAATTAATTAATTAAATAAAGGTATTGTGTTGAACTTCAACTAAAAAAATAAATGATAACTTAAAAAACTGAAATATTATGTTGATTGCTATTTGGGGTATGAACTTAGTATTTGTTTTTTTGTGGGTTTTTTTTTTTTTTTTTTTTTTTTTGGTGGTGCTGGGGATTGAACCCAGGGCCTTAAGCATGGGAGGCAAGCACTCTATCAACTGAGCCCTACCCCTTGATACTTTTTGAGGACTTCCGGAGTACATTGCCAGCTTTTGAACATTTTTTTAATTCCTTCAATTCTAGGACTTGGATGTGAAATCTTTGCTGCTAGAGGCTTATGTTAAAGGACAACAGGAGTTGCTCTATGTAGTACCCTTTGTTGCCAAAGTCCTAGAGTCCAGCATTCGTAGTGTGGTGAGTAGATGTTAATATTTTATTCATGGCTAATTTGTTAAGAGTTGGATTGTTTCAGCACAATGTTCAAGAGATTGTGTTTTTAGTTCTTATGAATGTAAAACTAGTTTTGTTAGTTTTCCATAGTGGATCTTAGCCAACTTAGAAGGTGAAATTAAAATACTGACTCGGTATGGTTTTGGGTTTTTGATGTTGGTCTAAAATATGCTGTTGGTAGAAGGTTTTGTTTAGATCACATAGGTTAAAAGTGTTTATCTTTTAAATATTCAAATTTAAAGTTGGTTTTGGAGCTAGTATGACATAGCTTTTCATTAGGTTTTTAGGCCACCAAACCCCTGGACAATGGCTATTATGAATGTATTAGCTGAACTACATCAGGAACATGACTTGAAGGTAAATTTGTTTTTTTATTCTTTGCAACCTTCTCTGCCTTCATATTATTAAAATGTACAGTAAAGACTATCAATAGTTGGGTTGAAAGTAGGGTGTATTTTGAATAAACTTAAATTTTCTTTTCAAAATTCAAATCAAATATTGGAATTATGCAGTTAAACTTGAAGTTTGAGATTGAGGTGCTCTGCAAGAACCTTGCATTAGACATCAATGAGCTGAAACCTGGAAGCCTCCTAAAGGATAAAGATCGCCTAAAGAACTTAGATGAACAACTCTCTGCTCCAAAGAAAGATGTCAAGCAACCAGAAGAACTCCCTCCCATCACAACCACAAGTAAGTTTGGCAGCGTATTCTTCTATTAATCCGAATGCTTTTGGTATGCCTCAATGAATACAGCAAACTGTAATCGTTCCACATAGTGTGCTGCTGAAATTTTGTACACTTTTTGGTGGATCCCATAAGCTATGAAGTAAAAGAATGTCTAGGCCCAGTCTTACTTTATTAGATTCCATCCTAGCAATTCATTAGATAGTTTTAATTAAATGTGATTTAATCAGTTATTCCTTGTGTCCTAATCAGGCCAGTTTATCTTTCACATTGTTTGAAGTAATAGGAGTAATTCTATGTCCTGTGTTATCACTCAGAGGAAGACCAAACCACATCAACTTACTAGGGAGACATTTTATTTTACCTGCATCAATATGATTGGAGGTATTGGACTAGGGAATGTTCATTTGTGATGTATGATTAGAATAAACTAGCTTTTCTTTCTGTCTTAGGAACTAAGAATCTCCAGGTAAACCTGGGATTAGGCTAGACTGAAAGAAAATTTGTCATATAGGCTAAATCAACAAGGAACGCTTGGGCCTGCTAATGTAGCTTCTCTCTTCAATTGATTTCTGTGCTTTGAGGCACTGTGTGTTTTGGTCACATCTTTTATGGTAGAATTTTGTTTTCATAATTGGAAAGTTATTTACCATCACCATTACCCCTGCCAAGAGACTAAAAAAACCCAATTAGTTAGATAATTACCATTTAATAATACTTAATTTTATTATCAATTCAACAGATGTGACCTTTTAATCTCTTATTTTGTCACTTTACATTTAGCCACTTCTACAACACCTGCTACCAGCACTACCTGTACAGCCACAGTTCCACCACAGCCGCAGTACAGCTACCATGACATCAATGTCTATTCCCTCGCAGGCCTGGCACCACACATTACTCTTAACCCAACAGTAAGTACACACTGCTCCATTTCCCCAACTCCTAGTTTCTGACAAAGTGTTAGGTCACTTTCTTTTCCCCTTCCCTCTGAATTACTGTGTTGTAGGGTTTTGTCAGAAAGAACAAAGATCTGGAACTGCTATATAGTATAGTTGATTTTTTTTTTTTTTTGGTCTCAAAAAAATAGTCTGAGTGATAAATAACATTCATATTGGTCCCTCTTATCCCAACCCATGATTAAATTAAGCCAGCAATAAAATTGTGATCTTGGATATTTCTTAGGTCAACAAACTTTTTTTTTGCTTTTATTTTTATTATTATGTCACTTTAGCTTTATACGAAGCCATTAGCCATTTGGGTTTTTTTTGTTGTTGTTGTTTTTTGTTTTGTTTTGTTTTTCAGATAACTGAAACTGAGCTGACATATATATATAGTCTTAAATGGGACTTAGTAGTTTCAGTTAAGTTGTTTTGGGTGGTTGCAGGAGGCCGCTTGATCTAAATTCAGTCCTTTCCCTATGCTTATTCTGTATACTTAGGGTGGTAGTTTATTGTTTTCCCTCAGTCTTGTTTTCTACTTGATACGAGTTAACTGTTTTGTTCACTGTTTTGTTAACTGTTTTGTTCACTTCCTTTTTCAGAAACCAAAAATGTTTACAAATATAGAAGTAACATTAATACACTGAACTTTTTTTATTAAAGGGACTTTGAAAGTACTTTAAAGAGATCATATTAAACTTTTCTCCTCTCCCCCTCTGTGTAGACAAGACAGATAGGATACAGAGTGGGTACCCAGATCTAAAAATTGATTTCTCTTTGGAACAAGCCTAGTAATTTGAATATTATGTGTTCATTGTAAGAGTTCAGTAAGTTAAGGGCATCCAAGTAAGTATTAGGGCATGGTTTATACTGGAAACAAAATCAACAACAGTCTTTCAAATGAAGCAAGAGACCTCAGCAATCACTATAAAATGCATACTGTTCTGAAGAATTATTTGTGGCAATAATAGTTTTTGTAGGAAGCTCTTTGTCTGAAAATTTAGTTTTCCAAAGTTAATAGAGATGTTTCTTTCCTGAAAACAAATTCCTTAGGTATTATTTTAGCTTAGCAAGTAATGTGTCCATAAGTAGGTAATGGATCTTGTAAATAGTTTGCCTATTAAACTTGAATTTAAAAAGTTGACATATCTTTAATCATGGATCACAAAGTATACTGAATCCTTAACCCTGTGTAACCCAGTTTCTGTTTCCCACCGTTTTCTTTATTAATTTTATGTAAAAGTCTAGTTTCTGTTAATCTTGAAGTAATTCTAAAATGTAGGTTGATTGCATATAGCTTGCTGTCTTATTTAAACAAACTGTTAAATAAATTTATTTGCCCCTCCCTCAGATTCCATTATTTCAGGCCCATCCACAGTTGAAGCAGTGTGTGCGTCAAGCAATTGAACGAGCTGTCCAAGAGTTGGTCCATCCAGTGGTGGATCGATCAATTAAGATTGCCATGACTACTTGTGAGCAAATAGTTAGAAAGGATTTTGCCCTGGATTCTGAGGAATCTCGAATGCGAATAGCAGCTCACCACATGATGCGAAATTTGACAGCTGGAATGGCTATGATTACTTGCAGGGAACCTTTGCTGATGAGCATATCTACAAACCTAAAAAACAGTTTTGCTTCAGCCCTTCGTGTAAGTTGGTTACTTACTTAGTGTTGTAAGTTGGCTACTTACTTAGTGTAACAAAATTTATTACTGTTCATCTGCCAGAGTTTTTCATCCTTTGACAGTGGATGTTAACACTTGATCTTAAAATCGCCATGTTTATTTGATGTCTTCCTATAAGTTTTATAAGGTGAAGCACTGTGCCATTTTTTTTTTGCTTTTTGTTGTATCCTCAATGACATTTGGCAGATAATAAATAACCAAATATTTGTAAGATTTTTTGTGGGGGAGGGTACTAGGGGCACTCAACCACAGAGCCACATCCCTAGCCCTATTTTGTATTTTATTTAGAGTTAGGGTCTCAACCGAGTTGCTTTAGCACCTCACTTTTTGATGAAACTGGCTTTGAACTCATGATCCTTCTGCCTCTTTTAATGGAATAAGCTAACCATCTTGCTTCTGAGTTTCAGATGTCATGGTTAACAATTCATTTGTTCACTGCTTTATTATCTTTACTGCATTCATAAGAAACTGAAAATGTATAGGATATTTTCATCTTAATAGATGAGGAAGGTAATTTAAAGCTATATCAAGTAGAGGCAAAACTTAAAATGAATTTGTTGCCTGCATTTCCTCCTGTCTACAAGAATTGTTTTCTTTCTTTTCTTTTTCTTTATGTTTCAAATAGACTGCATCCCCACAACAAAGAGAAATGATGGATCAGGCAGCTGCTCAGTTAGCTCAGGACAATTGTGAATTAGCTTGCTGTTTTATTCAGAAGACTGCAGTTGAAAAAGCAGGCCCTGAGATGGACAAGAGATTAGCAACTGTAAGTGTTTAGCATTTGCTTTTCAAGTTGTTTTATTTTTAATTTAAGAAAATGCCTCATAACAAGAACCTCAGTGACTTTTTTTGTTTGCAGGAATTTGAATTGAGAAAACATGCCAGGCAAGAAGGGCGCAGATACTGTGATCCTGTGGTATTAACCTATCAGGCTGAACGGATGCCCGAGCAAATCAGGCTGAAAGTGAGAACTGAGGCTCTGTCTCTTCCCTGCTTCATCTATGTTTTCTTTCTTTCTTTTTGTTTTTGTTTGAACTCCTCACTGGGACTAGGATAGGATAGGATGTTGTTTCTGAGAAAGCATCTCAACTCAGTAGCACTTGTCTTTAAAGCCATCTGTGGAGGAGGTATGGAAATACTTTAGATTCTGCCACCCTCCAAAATTGTTAAAGTGTACTGTAAAGAGTTCGTGTGCCTGTTAAGTTTTGTTGCACAAAGTTTTGTTTCTCAACTTGTGCTTACTCTGCTCACATTTTCTGGTACTTAAATTTTTTTAATAGTTTTTTATTGGTACTAGCAAGTTGGTCCGGAGTCTGATACTATTTGCCGACTCCAGGGAAGTTATTTTTCAGTGGAGGCCTTTATCAGTGGAATACTTCTTGATAAATTTATGAATGAGGGTAACTAATAGGAAAATGAGAAAAGCCTCTTCTGAGCTGTTTATGGGCATACATGTTCAATTATACTGTTACATGTTGTAATGACTCTTCCCAGAACCTCTGTGGTTAACTCTCTTGCAGATTTTTCAATTTCAAGAAAAGTTTCTTTTATTTGTATAGGGGCTCCTGTTAAAATTGACTTTCTTCTTTCAAGGTTGGTGGTGTAGACCCAAAGCAGTTGGCTGTTTATGAAGAGTTTGCACGCAATGTGCCAGGCTTTTTGCCTACGAATGACCTCAGTCAGCCCACAGGATTTTTAGCTCAACCAATGAAGGTAAATACTTGCCTTGGATTAAGGTGTTTTATACTGTAATTTTGAATTGTTTTTGCCAGTAATTGTCACTTTCTTTTTTGGAACTTGAGTTGTAGGTATTTGTATCAGATCAGTATGGAATATAGAATTTTTGTTAAATCTATGAGATTGGTTTAACTTTAATGGGTATCTTAATTAGAGGAATTTGCATGGTAGACTCAGGACTCACGTGGACTTGGGAGGGGTTGGAATTTTTACAAAAACAGGTGAAAATATACTGAAAACATTTTCTACTTTAAGCACTTTCGAATAAGTTGCAGGCCTAAGAACTTGTTATCCTAAATCCTTTGATTTATGTGTGTGTGTGTGTGTGTGTGTGTGTGTATATGTGTGTGTTTGAGTTGTAGTCTCACTGTGTTACCCAGGCTTGCTTCAAGTCTCAGCCTCTTCCCAAGTAACTAGGATTAAAGGTGCATGCCACTGTGTGCCCAGCTGATTTTGTTTTTTCACAAAACCATTCTCTTGTGTGACCACTATACAAACATTTAAAATCAGGAAATTAACACGAATACTTAATACCTGTCTAATTCTTAAGCCGTATTTAAGATTTACCAGGTTGTCCTAATAATGCACAGTTAAAAGACCTGTTTTAGAATTGCATGATTCATTTAAAATATTTTCTGCAATTTCCTCTTTTTTCTTGACTTTGATACCTTTAAGATTATAAGCCAGTTAATTTTCTAGAATGGCCTAATTTGGGTTTGTCCAATGTATTCTCATGGCTAGATACTTTGCAGGGGTTAGTGGTTACCAGGGATTGAGCCCAGTGGTGCTTTAACCACTGAGCCACATCCCTAGCCTGTTTTTTTTTTTAAATATTTATTTATTTATTTATTTGTCGATAGACCTTTATTTATTTATATGTGGTACTGAGAATTGAACCCAGTGCTTCACACATGCCAAGCAAGCAGTAGCTGAGCCACAGCCCCAGCCTCCTAGCCTGTTTTATAATTTATTTTGAGACAGGGTACCCCTAAGTTACTTAGTGCTTTACTAAATTGCTAAGGCTGGCTTTGAACCTGCGATCCTCTTGACTCAGCCTCCTGAGTTGCTGGGATTATAGGCATGTGCCACCACGCCCAGCTAGTAATAAATGTGTGTGGTTCTGAGGATCCAACTTGGGGCCTTACTTGTGCAAGGAAAATGCTCTGCCATTGAGCTATATCTTCATCCATAGGCAGCATTTTTGGTAGGAATATCCTAGAAGCGATGCAGATACTTTTGTCTTATGCTTTAATAGTTGATCTAAGTACTATATTTTTCATGATTAGAACTCTTTAACTTTTTTTACCCTGTAGATGACATTAGATGCCACAAGTGGTGCTGCCTGTAGTCTTCTTATTGGTGTTTCCTTTCTCACTTCATTTGTGTTGGTGTCTTTCAGGCTTCATGATCTTTAATACCTCTGCCCTGTGCCTGCCTTGCGTCGCCTCACTTAATAGTGTTTAGACTGAATACCTTAGGAAGGAGAAATGGAAGAGGCCCTCTGTGTTTTAAGAGAATAAATATGCTAACAGAACTCTATTATGTACCTGTGTTAATGAAAAACCTTAAAGTATTTTGTTTATTTCCTTCTCTAAAACAGCAAGCTTGGGCAACAGATGATGTAGCTCAGATTTATGATAAGTGCATTACCGAACTGGAGCAGCACTTACATGCCATTCCACCAACTCTGGCCATGAACCCGCAAGCTCAGGCTCTTCGAAGTCTTTTGGAGGTTGTAGTATTATCTCGAAACTCCCGGGATGCCATAGCTGCTCTTGGATTACTCCAGAAGGTTGGTTCCTAAGCTGTTACTCCTAGAAGCAGCTAGGTTTGTAAACATATAGTGATTTGTCATTGTCTAAAAGCTCATAAAGTTATACTTAAGATTTTAAAAAATAATAATATAAATGAAATTCTGTTACATAAATAAATATTTTTTCTCAGTATTGGATGACTTCTGTAATGTCATGGCATACACTGAGATTTCTTCCCACTCCAGTCAGAATTACAACAATCAAGAATACAAGTAACAGTAAATGTTGGCAAGGTTGTGGGGAAGAGTATATTCTCATATACTGCTAGTGGGACTGCAAATTGGCATAACCATTCTGGAATGCAGTGTGGACATTCCTCTAAAAACTTGGAATGGAACCACCATTTGACACAGTTATCCCACTCCTTCGTATAGATCCAGAGGAGTTCAAATCAGCATACTGTAGTGACTCAGCCATATCAATGTTCATAGGTGCTCAGTTCACTATATGGAACTAACCAAGGTACCCTTCAACAGATGAATGGATAAAGAAAATGTGGTATATATACACAATATATACACAATGGATTATCATGCTAAGTAAAATAAGCAAATCCCCCAAAAACTAAAGGTCGAAAGTTCTCTCAGATATGTGGATGCTAACCCACAACAAGGGCAAGGGGGCTAGAGGTTCAGTGGATTAGACAAAGGGGAATGAAGGGAAGGGGGTGGGGGATAGAAATAAGAAAGTAAGTCGAGTGAATCTGACACAACTTCGCTGTGTGTGTGTATACATATACATATGTATATATGTGTGTATATATATATGTATGTATATATGAATACACCACAATGCATGTTTACATGTATAACCACAGGACTGGTATCTTAATTAGAATAAGACATACATCATATTTGTTTTCTGTACTGTCATGTGTAAAAATAAACCAAAAAAATTATGTAGTCATGGCAGATATTAATAGTAAAGAAGTTGTTTTGATTTTTCCTTAAGTAATATTTTCTGCAATTATTTTTATTTAAAAAGATCTTTAAAATTGATCCAAATATTTTGGTAGTAGGTCAAGATAGATTGGGGGCCCTAGGGTTTGTAGGTGCTGCAGTTGCTGTTGCAGAGACTTTTATGACAGTGAAGAACTACAGAATGAATTTGAACTACATAGAACTTAGAAAGGAGGTAACAGTCTTAAGGTTTTAGAAGGTCTTTTCCTGGTTCACATTGAGGTTTGATTTTGAGTTTTCATAACTGGGCTCACTACAATTGTTTCTGAGGTTCTGAACACTTTCTTTGCTCATAGGCTGTAGAGGGATTATTAGATGCCACAAGTGGTGCTGATGCTGACCTTCTGCTGCGCTATAGGGAATGCCACCTCTTGGTACTAAAAGCTCTACAGGATGGTAGGGCTTATGGATCTCCGTGGTGCAACAAACAGATCACAAGGTTAGTAGCCATTTATTTAAGTAGTAATTATTGGAGTGATTGAACCCAGGGGCATTTAAGCACTAAACTACATCCCAACCCTTTTTACTTTTTATTTTGAGACAGGGTCTCAAAAGTTGCCCAGGGCCTTGCTAGATTGCAGAGGCTGGTCTTATACTTGGAGATCCTCTTGTCTGAGCCACCCAGGCTGCTGGGATTATAGGCGTGCCACCAAGCCCAACTGAAGTGAATTTTAATATGCATGGTCTTGTTTTCGTCTAGAAGTTTCCCTTTTTTTCTTGAAAATAAGGGAAATATTTGCATTTCCAAATTCTAAGAAGTGAGAATTGGTGAATGGTTCTTTTTTTCCCAAGTAATCTCAACCTTTTGCCCACAATAGAAAGCCTTTACCTTGTTTTGGAACATAAAATTGTAGGTCATTTGTTTCAATGATTTCACAGCAGTAATATTCATAGGTAAATATTTTAATAGAATCTCATTTCCTAACATTTAAAGCAAAGCCTGGGCTATCTTAACATGGCCTCAAAGCATTGAGCTGTTCTTCTTATATTTGTTTATGTGTATGTGTGTTCTGTTTGTTTTTTGTTTGGTGCATGCTGAGAATCCATTGTACCCCTTAGCTATACCCCCCAAATCACTGGCTGATTTTAAACTTGGGTATTTAGTTTTGCAGTTGACTCTAAATTGAAGTCATCTTTAATTTGGGAAATTTGCATTGAGTAAAATGAACTTTTTGTTTACCTGATACAATATGATTAAGCTCATATGAATAAAATCCTAACTTTTCTTAGGTGCCTAATTGAATGTCGAGATGAATACAAATATAATGTGGAGGCTGTGGAGTTGCTAATTCGCAATCATTTAGTTAACATGCAGCAGTATGATCTTCACCTAGCTCAGGTATGGGAGGAATTTATTTGAGCCAACAAAAGGACTCGGAGTATTTTTACCCCCAAGTGTCATCTCTTTTAAATTGCATTTTCTCTGTTGTCAGTCAATGGAGAATGGTTTAAACTACATGGCCGTGGCATTTGCTATGCAATTGGTAAAAATCCTTCTGGTGGATGAAAGGAGTGTTTCCCATGTTACTGAGGCAGATCTGTTCCATACCATCGAAACCCTCATGAGGATCAATGCTCATTCCAGAGGCAACGCTCCAGAAGGGTGAGAATGAAATGCTTTGGGTTCCCTGTGCATTCAGCAGTCTCCTAAGAAAGCTTTAGAAAGGAATGTGCAGACTTACTAAAACTACTGTTTAATAACTGCTTTCTACTTAGAAACACAGTGAGAGTGATTGTCACAAGTATGGAAGCTTAATTAACTGCCAGACCTTCCTGGTATAGAGCAGTACACATAAGAACTGAGTTGGTATCAGAGCTGTGGTTTATACCTGACACTTAAAAGCTGTGAGTAACAAAGATGAAGCATGGCACGTAACAGGCAAACAGCAAACAGTGAAGTGTTTGTTGACTCTGAATATCAACTCTATTTCAGTGGGCAGGGTTTTTGGTGAAGATAATAGCTTAAATCTTACCATTTGTATAAGTGGAGAAGAAGAGACCAAAGATAGTTATATTTAAGTATGGAAATGCTCAAGTGAAGTGATCATTCCTTTGTGTTTTCTGTTAAATAATCAAATTGTCCAAATGTGTCTGTGTGAAATCACAATCTTGAATAGACCAATTTTTTTTCACTCTGGATTTATTGTATTAGATTGCCCCAGCTGATGGAAGTAGTGCGATCCAACTATGAAGCCATGATTGATCGTGCTCATGGAGGCCCTAACTTTATGATGCATTCTGGGATCTCTCAAGCTTCAGAGTATGATGATCCTCCAGGCCTGAGGGAGAAGGCAGAGTATCTTCTGAGGGAATGGGTGAATCTCTACCATTCAGCAGCTGCTGGCCGTGACAGTACCAAAGCTTTCTCTGCGTTTGTTGGACAGGTAGAGCTTTTGGAAAGAAAGGTGCTTTTTATTCAACATAAGTAGGATGTGATAACCTCCAGTAGTAAAGCTCAGTTATTATATACCTGTGGCTAGACAGTTATTTCCTTACTCATGTAAACCAAAAATGTCACCATCATGCTTTATGCTTTACAAAATAGCCTTTGTGTTTGATCACAGCAGTAAAGTGAGCATCCCCACACCACCCCCATTTAGTCCTATTTATCTCATTCTTGCTATGATGTACAGTGGGGTCAGATAATAACAAAGCTGCCAAATATAACTTAACTAGTTTGATAATCCAGCAGTGATGGATTATAGGCTACTAAGTAATTGAAACTCTTTTATCTCATGTATAAAAAAATAAGGTAAAATAATTATTTAAGTGATATAGTATTTTTTATTTTTAAAGTTAGAGTAGGTTATCTCCCTAAACATGTTCTTTTGGAAAATAGTTTTAGTATTTCCATTCATAAATTGGTGCAACTTGGAATTTTACTGTTAGAAACCAAGCCAAAAAAGAAGCCCACAACCAAGGTTTAACAGGAATTTTTGTGGATAGGATGAAATAAAGTATGGTACATAGTATCATTTAATTTCTGTTTTTTGTCATCACTGGCTGCTTAGCAAATGTAAGAGATTAAGAGCACTACTAGTCAGTGTGTTCTGATTTTAATATAACTTGGCAAGAGTGGCACTTTACTGGCCTTAGAATTACTTTAGTGGAATTAATGTTATTCAGGGTAAACTATCTGCTTATTTCTCCAAATTTTTAAACTGAAAACAGAACTCGGATAAGTTGCCAGAGAAAGATTACTAATTAGTTCCGTTTTTAAGTAAATGATATTTCAAAGTAGAAGAGTTGATTTTAAACGTACAAGTTGGGTTTTCTTTTCAACATGAATATTTCCTAGTAAGATGTACCAGGCAGATTTATCTCCTAAAAGAATCCAGGGAATTACAAAACATACCCTACTGAAAAGATGTTACTGCATGTATCTAGTTTGATTTTTTTTTTTTTTAATTTGGATGGAGAAAAGAATTGAATTAGCTGGTTTTTATGATCATTGCTATTTCATGGGGATGGATATGGCGCCTATCTCAGTTCTTTCTGCTGGCTTATTTATTTACTCTCTTTTTCTATTTCTCTTGGAAAAAAAGATAATGTATCATAATTTTCTGTTCAGTTTTGCACCCTTTTGAGAATTCTTGTTTCCCTTTTTGTGCTTCCTCTTTACTTTTTCGGATTCACTGTAGATATTGAAGGCCCTTTGTCTTTACTAGGGCACATTATTATCCTATTCCTACCAATTCAACTGTCTTATTTCTTTTGAAGGGACAGTTAAATTGTTTTAAAATTTCCAAGATAACCTCGAAGCTTTCCCTCTGAGCTTGGTTTCTTTATTAAGTGAGTACTGGCCTCCTTCCTCTACCTTTAAATGGGCATTTCCCTGTGGTGGTGCTGATGTGCCCCCACCCCCAAATAACACATATTCAGCTTCATTAACAGATATATGTCATGTAATTTAGAGTTTTTCCTATCTTTTATTTTTCCCTTTTTAAAAAATTGATTTTATTTTTTTCAATACATGACAGTGGAATGTATTACAATTCTTATTACACATAGAGCACAATTTTTCATATCTCTATTTGTATATAAAGTAGGTTGACACCCAATTCGTGTCTTCATACATGTACTTTGGATAATGATCATCACATTCCACCATCCATACTAATCCCCTGCCTCCTCCCTTTCCCTTCCTCTCTTATAAATAGGCTTTCCTTTTCTCCTTTAATGTAACAATTTGTTACATTTAAGTAGCTAGACATGATCTGAGTTTTTTCATTACATACATACTTTATATAAATCAGTGATTTAGGGGGTTACCTAGATGGAGTTTTGGAAGCTTTGTTATTGGGTAAGTCAGTAATTACTGACAATTATCTTTAATTCTATGAGAAGCAAAAATATATGTAATTTATTTTCCTCCTGGGAGAAAGATGAATTGTCCAGAACGTTTTATTATGACCTCAGGAGTTACTACTGAAAGTTTATTTTGTTTACATAGTTAATTTTACAAATTATTTGATGTTACCTTCATATTCAAAATAGCCATAATATTATCTCTTACTCAATTTCCACCTTTTCATCCATGAAACTTAAAAATCAGAGGAATTCTGTCATGATTTCTTAATGAGAAGACATCTCATGGCAGCTTTTCTTTTTTTTTTTTTTAAGTAAGAATTAGAAATGTGATAATAGAACGAATTAGTATTTCTTACTCATGAAAATTAAGGTGTACAAAGTTTGTGTGTATTGTCTCATTGTGTCTGTTTTTGTTCCCATAATATAGATGCACCAGCAAGGAATACTGAAGACTGATGACCTCATAACAAGGTTCTTTCGTCTATGCACTGAAATGTGTGTTGAAATCAGTTACCGTGCTCAAGCTGAGCAGCAGCACAATCCTGCTGCTAATCCCACCATGATCCGAGCCAAGTGCTATCACAACCTGGATGCCTTTGTCCGACTCATTGCACTGCTAGTGAAACACTCAGGGGAGGCCACCAATACTGTCACAAAGATTAATCTGCTAAACAAGGTCTAAAGTTTTTTATATTCAAAGTCTATATCAGTGTTTCTGTGATAAGCCCTCCCCAAAATATTTTTAACAGTTCTTTTCTGTCCTGAAATTAAATTCAGAGATAACATGTGAACATACCCAACAAATTATAGAAGATACAGTTCTTACCTGAAATTTTAAATATATATTTCAGTATGTTAATGCTTTGTTAATGATTATAGTAGAAGATATTTTGGTAGTATTAGATTTAGATTTGCCCTGTGCATAATGTCATTGGGAATTAATTGATAGCTAGAAACATCTATGGCTAACAGATGGGCAATTCCAATACTAAGGAAAACATTTAGTCCTTGACCTGATATATAGAGAGGGATTTTTGGAAATTCGATTATTAAAATAGTGTAAAAATATATGTGAGCTGGGTGTAATCGCCCATGTCTATAATCCCAGGTAGGAGGATTGAGAATTCAATGCCAGCCTCAGCAATTGGCATTTAGAGACCCTGTCTCTAAATAGACTACTTAAAAAGGGGTGGGGTTGTGGCTTAGTGATTAAATGCCCCTGGGTTCAATCCCCAGGACTACACACACCACCAAATAGTGGTGAAAGTGTACTTAAGTTTTTGGTCTTAAGGAAATAACAGCTGGGTTCTTCATGTCCTTCACTGTTTAATGAGCAAATCGAGCAGTATTCAAAGTTTTGTGAAACACCTCTGCAGCCTATGCAACAGCTCTACTGACAACTACTAAATGCCAGTAGGGTGTACACCTATTTGCTAATTTGTCAACTTCAGATCAGACCAGAAGAATTAGATTATTGATTAGGTGGACATGGTAAAATGTGAGGGGCCATCCTGATTTTTAGAACTCTTAGAAGAACCAGTGGGCATTTGTGGAGAATCTCCAGGTCTGATCCAAGGATATTGAAATTCAAAGAAAACACATAGAACACTGCTGCCCAAGTCAAACTAATGTATATCCCTTTCAGTTGCCAGGATATAGTTTTGTATTTATATAGTTTGTATCCTCTCCTTTAACATACTTCTTTTTTTTTTTTAAAGAGAGAGAGAGAGAGAGAATTTTAATATTTATTTTTTAGTTATCGGCAGACACAACATCTTTGTTGGTATGTGGTGCTGAGGATCGAACCCGGGCCGCACGCATGCCAGGCGAGCGCGCTACCGCTTGAGCCACATCCCCAGCCCCTAACATACTTCTTATAAACACAGAGCAAAAGCACCATAACTTGCAAGTGACAAGTGAATTGAAATGAATTGTGTGTACAACTTAAAAGTTATATTCTGTGTATTGTACATAGGTCCTTGGTATAGTAGTGGGAGTTCTCCTACAGGATCATGATGTTCGGCAAAGTGAATTTCAGCAGCTTCCTTACCATCGAATTTTTATCATGCTGCTCTTAGAACTCAATGCACCTGAACATGTGTTGGAAACCATTAATTTCCAGACACTCACAGCTTTCTGGTGAGTATTGTTGGGTTTATTAGAGACTTAAGTTCTGCTGGTTTGAGTGTAGTAAAATCATAGGAGTAGAAGGAACTTCATGTGTTTTGAGGCATGTGGATTGTTTTGATTTGTAAATCAACAGGCGCTTTTACTTATTCATGTAGTTTTTGCTATATTTCAATTTGGGCTTCTAACTAAAGAGTTTTTGTTTTGTTTTGTGTTTTTCTCCCTTTCTTTCAGCAATACATTCCACATCTTGAGGCCTACCAAAGCTCCTGGCTTTGTATATGCCTGGCTTGAACTGATCTCCCATCGGATATTTATTGCAAGAATGCTGGCACATACGCCACAGCAGAAGGTGTGGCTGCAGTTTATCTCCTCCAGATGAAGACTGTAACTACCCGGGGCTTATATATTAGTACTGCTTATAGATTGCTATTAGTTATTTAGTAGTCATTGTACTTCTTCCAAGCTTATTTGAGAGAATGATTTATTCTATGTAATGTAGAGTCAATGTTGTAAAAACAGGCTTCATGAGTACTTGACTATCTCTTCCTGAAAGCTATTCCTTGGTTATTCAGTGTTACTTTTCCTTCCAACTTTGTTGTGGACCACTTGTGGTAAGGCTTTTGTTGTAATGTATTGTTGCTTCATACATAGCAATGATTCTAAAACATGATTGTGGGAGTTGGATTTTGGTTTTGTTTCTAAAATTGAAATCCCTCAATAGCTAGATAAAAATCTCTAGGTAACAGTACTCTGGAGCTTGCTAGTTTCATGTTTGTATTCTTAAATGCTGAAAACTCTCATAATTAAGATTAAAGAGTATTGTGGTCCATGTTGTTGTCCCACCCCAACCCTAACCCTGCATGTGCATGCTTAAGATTAAGAACCATGGTGCTAAATTCCCCTCTGCCCCCATACTGTGTATCGAATTCAGGGCCTGCTAAGCAAGTGATCTATCAATGAGCTACACTCTCCACCCAAGTTTGCTTTATTTAAGGGACTAATACCAACTTCTGTTATAGGGTTTCTTAGTCTAATTGGAAATATGTACCAGAGCTAATAAAAGAAGTATTTTTCTTATCTTGCAATAAAATGTCAAATGAGTACTATAGAAAGTACCTTTGTTTGCCCTGTCAGACCAGGAAAAAATGTGACTACTGTGTGCTAGAGTGAACTTGGCCAAAACAGGTGAAAGATAAATGAACTTATTTTTATTTGGAGAAGGGCATTCCAGGAGGAGGGAACACAGAATATTGAAAGAAAGTATACAGAAATGAACCTGAATAGTAGAATTTTTGCTGAAAGAAAATTCATGTTGTAAATTAATGGGAGTAGAAATGGAAATAGTTAACCCAGGACTTAATTAAAAGAAGGACTTAAGAAAACAGATCTAGCTATCATTTTTTCAGAGTTTTTCTTTTGTGTGTGTAGTGCTGTGGATTGAACCCAGGGCCTTATGCATGTGAGGAAAGCATTCTACCAACTGAGCTATATCCCAGCCCCTCAGTTTTATATCTGAAATTTCCTTGAGATCTGTCCTCTTCTTCCCTTTTTAATTTTCTTAGGCATGAAGACAAATAATGTCCTGAAACCTATGGAAACAGTTTGTTCCAAATACCATTTCCCACTACTTTAATAGTCACTTAGGCTTTTCTAATGGCAATCAGTCTGGGAGAAGTACTCACTAGTATGCCCTATTTACGTTAGTATGAAGAAGAAAAATCATAGTGTAGCTGCTTGGGCATTTTTTTTAGTGGCTGAACAACATCTTGAGTATAATTATGGCTTATATACATTTCTGTCTTTCAGGGATGGCCCATGTATGCACAGCTACTTATTGATTTATTCAAATATTTAGCGCCTTTCCTTAGAAATGTGGAACTCACCAAACCCATGCAGATTCTCTACAAGGTAATTTGGATTTTTAAGATAATTTTCAGAACTAAAAAACACTTTAACGTATAATGTACATTGAGAAAAGTACTAAAATCCAATGTACTTATATAAATGAACTCCTAGATCCTAGGGTATTCGAATGTTCAACTTCATTAGATACTCTTTTGAAATTCAAGTATTAGTTTGTACTTTTCAGCAATAGATCAATTACTCTTTATCCATATCTCGTCATATCTGATATATACGTGTGTGTGTGTTTGTACAAGCCATTTAGCCATGCAGTAGAATTTCATTGTTTTAATTTGCATTTTCTTAATGATTTTTAAATGAGATTTTCATGTGCAAGTCAGCCTCTTTGTGATGATCCTCTTTTAATATTTTATTCCTGTTTTGTTGATATTGTTGGGTTTTTTATTTTTATTAACTTTTAATTTCTTTCTGGGTTTTGTTTTTTGATGGTGCTGGAGATTAAACCCAGGGCCCCCAAACCCTGCTTTTAAAAGCATATCTTAGTCTAACTGGGACTAAATCACAGTTAATAAGTCTCTCTCATCTTGCATTTAAATGACAGTTGAATTCTATAGAAACTACCTTTGTTTGACCCTTGTTTGTGATGATCCTCTTAAAATATTTTGCTTATGTTTGTGTTGGATTGTTTTGTATTTTTCTTATATATTTTTCCTGTTATTTTCTGGTTTACTACAGTGCTGGGGATCAAATCCAGGGCTTTGTGCATACTAAGCAAGTGTTCTACCACTGAGTAATGCTCCCAGCCCCTTATTTTATTTCTTAAATAAAAATTCTTCATGTATTGTGGATATAAACCTTTTGCTGGTATATGTTCAAATATTTCCCACTCTTAGGATTGTCTTCACTCCCTTAGAGGAAGATATTATTGGAAGAAGCTTTAAATTTACTCTAGTCAAAGCTAACCAGTTTTCTAAACTAAATACAACCTTTTGTAATTTGTATAAGAAATCTTTGCCTGTCCTAAGTTCTGTTTACCATTTGTGTATTCAAATTTTCAAGTTCCATAGCATACATTTATTTAATATTCTCAAACTGTTTTTTATGTCTTTAAGATCTGTAATAGTTATTCTTTTTAATTTCCTGATAGTATGATTTTGGGGTTTTCTCCGGTCTTGGTAGGATTTATCATTAACCCTTTAAAAGAACTTTTGGTTTTATTTATTTTCATACCCCTTTTCAGTACTTCAAAAAATTTTAAAAACAGTATATTCTAGGTTCTTCGGTTTTAGTTAGTAGTTCTTTTTCTGCCTTGTTAAAATAGATGCTTAACACTATTTTTTAGTTTTATACAGCCTATTGGAATATTTTTAACTAAGGCTATAGACTGCTAATGTCTAGTTTTTCATGATTTCTGAATGTGAATATTTTAATAAATGAATTAGTGTTGATTAAAGCCCATAAATTTTTGCATCATTGAAGTGTATATATATATTTTTACCTTTTTTTACTTGAGATAATTCATAATAGAAGAATTGTTACTTTTTTATTGTGGGTTGTTTTGTTTTGTTTTAATAGGGTACTCTAAGAGTGCTGCTGGTTCTTTTGCATGATTTTCCTGAGTTCCTTTGTGATTACCATTATGGGTTCTGTGATGTGATCCCACCTAATTGTATCCAGTTAAGAAATTTGATTTTGAGTGCCTTCCCAAGAAATATGAGGCTCCCAGACCCTTTCACTCCTAATTTGAAGGTAAAGTTCAAGAAAAAGTTCTTTTCTCTGATAAGAAGTCAATTTTACTCCCTTCTCCCTGATATGTACACATTGTGTTAGATAAGGGGGAAAACTATCATGTTATTGTGCCTGTTGAGTAACATTGCTGCAGCTGAATATTGGTTCACAGTATTTTTCTAGTTGCTATTTAAAAACTCATTTTGAGAGTGAATTTAGCCATGTTTTCAGAGCCCTAACCTAAGAATGGATTAGATATTTCCTGTCAGACTTCTCATATGACAAAGACTTATGGGACAGACTTTTGTTTGTATTTTACATATTTCGTGGTATGTGCGCGTGTGTTTAAATTGTTGATGTAAAGGAGAAGAAGTCATTTTGAAATGGATACAACCCTGAGATGGATACTAGAAATTTTTATGTATTTTCTACTCCCTTCACCCTGCCCCCATCTAAATTTCTAAAAAATGTGTAATATCTTCTATTCTCTAGGGCATTGGGTGGTGAGCAAGGAAACTCCTTCTGGACTCTTTAATTTTGAAATCTAAATTTAAGAAAAATTGGTTCATGGTACTAATTAGACCTCTCCACAGTACTATCTTGCTTTATTTTAGAAAAGAAAAACATTTTACAGACTAAGGAAATTCCTATCGTTTTGTATTTTGTATTCTTCTAAGGGAGATGAAGTAATAGAATGTGACAGTCCCCTCTTCAGAATATTTGTGTGTGTAATTTCAGGAGGAAAAATTAAAAAGCCCTGTCACTTTCTAGTATAGATACAATTTGTTGTCAGCTCCTGATTGATCTGGTTTTGATTTTTGGCCTTTGTGGCAGGTGGACATGTTGAGTGAAATTAACATTGCACCTCGGATTCTTACCAATTTCACTGGAGTGATGCCACCTCAGTTCAAAAAGGATTTGGATTCCTATCTTAAAACTCGATCACCGGTCACTTTTCTGTCTGATCTGCGCAGCAATCTACAGGTTAACTGGTTTGGCTTAACTCTGCTATGTCTTCCATAGAAAGCATCATTCTGTGTGTCGTCCATTTCAGGAGTTAGTATTTTCAACCTGATTTAAAGGTTTAGAAACATTTTCGTATTTCTTAGTTATATATTTTACTGGTTTATTTCATCAGTGAGATAAGGCTATAGCTTTAGACAAGACAACCTGCAGTGGGATTGTTTTGGGTCCACCCTCCCCACAAGAATAGGCCATTTAGTCGTTCCCTATTTGTATTTTTCCTAAATAAATGAATTCTGGTTCAATTTGGTATATAGAAAGAATGACTTCAATTATCTTTCCAATCCTGCCACACCATGTGACCATAATTTTCTCCCTATCCAAATCTTTTTTTTTTCCCCCCCTTCTTCCTTTGCAGTACTGGCGATGGAGGCCAAGGGCCCTCTACCACCACTGAGCTCCATCCCTACCCCATCCGCCTTTGAGTTGGGATCTGAGTTGCTGAGGCTGGCCTTGAATTTGTGATATTTTTGCCTCAGCTTCCTATGTAGCTAGGATTTTAGGCATTTGTCATCATATCTACAACTGAGATCTTCATTGTAACTGCATGTTTTGGCTTGATAAACTTTATTTAGAATTATGCCATAAACATAGTGATGATATTTGTTTGGATTCTCATGTTTTTATTGGAAGAACCATTATTAGGGCAGTTATATATTTGTTAAATGACCTCACTGAATTAAGTAGGGTTCTATTAATTAAATCACAAAGAACACAGAGAGTAGTTTAGCCTTTCTATGGAGGCAAGTTTAGAAATATTGGTGCTAGAGTGAGTTCTATGAGTAAGTTTTCTGTTTTGCTCATTTAAGGTATCCAATGAGCCTGGCAATCGCTACAACCTGCAGCTCATCAATGCACTGGTGCTTTATGTAGGGACTCAGGCTATTGCACATATCCACAACAAGGGCAGCACGCCTTCAATGAGCACCATCACCCACTCAGCACACATGGACATCTTCCAGAACCTGGCTGTGGATTTGGACACTGAGGGTGAGTGAAGCCAGCCAGACCACACAAATTTTCTGGATTTTTTGGTAACAGTCTGATCACAAAATATAAAAATGCTTTAAGCTACAATAAAAGAATATTCTATCAGTATATTTATAAGTATAGCTGGTTATTTTATCTTTCATTGGACATTATCTGTTCAATGTAAAAGACACCAAAAGAAATTATTCAAAATTCTGCCATATCAGTTAATATTTTGGTCTCTGTGATTATTCTAATATGCAAATAACTTGGTAGTCTATTAAAACATTGGCTTATATTACATTATTAGTCTGCTGTTTCTCAAGCATTTATTGGCGCCTGTTTGCAGACATACTAAATGTGAGGTATAAAAATTTTAACAGGGGGCTGGGAGTATAGCTCAGTTGGTAAAGTGCTTGTCTTGCAAGCACAAAGCCCTGGGTTCAATCCACAAAAAAAATAAAAATAAAAAATAAACAGGACTTCCCTAACTATTTTTCAGGAAGTTCACAGTACAGTTCCTATTACTTTGCATCTTTCCTGGTTGAGCTACATTTCTTTTGGTGCTCTGTATTCATTCTTACATAGTGGGAACCCCAGTTAGCTGCTAAATAGCTGTTATACAGTCCTACTCATTTTAGCATATTGTACTTTAGAAGTAGTATTACTTTTCACTTTGCTGTGGATTCTTCAGAGACTAAGGAATCTTGAGTATATATATACTGCTTGTTTTAGAAGGGATTCAAGAGAGCTTAAAATCAAGATTTGACGAAATTGAATATTATTAACATCCAGACCTTAGCACTAAAAGGAGGACAGCCATTAGGGAAGTGTGCAGGGTGACTATGATAGCTTCATAAACATGAGTGACATCCATATATGATTGCACAAATGCTGTGACTCTACATCATGTACAGCCAGATAATTGAAATGTGCTCTATTTGTGTACAATGAATTGAAATGCATTCTGCTGTCATATATAACTAAGAGAACAATAACAAAAAACCATGAGTAACATCATGCACAGGCAGACATCCAAACCCAGTTAATACTAATTCCAGTATGGCTTATTAAACTTAACATTCTCAAAGTGTGGTTTTAAAACTTTGAGGGGCATTTTCAAGACTTTCTTAGATGGGCTGTGAAGCATAATAATAAGACAAAATTTTATTGTGGTCTGTCACAGCATATAGGAAAATTTCCGCATAGACTGCATGAAATGTGCTACAACTGATTAAATGTATAGACAAAAATGAGAATCCAGTTTTCTTCCATGATGACATTAAAGGGACATGTAAAATGTTAAAACACCTTTTCACTGGATTTTTAGGCTAATTTTTTTAATGTTATTTACATTAACTAAGTGGATTTTATACAAAGTATTCAGCTGGGTGTGGTGGCATATACCTATAATTCTACCAACTCTGGAGGCTATGTCAGGAGGATCATAAGTTTAGTGTTAGCCTAGAAATATACAGAGACCCTGTCTCAAAAAGTGTGGAGATACCAGTTCAGATGTAGAATACTCCTGGGTTCAGTCTCTAGCCCAGCGCCACCTACCCCAGTTTAAAAACAAAACAAACAAACACAAAAAACCTTTAAATTTCTAATGTTGGAACTATCACAGTAAAAACCCACAAAGAGAAACTCTCTGGGAGACTGAAAGCCTCTCTAAGAAGCCCAAATCTTATTTTTCCTTCCTATGTTGGCCTTTTAGAGCAAGGCCTCATTAATTTCTTTAATTTCTAGGTCGGTATCTCTTCTTGAATGCAATTGCAAATCAGCTGCGGTACCCAAATAGCCACACTCACTACTTCAGCTGTACCATGCTCTACCTTTTTGCAGAGGCCAACACTGAAGCTATCCAGGAACAGATCACAAGGTAAAAAAAAGTCATTTTCAAGTTGTTCAAAATTGGCTCCTTTCTCTTCATTTAGAATTCTTAAGAGTTCTTTTCTTTGCACTCAGGTGTTTGGATATTTTTCACATGTCTAAATACCATGTTAAGTATGGGATATAGTTGTGATCAGGATCCATGCCCTCTTAATACTGTTGTTAAAATGTTAACTTTTTGTTTAAAGGGCACATTTTTATTGAGAGGCAGGAATTTCTTTGTGGTAGTGGTAGGAGTGGCAGCAGTATTTTTGACAAGAGTTCTGAATCAGTACAGGCCTAATAAGTACCTCACCAAAAATCCTGATTTTTTTTTTTCTTCTTTTTAATTACTTCTGGGTGGAAAGGAAGGTCTTAAGCAGGAGAAATAAAATGATATTTTACTAACATACAAGTCTGTTTCAGATTGCTTGGGTTATATGTAGGATTAAAGATTGGGAAATAGGTAGATTCTGGTGCTATATATACACTTTAAAACTTGTCGATTTACTTAATAATAGTAATACTTGTGCTAAGTATGGTTTCTTGGATTTATATTCGAAAACTTGATTTTATTATTGGATGCTTAGATAACAATGTACCCTTTTGTGATTGTATATGAATCTGCAGTAAAGTCTTGTTCTTAATCTTCATTCTCTTAGGACAAATTTAGAATTATAGTTGGTAGGTCAAAAGACATGACTATTTAAGTAAATAGTTTACACATGCACTAGTAGTGTTAGAATTTTTTCCACAGCTCTCATTGGATGTTCATTTTTGGAGGGCTGTGTATTTTATCGGCTTTCTGCCTTTCATCCTATTCTGATCATCTTTCAGATAGGAACCATTATTACTTTTAGAGCTCAGGGACAGGATTCAAATCCCCAGGTATACTAGTTACTGCATGCTTTACTATGCTGTGTAGGTAGGTAGATTAATTAATCTGTTTTGTGTTTTTTAAATCTAGCTTTCTATTTTTATTATTTACATTAGTTATAGATGGACACAATATCTTTATTATTTTTACGTGGTGCTGAGGATCGAACCCAGGGCTTCACATGTGCGAGGAAGATAAAATTTGATTTCATGGGGGGAAAAAAGTTATGAAATAAGGTAATAGACATGATCATACTTTTGTACATATTTTCTGTGCTTTAACCAACCCTTTCTTCCTTTCTCCAGGGTTCTGTTGGAACGGTTGATTGTAAATAGGCCACATCCTTGGGGTCTTCTTATTACCTTCATTGAACTAATTAAAAATCCAGCGTTTAAGTTCTGGAACCACGAATTTGTACACTGTGCCCCAGAAATTGAAAAGTGAGTTAAAAGTAATTTTTAATTATCTAGCAGTGGAAGGGGACAGATTTCGTTTATTCTCTCTAGCTTGGGTCTGTGATTAAGAAGGCAGTGGCAGCTAAAGCTCTAGGTATTATTAGGCCTAAACTTTCCTCTCAAGTAAACTTGTTATTGTCTCCATTCTTCAGGTTATTCCAGTCGGTTGCACAGTGCTGCATGGGACAGAAGCAGGCTCAGCAAGTAATGGAAGGGACAGGTGCCAGTTAGATGAACTGTATCTCTGTTGTGTCAGACTCGTGGTCCCACTGCACCAAGTCCATAAACTGAAGAAGCCTCTCAGTTCCTCCTGACTTTTCCAGCCCTTTGGTTCTCAGGCGCCTGCCCCAACTACTGTTGGGATCAGCCTCCTGTCTATGTGGGCACGTTCCAAAGTTTAAATGCATTTTTTGACTCTTGGCCAAAATTTAGAAGATGCTGTGAATATCATTTTGAACTTGTGTAAATATATGAAAGAGAAAACTTTTTTGTCTGGAACTTTTTGAGTTTGTACAAAATGTGTTCAAGGCAAGTACATAAACTGGATCCTTCAATAGGCAGCTAATGCCAATAACTTGCCAAAGGGCATAGTTCCATGTCTTTGGACACTTTACTGTCCCAAAGAATAGTTAAAAAGCCAGTTTAAATATTATGTATTTTTTGTTAATGTGGATAGGAGACCTTAAAAAAAAAATGACTAAAAGATATGATGTGATAGAATTGATATGCCAGGGCTCACAATTGAGATGAGTTGTTTAGCTTTGGGAAAAAGCATGCGTGCCAAAGGGAAAGCAAGTCCTGCTTGAGAACATGCACCTGAGTGAGGCCAGCTCATGTTCTTATGAAGGGAAGCTAGCCCAAACCTAAAGCTCCTATGTCTGTCCTCTCCTGATACTGGCAAACTCTGGAAAAAGGAACCTTACCAAATTGCCCTTCATAGTCATTTTACTTAGGAACAGCTGCATCTTAACAAAATCTTAAGGACCATGCAGTCCCCTTTTTATAAGGATCTTAAATGTTTTGTGAATATATTGGCCCATGAGTTCTATTTTGTAGACTTCCTAGTTCCTAAGCTCTAGCTCCCCCACTTCTGAAGTTAAACATTAAAACTCATGACATTCATGTTAGTCCCCTGTGCCTTTCTCAGTAGCAGCAGCTGCTAGGGTTGGTGAGAAAAAGTGGACAGCCTAGCCTTGAATAGCCAAGAGCCATTGGGAAACATCTTTTCGGGCCCTCGGGGGTGCGGGTAGGGCAGTACTGGAGATGGAACCCAGGAAACTTCTACTTCCTGAATGACAGACAGCACTTTCCCAAGAAATTGTTTAGTGTTGTTTCAACAGGAGAAAACTGTTTGAACAGGTTTCTGTGATCAAATTGAATTATGGATGAGTCGGTATGTAAAACACAATCTCAATTACAATTACCCTACCTTTAATTTTGACCCTTTTTTTCCCTCCCTACACATAAAACAACAGAGGTCTAGGGGACTGTCCTTGGTATCTTCAGGTTTATCCATTGGAAGGCATGCCATCCAGAGTAAACTCAGACAACTGAAAGTGCGAGTAAAGCCAATTTCAGTGATATTACTTACTAAAGTGACTTCCTTATTACAGACCCAGATTTGAATTTGGTCTTCCTCTAAAGTCCATGTTACTAAGTGCTATGAATATCATCTTTCTCCTGGCTTTTGTTAAAGTGGCTATAAAATGTGCTGTTCTTAATTATTAGGTACTCCTCTTCCCAAGTCTGTTGATTCCAACCCTAATGTGTGTCACCTTCAAGAGTATTTAGAGTAGCACCTTTGCTTCTTTTCCATTTGGTATTTAATAAATGCAGAAGATTCAAACCTTCCCCTTCTTGAGCAACAAAGTGTCAGTTTAGACTAAGAAGTTAAATAATCTGCTAACTTGTCAGTTCCAGTAACTGATGTAAGATCATCTTCTGACCATACCTAACCTGTAAGGCCTGCTTTTCCCTCCAGCTGAGTTTTGCATAGGCCTCCTTATTACTGAGTACGTCCTCCTCAGTTTTTAAGTCTGTGGCATAGGTCTGCAGAGTCAAAAGAACACTGTCTCGTAGAAGCTGCCTCCATGATGCTTTGAGCTTGGGGATATTTGTGACTGTTAGTCTGTCCTCTTCCCATTCATCTTCTCCCCATCCATCTCGGTCTTTAAACTCTCTGAACTCCTCCGCAGGCATGCACAGGACCTGAAAACAACCATGGGTCTGGGTCATTTAAGTACTTGCTCGTTAATCACCTTTACACGAGACAATTCTCAGCCCTTTACCTTGAGTGTGGCGGCCAATTCCTCCTCAGTTAGCACCTCCTCACGACCAATCACAAATGCACCCTCTTCCCCTACCATCTCCAGTTTGCATAAGAAATCCCAGCGCTCATATAGTTGGAGCCTTTCAGCTTCACCTTTTGTTCCTGTAGATAAAGTAACAGGGCCAGTCTTGGTATACCCAGGAACTTATTTTCAATAAGTTAACCACTATTTAGCAAAGCTATTATAACCTAAGCTGCATGGGTACAGACACAGCTGTGGTTGTCAAAAGACAAGTTAATGAGACAACTCACCCCGTACTGCAGCTTCACGGACAGTCACCATTTGAATGTCCGCTGTGTCATCCGTGTTGTCAGGATATGGTTCAACAAAACCATACATGTGAATAAGTTGCCAATTAGCCATTTGTCCATAAGTGTTGAAAACCTCCTGGCCTTTAGGAATGGGCCGGGTAGCCACCATCCGAAGATAATCCTGGGATGAAAGGGAGAAGCTGGAGCCATGCCCTTCTGAGGCCAACTCCACGAAGATCACACTCCTCTTAGGAAAGCCTCCAGCAAGTATACTCAGCCAGGGAACTGAGCTGTATCTACCCCCATTCTGCTTTTAGTTCCTGTCACACCCTATACTATAGATTGAAAGGGAGGCCTAACTAAAAAGATCCCAACCTGTGATATTAGGTAAATTTTGTTTGTTCATCTTCTGCACTGAAAAAGTTAGCTTTTAAAAATAAACTATTAGTATGAAGATGTGAAAAAAAAAACCCATTAAACCCAGATCAATATATTAAAAAACAGGTGAAACTATTAATAGCAACATTCACTGTCTGTCAAATATTCCTATAGAATAGAACTGACCCAAGTTAGACTTGGGCTTGTGAACATTCGCACCTCTCCTCCTGAAAACAACTGAGACCATAGCCATTCCAGGCTGCTGTCCCCAGGGCTAACTGAATCTTGACTCACTGACATGGCCAGAGCAGCCAGTGGAGAAGGAAACATGGCTATGCATACCACCCAGTACGGGCACCAAGTAAATGGTGGTAATAACGATTTATGTGAGGATTTTTTTTTTTTTTTTTTTTTTTTTTTGCTACCAAGGATTGAACCCCAGGGGTGTGAGCCACATTCCAAGCCCTTTTAATGGTGTTTTTTTGAGACAGGGTCTCACTGAGTTGCTTGCAATCCTCTTGCCTTAGCCTCCCGGCCACCACACCCAGCTTATCAGGATTTCTTGAGGGCTTTAAAATGTTTTGTGTACAAATGACTTTACTGCCTTATGCATACCACAATTACACAGAATTTCATATTTCACCTACTCATATTTAGTATGAGTAGGAAAACTGAACCCAATTACACTAGTTTGAATCAGATGCTCAGTCAATGCACATAACAGAAACTAGGTGAGATCCACTCACTGCAGAGTATTCTAGATTGGCATTGTGATTGGCTAAGTGGTTTAGTATGTCTGCAGCAGGCACCATCAAAGGGGAATTCGGCTCCTTTTCATCTTCCTCTTCCTCCAGTGGTTCTTGAAAGCTGCCACAGAGAGAACTTGGCTAAGGCCCAGGTTTGGGTGGGGGACTACGAGTGGAGCTCACCGTCTTCTTCCTCCACCACCCTTATCCCTCAATGATGTTCTAAAAAGTTGGGTCCTCCAAGATTTTACTCGCTGACCTGTAGGCCATCACAAGGGCCACTAGCTGGTGGTAGAGTTCCAGGGAGCGAACACTGGGGCCAAAGAGATCCGGATGGGCTTCCATGAAGGGAAGCACGATGGAATAGAACTCGCTGCGAATGTTGGCCAAATCCTTCTCCACTGCCTCCGGGACACCTGTGCCTTGCAGCAGGCGCTGGCGCTCCTCTTCTGGCCTGCAGGTACACCCCAGAGCAGCTCCCTTCACACTCTATCATGACCAGTGCGTGGGGGCCTGGTCCCCCACCCAGGGCAGGGTGGCTGGAGCAATTAGTGAAATGGGAGCTCCACAACCCCTCCCACTGCGCTTACCAAAACATGGGATGCTCCAAGCGGTCCAGCTCGGGCCACAGCGCAAAGTAGGGGCTCCACAGCGAGGCTGGGGCCTGCAGCTCATGGAGCAGCGCCAGCAGCAGCGGCACCCAGCCCGACTGGCTCTGCAACGCGTCTCGCTCTAGGGAAGGCACAGGAGTGAGCGCCCCGGCACGGCTCTAGGGCCTGCCTCGATAACTCTGTCCGCCAGCGTGCCCACCTCGTTCCAGCAAGTCCCGGATCGAGCAGGTGTGTGGCGACAAGAGCGCTGCCCTCGGCACGGCGAATAGCAGCTCCCCGGGCAGCACGCTTTCACGAGTCACCATGCCGTAACCGGCCACAGTGCCCTGCCGGCTCACCGCCACCTGCGAGGGGAGGAGAAACGCCAGTCAGAGCAATCGGGGACGCGCGCCCCTCCACCCCGCCGCACTTCCACTCACCTTGGGGCTCAGCTCCAGCCCTACCCGCCCGCACCAGCTCAGGAAGCCAGCCACTGGGTCGGAGTCCGGCTCGCCTCCGCCCCCCGGTTGCGCCACCTGAGATAACTGAGCCAAGTGACGAGGCCCCGCCCCGGGGAGCCCGCGGGGATGGCGGCGCGCGCGCGCGGGAGACGCGCTTCGCTTGGGGGAGGGAACGCGGAAGAGGGGAACCGGACCTGCGGCTGGGGGCGCAGTGGCGCGCGCTGGCTGCCTCAGGGCGGGGCAGAGCGATGGGCCGGGTGCCGGCCGCCCGCCACTCACCCGCGGGCGCTTGGTCCGGGTCGCCATGGTCCGACTCGTGGCCCGCGCCACCGCTCCGCGTGCCCGCGCCGGCGTTTCCGGCGCTGCTGGCCCCGCCCCAACAGGACGCTGGCGGGCGGGACGTGCCGGAACCACGGGGGCCGGGTTTTGGCGTCGGCGCCGAAGAGGAGTGAGGGTTTCCGTTTGTTCCCAGAGCGTCTGTAACTCCGATTTCCAATTGGATTTAGAAGACGCGCAACCCGAGTGCAGGCCTGTCCCCAGCCGTCCGGAGCCTGGACCCTCCGCTGCTTGCTTCCGGTCTGGCCCCGAGAGCCGAGGCTTCCTGCGGTAGAAGTCCGTGCGAGAACAAAATCGGGGTTCTTTCCGAGGGCGTGGCGGCTGTCGGTTGGCGGGCTCCCCTCAAGGGTGTCCCGGATCCCGGCCCCCGTTACCGAGGGCCATGCGACCGTGATTTGTCCGGTTGGGAGAGTTTGCGCGTTTGTTGGAGAGTGGCGTGCCCCAGCTGGCTCCGGAGCCCGCAGAACACCCCTCTGCCCGATTTCCATCTGCCTCCCGCTTGGCGGGTTTATGTACTTTTTTTTATTAGCTGTCGTGTAGGAGGTATGTGTAAATGAGTAGTGAATGCAGCCAGTTGGGATTAAACATGGAGAAGTAAATTGCTGTTAATTTTGGGAAAACGAGGCCCTGAATGGGTTACAGGTTACAGTTTTGTAGCCAAACAAGGCCAAGTTAATTCGAGCTTGGCCTCACATGGGGCAGATCCTTTATTCTAACACGGCGAAACAGATTATCCATTCTGTAGAATTGATGTTAAGATAGGTAAGGTGATAAGTGGAAATGTAGAGATGGGTGGAAACAGCCCCTGCCCTCAACCGGCACCCTCCACCCCACCCAAGCCCAAGAAGCACTGGCCCTGGCAGCATGAAACATTCTGTCTCTTGGAAAGCTTCCACACAGCATGGCCACACTTAGGTTCTTCTTAGTTTATTAGTTTTTCAGTACAGGTAACTCTTTCTACATTGACAAGGGTTTTATTTGTTTTACATTTTGTCATCTCAAAGTCTTAGGACGTCAGCCACCAGAATACACAAAATTAGGCTCTTCACTTTGTACAGAGAGGAAAATAATAAACTCCCCATTAAAAGTTCACCT
The DNA here is from genome assembly GCF_052094955.1 of Ictidomys tridecemlineatus. Lineage (NCBI taxonomy): Eukaryota > Metazoa > Chordata > Mammalia > Rodentia > Sciuridae > Ictidomys > Ictidomys tridecemlineatus. Next base: position 36,565,950 of record NC_135491.1, on the reverse strand, counting down.
TGATCAAAGAAGAGACAACCTCCAATGAAAAACCACACCCAGGAGGACCCAATATACATATATATATAATGTATAGATATTTATAGATATCAGAAAGAACACAGCAAAAAAACAAAAATACTTGCAGTTCTATCTACAGTAAGAGGGTTAATTCTACCAGCTTTAAACAGTCACATTCAATATTCAAAGGAAGCACGTGAGTCAACAGAACTGAGGACAGACTACACTCCACCAGGCCCTAGAGCAATCTAGTAATGGCTTAAGATTATAGAAAGGAGGCTGTGTGTGTGAGGAAGTGCAGATGTTGGAGTCCTCAGCCTCAGAACACCCACACACTACCCTACCCCTTGGCAGCCCTTCATTTTTTCCAGTGCTTTCCTTTCTGGGGGGAGTGGGGGTCGTGACAATTTAGTTAGGCTGAGACAAATGGCTCTGTTTTCTGGGCTGGGAGATTATACCTGGTAAGGTGGGTGGGTGGGAAATAAATGGCAACAGTCCTGGGCATCAGGAGGCAGGAGGGGAGTTTTTCTGTGTATATAGGGAGCTTTTCTCTGCCTGGCCCCTTGTTTACTTCAAGAACCTTCATCTGCCACCCCAGGACCCAGCAAGCCCAGCCCGTGCCCACTCCAGCAGGTAGAGTTGGTGACATGGGGCTTTGGAGTCTGGCCGCCCTGGACCAGCCTCTCCAGATAAACTTGCCTCCTCAGTGATGCCTGCTGGAGATGCTGCCACTGCACAGGAGCTCTGCTGGACAGCACGCTGCTGCTGAGTGGGTTCCCCTCTGGGACTAAGGCAAACAGGGGTCTAAGGAACTCTAAGCTACACTGCCTCTGGCCACCTGCTGGCTCCCACAGGTGGTAACCTTGAAGTTCTTGGGTATACAAAACATACAAGAGCAATCCCAGTCCTTTCCCTGTCCTCAGGTCACTAGAGAGGGATAGGTAACATCTGCCCCAGGGAGGCCTTGGCTCAGAATGGGACAGGGCCAGAAAGTGGCAGAGTATAGCCTAGAAATGGACTGTGTTGGGGTTCCTGCCCTCAGGATTCTCCATGTCCCTAGGCCAAGAAACTCCCTTCAGCCCCTGTTTGGCCCTACAGCACTAGCCTGGGCGCTGCAGCAAAGCCACAGCTTGGCCAGAGCGCCCCCTTGTAGTCACTGTCCAGATGCTTAGCACCTGTTCTACAAACCAGAAACGGATGTGCTTGGTGGAATGCAAGAGGCCTTCAGAGCTCCAGGGTCCCTGGCTGCTCTTTCCTGGCCCCCACATCAGGGTCTGAACCCAACACTGACCATCTCAAAACCTCGTCCCTTCTCCAAACCTGCCTGTCCAAGGGTGGAGCCATATTCTTCCTTTAATCCAGGAATGATCCTGGATCCTGGCCCAAGAACTCCAACTCTTTCTTCATCTAACCCCATCCTCCCTGAGGCCCAGCCCTGTGTCCAGGCTGTTTGTTGGATGTGAGGGCCTGATAAGCCAAGTTCACATGGGGAGTGAGATGAGGGTGGGGGATGGGGACCCCTCAAACCATCTGCAGACTTATGCTGCAGCATCTAAGGTGGATCCCCTCATTTTTTAAAAGAAGTAGCCCCATTTCCCCCCTTTGCCCTCACAAAAATAAACTAAAGGGAAAATGAGCCGGTGCAGGGATGGCAGTGGGACCTCGATGCAGGTGGGTAGGTGTCTTGAGTGGAGCCCAGGGATTCAGCAGGATACCTCCATGGTGTGGTTGACCTGGCCCAGCCCCTCACTGCTCTCTGAGTGGGTGCAGGCCTGTGGGCGGCTGCCATCCACTGAGCTGGCACTGGTGAGAGATGCGGTGCGAGAGCGTGCGAGACGGGTCATGCTGGCCGAGGGCACTGTGGACAGAAACGGAACAGGTGTGAGGACCGCCGGGTAGGGCGAGGCAGCAGCGGCTGGGAAAAGGATAACACAAGCAAAGCGGCCAGCGAGACCCAGTCTTCCGTTGACACAGGTCCATCCCAAGCCAGGGAACTGGCACCATCAGGCCTGAGGCATGCAGGGCTGGCAATGGTGAATGGGCCAAAGGGGCTGTGGCCAGTGGGGCCTTGTGCCAGAGCTATGGCCAGGACAGGGAAGGTGCTGACCAGGCGCCCCTGTTTCCAACCAGGCCTCCCCCAAGAGGATGACGGGAGCCAGATACAGTGACACCTGTAATCCCAGCTGTTGAGAAGGCTGGGATAGGAGGATTGCAAGCTAGAGGCCAGCCTGGGCAACTCAAAAAGGGCTGGGGATGTAGCCACAAACACCAGTACTAGAATTAAAAAAGGATGATGGGATGGGGAAGCAGGATTGCTTTTGTAAAGGAGGACATATGTCATGGTTGCAAGCTGCCCATTTTTGCTCTCATTCTCACAGTTGAGACTTGCAGGCAGCAAACTTCACCCGCCTGAAATCACCTGCCCACCCACCCGCCTGCCAGCCTGTTTGGCTTGGCCAGGGCCAGCATGGCTGCCCACAAGGCCAGACCTGGGCTCTACTTCTGAGGAAGTTCTGTTTCTAACTCCCAGAGCTCTGGAAGCCCCGCAGCCCATGGCATTCTAGAAGCAAGACTGCTCTGAGACCCAGCCCTGAACAGGATAGAGCCCACAGTGGACCAGGATCTGCAGAAGAACAGGAATCTTCTGAGTTTTTGAGTGCAGCAGGACACAAGAGATCTCCAAATCACAGCAAGATGCAACCTGGCTGCAGCACTGCACAGAGGAAGGAGCAGGGGAGAGGCTGGAAGGGGTGTCCATGCATCAGGAGAGGGGCCACAGGGCTACCTGCTCCTCCACTCAGCCTTCGGTCCTTCAAGTATGCAACTAAGAGAGAAGAGCCAGAGAGGGGGTGGGGACAGGGAGACACAACACTGTGAAGATCATGGCTGGGCTGAGGCCAGGGCATCGAGATGGACCAAAGAGATCAGACAAACACACAGGGCCAAGCCACAGGAGCCCAGTCCTGCAAGCCCACCCAAGAGCAGCCCCTGGAAGGACCTACAGCAGGGACTAATCTCAGTCTGGCCCAAGAGAGCCCTTGGATGGGGGTTCTCATCTAACCCCCTCCCACCCTGGCCAGGGACAATGAGAGGCTCATGTGGACAAGACTTTCTGGGCCCATACTCTAGGCCTAGTGCCTTCACTATTCTGTGGGTGAAGTCTCCCCACTTACAGAAGGCAGAGGCCTGCACAATCTCCCAGATCCCTCCCAGCTCCAGTTGTCTGGTGGATTTCTTTAGGGCCCCTGAGGTCACTGGGGCAGGTGCTCATTCATCACCTCCAGAATGTTCTCAGAGCTTCCTGCATGCACAGGGCCCAGCCTCAGACCCTGGAGGTACCTCCCTGTTGGCCCTGGCCTCTCTGCTCTACTTCTCAGAGAGGCTGGCAGGCCCTGGGGCCAAGGGCTTTTATTCCTGGCTATGTCCCCACTATCCCCCAGACTCCCCCAGGTCGACCCCATCAGTTCTTCCAAAGTGTTACACGCTCCAGAGACAGGTGAGGTCTGAGGAAAAAACAAGCGAGTTGGGGACAGAAAGTTTGCTTCCTGCCAGTGGGTGTGCTGGGGATGGATGTACCGGAGTCTCACCATCCCTGCCCCAAATTTTCAGAAAGGATAGGGAACAGGAGCTGGTCCTTCATGTCCTGTTTCCTCAGGGTCTTCAAGTGTTCCTCCCCCAGGTTTGGCTGTCTTCAGGTCTCCTAACACCCAGATGGGCCCACTTGACTTCCCTGGTCCCCAGACCGCAAGCCCACTCCCATAATGCCACTAGGTACCACCCTCCACCTGTGACAAAGGGCCTTCTCAGGTGCCCTAAGAGTCCTTATGTCTCCCGGCCCAGCAGCGGGTGAGTGACTCACCTCAAACAGGCTTCTTGGCAGGACCAAGCTTTAGGCCCTGGACTGGGAGAAGAGGCCTCTCTTTCCCAAACAGGCCTGGTACTGCCCTCAGAAGCGTGCCCGAGGCTGCCTCCAAGGCACAGGCGCCTCAGCTTGGCCTGGGACATGCAACTTAGAACACAGGTATAGTCCAGAGAGCATGGCCCAAGTGCCCACAGGCTCCCCAGCACCTGGGTCCACACTGTGCCAGCATGCCCCCAGCCCACCAGCCTTAGGTCGGGGTTGGGTGGAGGGATACTTACTGTAGCCCATGCCTTGCAGGAAGTATTTGAAGGCCTCAGTCAGCTTCCCTGGCTGCAGGAGAGTGGGACAGCGTAAGCTTTGATAGGCTGCCTGGGGTGCCGCGGGAGGCCTCCCTCGCTCTCCCACAACTGCCCAAGTGGGCCGAGCAGGTGGTGTAATGGCAGGAGGGCAAGAGTCTCACCTGTGTGACTTGTGGGAGCCCTCCAGAATCTGCCATCTGCAAGGGAGAGAGTGGGGAGAGCTGAGCAGCTCCCACTGAGACAGGCTCTGCTGACTAGACACACTGTCCTGCTTCAGCCCTGGGTGGGACCCCAACAGGCCCCTCCCCGAGGCCATGACCACCTTGGGGGCTGGGAGGCAGGGCTCACCTTCAGGAAGGTGGTGGTGGTTGGGTCCAGTTTGGAGTTGCACTCCACCTGGGGACAAGGAGCCAGCTTCAGCAAGACCCCACCCCACCCCTGCTAAGGTGGGTTGTGTGCCCACAGCAGAGGAGGGAGGTACAGGTAGGCAGGGGCAGCCCTTCCCAGGTGCTCTCCTTTCAGGCTCCCCAGGCCCTGGAGACCAGTTGGCATTCCCCCACCGCACCAGGAGGGGCCCGACATCATCAGGTCCTATTCACAACTGCTAGTGGGACAGGGAGAGCCAGGGCCACTCAGGTGGATGGGTCTAGGGAAGCCCCAGGACCAGGGCAATAAGGCAAGAGGTGCTAGGGATCACCAGGAGACTGAGGCCCTGCCTGGGTCAAGATGGCAAGCGCAGCCTCATATACCCTGGTTTGCTGTTTCCCAGGCACATGGGGGCTACTCTGGCCACTTCTGTGCTGAAGGGCACCCACCCCCAGGCAGCCTGCTGCCAGAGTTCCAACAGGAGAGATGACACATGGCTCCCAACACTGTGGGTGCCTGTGGTGGTCAAGGGGAACAGTGGGGTTGTGCTAGTGAATCTATTTCATAATGGGTCAAATTTTAGAAGAAGAGATCTTAGGCTCTGGGCCTTAAGTGCATGGAGTCAGGCAGGACTGCGCTGCTGGAGGAACAGGCTGCCAGCCAGCCCAGCCCTGCGCCAGCTCCTTCCTCTCCCCAGCTCCCTCCACCTGCAGGACGAGTGTGACAAGATGGCTGGGAGGTAGATGGGAAGCCACCATCCACTGCATGTCCCTGAGGCTACCCTGGGCTGTATCAAAACATCGGCCCTGCTGGCCAGAGCCCAGTGAGCATCCAACTCTGAATCCCACCTGAGTCAGGACACAATCCCACACTCACCACCCCATCCTCAGCAGGTGCGTTATCCCCGACTACCAGCATCACGGGGCAGCTGCGGACACAGAGGAAAAGGCTGTCTGGGCTGGGCACGGGGGACAAAGTCCAGAGCAGGCTGGAGGGCCAGCGTTCACTCACCGGAGTGTCTTGGCATTGGGCACCGTCCCAGGCCGGTTAATGTCTAGGTCTCTGCGGCTGCAGGGGAGGGGCAGAGGCAAAGGTGGGCATCCCAGGGCTGGAGGGAGAGTGCCAAAACCCAACACTGCCAACTGGTAAAACAGGGAGCCGTGAACCTGTTCTGCAGAACCAGGGCCCTTGGGCTTCCCTTGTGTGACTTCTAAACCCAACTCAGGCCAGGTGGGCTCCCAGATTTTGCCCTCTATCTCCCTCAGAGTGCTATGGATCACCCCTTTTTTGTGATTCTGGGAATTGAACCCAGGGATGCTCTACCACTAAGCTACCTTTCCAGTTCTTTTTTTCTTGGGGGTGGGTACATGGATTTAACCGGGAGGGGCTTAACCACTGAGCTAAATCCCCAATGCTTTTTACGTTTTATTTAGAGACAGGGTCTCACTAAGTTGCTTAGGGCCTCGCTACATTGCTACGGCTGCCCTTGAACCTATGATCCTCCTGTCTCAGCCTCCTGAGCCACTGGGATCACAGGCATGGGCTGCTGTGCCCAGGCCCAGTTCTTTTTATTTTGAGACAGGATCTTGCCAAGTTGCCCAGGCTGGCCTTGAACCTGGATTCTTCTGGCCTTAGCCTACTGAATCACTGGGATCACAGGCCTGCACCACCACACCCCAATTTGGGCATTGCCATTCTCGTGGGAGTTTCTGCTGCTGGCCTGGCTCCTGGATCATTTGAAAGGCAGGACAAATATGCTCTTGGTCTTCCAACCAATGTTTAATAAATACTTGCAAAAGACAGAGAAGGGAGGGAGGGAGGGCAAGTGGTGGGGGGCCTGGCTACCTTCCCAAAGGACAACCCCCAAAGGACCGAAGAGTGTGGCTATAACGCATAATCTCATCCGACCTCCTGCAGCTACAGAGGTCAGCACCCAGTCTCCGTGTCTTTGGGTCGGGAATGTTGCTAATGACCCCCAGAGCTCCCAGTCAGCAAGGCCCTTTAACAAAGGCCCAAACCCCTCTTCCCTGTATCCCCCAGGAGGGTGCACCCTGGGAAGGAAGCTACCCCTCTCTGAGGCTCCACAGCCTGCTCATCATCTACAAATGGGGAATGTTGCCTCCCTGTCTCCTCCTATGGGTGACTACAGGGAGGGGACCCCCCTGGCCCAAGTGCCTGCCACACCTGTTGTACATGTTCCAGAAGAGCTGCAGGTTGGCTTGGTTCACCACGTTCCCGATCTGCTGCCGGTAGCTCTGCACCAGCTCGGTGTTGTTCACAAGCTCCTCCTGTGCCCGGGGGCGCGAGGAGGGGACAAGGAGGGAGCACAAAGGGAACCTGTGGGTGTCACCTCTAGAGCAGCCCTGGCCCTGCTCCCCATGGGGGGTGGTGGGAGGCGGGGCCTCAAGAGGGGAGAAGAGGGGAAATCTCCCACTCCTGTGGGTCTTTCAAATGCTGGGCATCAGGGATGACAACAGAATGTGGGGCGAGACAGGTCAGATGCCAAATAACCACGCCTGCCTCCTCCTGCTGGATGGGACGAGGGATGGTGCCAAACAGCAGCTTCCCAAGCCTCAGTGACCTTCCTCGCCCAGCCGCCCCTGTTCTGGTTTGAGGACAGCGAGGGTCTGCAGAAGCCCCCACCCCTTACCTGGCTGAAGAGGTGGGAGAGCACCGTGTCTGGTAAAGTGCTGGTCAGGCCAGAGAGCTGCAGGAGGAGGCAGCCAGTGTGAGCACCGCGCAGAGTCACCACCCTGTCCCAGGGACACCACGCTCACCTTGGTGGCAGCCCAGTCGATCCAGCCTTTGCCATTGGGGTCAATGTTCATGAGCACCAGGCCCTCCACGAGGTCTGGGAAAATGAGCTGCAGGGAGAGGGGAGAAGGGCTGGGGGGCGCGGGAAGGATGGGGTGCAGGGAGCCCCCTTCTTCCACCTAGAAAATGGGCTGTCAAATCCTGTCAAGTCCTGCCTGTCTCACAGATGGTTAGGAAGTCAGAGGAGGTGAAAATGCTTTGTAAAATCTTCAAGATGCCATTCATGGATCAACTGGCCGCAGCTTGGGGACATGCATGGGCTGCCATGGTCAGGGGCCCTGCTCATTCTCCTGTCTCGCCCAGCCCCTATACATTTTTTGATTTATTTAGAATATATCACTGTTTCTCACCCCTTTCTCTGTGTGTGTGAATACACATATACTATTTATGTATTTTTTGCCATGCTGGGGATTGAACCCGGGGCCTTGTATGTTAGGCAAGCACTCCACCACCGGGCCACATTCCCCAGCCCCTGTTAATGATATTTTTGAAGGTGTTGCAATTGAGAGTATTAAACATCTTAAAGTCTGAAACATGTTGCTTCTTTGCTCTTATAGAAAATAAAGCCCTTGTGGTATCAATTAGGAACTTGACCTTTTCAAAGCCTGTTCTGTATCAGACGTCATGAAAGGGATCTGAATTTTCTGATCAACTGTGGGTCCGTGTTCAGGAAGAAACAGAAACACACAAACTCCCAGGCCTGTCCAGCCTCTGCAGGAGCGCAGAGCAGCATCGAGCTGCCACGTGATTAAGTGCTGAAACTGGGAACTAAATGAAGTTGAAAACTCTTGCTTATTTATTTATTTATTTATTGAAGGAAAAAATGTTTTGAATGCTAAAAAATTGTTTGTTTTTAGAGATGAAAAGTTTTCCTGACCCCAAACATGATGTTTTTAAAACATGACTTTAAACCTCACAACCCTAATAAGTATAATATTTTGTTAAAAGATTATTCGTGTTCAGATGTTACCTTAACCCTTATTTAGTGGTAGAGCAACTGATGATGTAGTAAGTTGCTAATAGAAATTCTGGCTTTGGATAATAGTAAAGCAAATTATAGTTAGTAATCTTTTGAAAAAAATGTATGGAAAAAGTATCCTCTTTTTATTGTTATAAAGTTAATTTCCTTGGAAGGAAAAAATGAAAAGAAGCTTTTCTAATCAATCAAGAGGCCAGGTGCAGTGGTACATGCACACCTGTAGTCCTCATGACTCACAGGCTGAGGAGGAGCCTGAGTTCAAGGCCAGTCTCAGTAATTGAGTGAGACCCTCAGCAACTCAGTGAGACCTTGTCTCAAAATCAAAAGTAAAAAGGGCTGGGGACACAAGTCAACAATAAAAGGTTCTTGGATTCAATTCCCAGTACCCCCCCCAAAAAAAAACAATCTAATAAGTGAGGAGTGGGAGGAGGAGGAGGGGGAAAGGGCCCAGGGAAGGGATCCTGGGTTGGGGAGAGAAACTCACTGCAAACTTGGCCAGCACGTAGGCTCCGGCTCCCACGCCAATGCCAATCACATACTTGAACCTGGTGCAGAGGACGGCTGGTCACTCTGGGGCTGTGGGTGCCATTTCCCATGACACCCATCCAGAGCAGACCCCACCCTCAACCCTCAGCTTGACATGTGCAGATGGCTCCACAGTGTGGCAGATCAAGAGGGAACTCACCCAAAGTGCTGCACCACACTGGGGAGCATGGCGGCCAGCTGCTCCATGGAGGGGAACTGGTACCTGCAGGCAGGGCAGGAGGTCAGGTCCAGTGCAGCCTGGGGGTTGGGCTGGGGACAGGAGAAGGGGCTCCAGGGCACCTACCCCTGAGGAAACTGCGACGCCCCCATCTGCTGTCCGGGGGCATCCACGTGGCATACCACAAAGTGCTTGGTGATCTCCTGCATGTCCTCAAAGTTGAAGAAGGTGTTGAAGCACAGCTTGTCTGCAAAGACACACCTCTCAGCTGGCTGAGCCGATGGGTAGGGGAGGGAAAGGAGGCCAGCAGACGTGATCAGCCTCAGGGCCCAGCAGGGAAAGCCAGGCCAGAAGAGCTAACAGTGAGCAGGGGTTTACCAGGCCCTGTGGGAGGGCGGAGAGGGGAGGCCGTGCGGAGGGGAGGGCTGCGTGAAACCAGGCTGCACTTACGGTTGAGGCCAACGTCATGGTAGGTGAGGATGGCCGGGCGGTTTCCTTTGGGGGAGCCCCGGATCACCACGTGCAGAAGGCCATAGGGCGTCTCAATGTCATGTTCCTGAAGAGAACAGATAGTGCCAGATGCTCTCAGCAGCCCCCACTCCTGGCTCTTCTGGGGAATGTGGTGGTTGGGACAGCCCAAGACTTCAGGGACTATGGGGTGGCCGCCAGCTAGTGTCCTGCTCCCATCACCCAAGCAGCTCCTACTCCCGGGAGGAAGGGTCAGAGGCAGTACCCGTTCTCAGAGGTACTCAGCATAGCGACAACAGCAATTGCAAGCAAAGTTCTGGTCCCCTTTGTAAACCAGTCAACAGATAGTGCTGCCTGGGCCAGGCCCAGCCCCCTACCCTATACTCAGTCCTTCAGGGGCCAGGAGGCCAGGTTTCTGCATCCTGCTGCAGCCCCTCAGGATAGCTCTGCCACCCAAGCCCAAGTCCCCCCACCTCAGAATCCTCAAGGGCTCCCTGCTGCAGAAGGGGAATAGCCTCAGAAGCCTGCCTGGCACCCTCAGAAAACACCCTGCCCTGCCCCACAGCCCTGCCCAGGTCCCCGCTGCAGGGCCCTTGCTCCTTCCACCTTGAATGCCCTTCCCAGAAGCCCCAGCATCCAAGGTCCCCCTTCAGGCAAGGCAGGGTTAGACACCCACCCCTCCCCCAGGCTGCTGCAGTGCAGCTCCTGCTCCTCCCGAGTCCTTGGCCTGGGTTTTGCTGCTCAGAGTCACCAGTCTTGCAGGAGGACCTGGCTTTGCCCCTTACTATGTGACTAAGCAGGGCACCTCATGGATTGCACGGTCAGCAAGGAGTGACAAGGTGCCATCCCAATGGCCAGAGGCCACACCCTGGAAGCCACATTCTGCCTGGAGGCCTGTCCTCCAGGCAGCCCTCCCTGTCCACCCTCAGGGCGCATCAGATCCAGGCCTGCTCCCTGGCCACTGACTAGACACTTTTCATGTGTTGTCTCCTCTATTCCTCGAGCTGAATGGAGGCAGAGGGGGAGGAACGGAGGCCAGAAAGGAGAAGTGACTGGCCCAAGGTTGAGCCCTACTCTGAGCCTAGAGTAAGGCCGGGGCAGGGGTGGGAGTGGAGGGGTGGCATCCTTGCCACAGCCTGTCTCAGAGGCCAGAGTTGGCATCAAGGGCTGTTTTCTAAGGAGATCAAGTTTCACCCAAGAGACCTCCTGAGCAGGCAGCCTCTGCACGGTGGCAGCCCCTGTTGGGGCGTCCTTGCCACATCCACCAGTCACTCGCTGTTCAACCTCAGCTCTGGAGGAATGAGGTTGGGGTGCACAGGGCAAAGCTCTGTGGCGGGGGCTCTCTGCAGCCTCTGGGTCAGCCTTTGCCCTGCTTGGCAGAAACCAGGGCCTGGGGCACCTTCCAAATACAGACCCCCAGCCCCACCCTCTGTCGAGTGTGGGTGAGGAAGCCCAGCCTGTCCCCTCCCTGCCCTGGTGTGTCTGCAAGTGTCTGCAGCCGCCGCAGAACCGCCCTACTGTGTCCCATCTCCGCGGGGCGGCAGAGGGCTGGCGGCTACCTTCCCGCGGGGCCAGGTGACCTTGACCGCCCAACGACCTCCCAGCGCTTCCTCTGACCCTTGGCGGGGAGCTCAGGCCCAACACCCCCCACTCCGGCAGCTCAGAGTTGGGGGTCTCCCCAAGAGCCGCAGTCTGCACCCTCAGAGCCCCCCAACTCTCAGGGTCTGGCGCTCCCATTGGCTCTCGGTGACGTCATGCCGGAGCCCGCCCCCCCTCCCCAGGTGGGCGCCGAGGGATGCACTGCGGCAGCAAGAGAGGGGGCTCTGACATCCCCTCTCAGCCTGGCTCTCCGTGACCTTGAGGGCTGGAGGAAGCAGGGGTCTGAGCTGGGCTTTAGCACACTGCGGGTGGTGCTGCGACTGTCAGCCGCATCAATTATTCAGGGGACAGGGTCTGCATGGGCGGTGGATGCTGACGTAGTGGCAAATGCAGTGGGCCATGGCATGGTCTGCCAACGGACAGGCAGGTGTGGTGGGGCAGGCCTGCCTGGCTTCTCCCTCCTTCAGGTAAAGTGGCACAGGGCTTGGGTACCTGCTGCTCTGGGGGGCAGGAGGAGGTGCCCTGGGCCCCCCACCTAGGGGCATGTAGTCATCCCTCCAGCGCTGCCTTCCCCAACCTACAAAATAAGTCAGGGTCACTCCTTTTTGTCCCCTTCCCTGCAAGGTCCCCTGCCTGCAGGTCCAGACCTCTGCTCCTCTGTGCCCTGGAAAAGCAGGAGCAACTCCTAAGGCAGAGGCTGCCTGTCCTTTCGATGGCACTACTGCAGCCATCCAAACTCCCGGCAACGCCTCCAGGACAGGACCACAGACAGACACCAGGAGCACAGCCTGGCGCCCACAGCAGACCACTCTTCCCCCACTGGGTTGAGGAGGTCCCAAGGACCCAAGCAGCCACTCAGACAGGCACATGGCAGGCAGAGAACACCCACCAGGGTGTGCACACACTGGCACACAGGTCCACACAGGCCACGAGAAGACTCGGACAGTACACTCCTTCCATTTCCTGAAGATGCCACCCCTCCAGGCCGCCCCCCAGGACCTGAGTAGCAGCTGCCCTGATGCACCTGCAGACCAGGTCACCAGGAAGACTGGGACCTCCTGCTTTGCCCCGGTGACTCCAGGCAACTGAGGGCAGAGCTGTCACCAGACATGGGCAGAGGATGCCTTGTCCTTCCTGCAGGTCACAAGGATGCCCTGTCCTCCCTGCGCAGCTGGCTGTCCCCAGGGCCCTCACTCACCCCATCCCAGCACTCCGGCATCTTGCCGAGGGAGGGAACTCTTCGATCAAGGAGGGCAAACAAAGGCCTGAGTCACTCGGGTCCGGAGGAAAGGGTGGCTGAGTGGGAGACAGTCTGCTCTGTGACGGGGCACAGCTCCCAGGCCATTTATACGCAGATCCTGGCCCAGCCCAGGCCCGCCCCTCCTCCCTGCAGCCACTAGCTCTCCCCGAGTCCCTGCTCTGAGATTGGCTGTTGGAGACAAACCTGGCTCCGATTGGCTTCTGAGGTCCTCGCTCACCCCAGCCTCATTCCTGCTTCTCCGCCCCAGCAACACCTCATTCTGGATGGTCCCCAGCCCCTGCCTCGATGTTCGCCTGCCCCCCAGCACCCAGGCGCCCTCCAACAGCAGCAGTGTACACAGGATCCCAATAAGACGGGAGCCAGGGGGCCACCCTGCATTAGGTACCCAGGGGCCTCTTACAGGCAGGGCAGGACCCACGGTATATGCCCCACAGAGGCAGAGCCCCTGACTCACATCCTGGGTGCAAAGGGTCCAAGGCCAGACCCCGAGCCCCAGCTTCCCCAACAGGAAGGCGTGGATCTTGAGAAGACCTGAGGAATTGCTTTGGGGGACAACTGGGTCATCTCCCTGCTTCAGGAGGACTGATCCTTCTCCCCTACCTGCCAAGGGCTCTCTCTCACTCTGCCCACATATATGCCCAGGGCTTGCCCACACTGCTGAAGGGGGCTTTGGGGTGGGGGTCCTGGGCAGATTGCAGGAGCAGGGCGTGGAGAACACACTAGTTCTCTACCCCACCCCTGGCCCGATGTAAGGGACTTGAGGCTTCCAGAGAGAGGAGGAGGAATAGGAGGCCTTTAGTCCAAGCTGACCCGTGCCTTCCACATGGCCAGCCAGACAGACCCTTCTCCTGGAGCCAGTGGTGTGGTTCCCGGGCACAGAGCTACCTCGGGCACCATGCCCTGGCCTCCAGGGCAGCAGGAATGTGGGTGGGGGGCTAGCCTGGGACATGCAAGCAGAGGCCACAGAGGAGAAGGACAGTTGAGGGGAGCAGAGGAGGAGGGAAGGTAAGCCAGGGAGGAGACCAGAGGAGGGAGCCCTAGGGCAGAGAACGGGAGTAACAGAAAGGGCGGGTGCTGGGCACCTGTGCCCCGGTTCTGTCTCACTGGTGAAGGAACACGCGGCTCACCCCAGCCTGTGTCTACAGCCTTGCTCTCGGGCTAGCCCCACCAGAAGGCAGCGGATGCTCTGACCACGGCTGCCTGCTGACCTGCTCAACACCGGCCATGTATACTATTCCTGGCCGTGTCCTCTGTCTCTGGGCACCAACATCTTTCCCTGCCCCATCTCTGACCTCTCACTTCCTAGCAAGAGTGCAGTGGTGTGGAACGGGGTCTCCCCCAGCCCCTCCAGTCTGTCCATGCTCCCCATTTCTGCAGCTACACAACACAGGAATGAGCTTGGATGGCTGAGGCGGCCTGCACAGGTCCAGCCCTGCGTGTCTGGCCCTGAGTCCTCCCATGTGCTTCTTCAAGGTGCTGGAGTTCTGCTCCCCATGTGCCCACCCCCTTCCTGCGGGTGAGAAGCTGGCTTTTCACTGCCCCTGCATCTACCCCCAATTCTGCTCAGCTCACTGGCTGCAAACCCACAGACCTGGGCACAAGTCCTGCCCGACCCCTAGGTGGGTCCTTGGTGATGTTTCTGTTTTCTCTGTGCCTCAGGCTTTGCAGCTGTGAGGGAGGAATTGTGCCTTCCTCGCTGAGTCGCTGTGAGAAAGAGCACAAAACTGCCTACTTCACTCCAGACCCGGCTCCACCCTGCCTCCCCCGGCAGGCACATGAGACAATCTGCCAGCCTCTACAAACTGCTGGCCCCTACCCGGAGGTGGTGGCACAGGCCTATGATCCCAGCAACCCGGGAGGCTGAGACAGGAGGATCATAAGTTGGATGCCAGCTTCAGCAACTCTGCAAGACCCGCTCTCAAAATAAAAAGTAAAAAGGGCTGGGGATGTAGTTCAGTGGTCAAGCAACCCCTGGGTTCAATCCCAAACAAAACCAAACAAAACTACAAAAACACCCCAACTGCTGACCCCTTCTCTGGAGGCTGTGCAGTGTGTCTGAACAAGACAGATTCAGCTTTTGCTAGCCAAATCCTGGTGCCAGCCATAGCTCTGCCACTTCTTTGCAATGTGACCTTGGGCACATCAGTCAACCTCTTTGAGGCTTCCATCTGTAAATGGGAGAAACCCAAAGGCATATGTAACCCCTACCACCCTCACAAACCTATGGGAAAGGACAAGGAGACCAAGGCACAGAGAGGTCAGTAATTTTGCTACCCAGCTAATAAAACATGGAGCTTACTAGTGCTTGGCACACTGGGCCCGTGGTCACATCACCGAGTAGCAAACACATTAGAAGGTCTCCCACGCGCCGGGCTCTGTTCACGGACTTGGCACACTATCTCACTTTATCCTTTTAACATCCACTTTGCAGATGAGGCCCAGAACGGTTTGGTAACCTGCCCAACACCACACAGTTAGGTGAACACAGAACTAGGGACATACCCAGGCATCTGGCTCTGACTCCATGCACTCACTTGTCAGTCATTCAAGCATCTGAGTACTGCATCTGTGGGCCCCGTCACCTTACAGACACTCAGCTGCCTGTGTCACTCTACAAATGAATGAGTGACTTGTGCTGGAGGCCTCATGGCTGATAAGTGGCAGGGCCAGGACCTCGACTCAGGCCTGTGTGGTGCTTGTTGGTCTCTGTCTTGGTCCATCTCCCCTGGCTGAGCCCACCGAGGCCCAGGTCGTCATACAGCCTGCCACTGTGACTTGGGATAAAATCCATGTCAGATCCTGATCCAGATGGCGGCCATCTTTGTGACCACTTTCCTTAAAAACTAAAAAGCTGTCTCCAGGCTGTGTGACTGTGGGAGACAGGAAGGTGCCTTGTAACATGTGCCCTTTACCAAGCAAGGGATCTTGAGAACTTGGGTGCCACTGCCAAGAGTGGCGTCCTGGGCAGGGCTGGCCTGTGCTCAGAGGTTCAGCTGAAAGGGAGCTTCCCACGCAGCAGCGGCCTCCTCCAGGCCCAGGCCCCCCCCATCCCTCCTGCAGCAGGGGTGTGTGTGGCAGGGCTGGGCCCCCCATCTTTAGGACTCGCGTGGGGGGGCCGGGGTTGGCTGCTTTGGGGGTTATCTCACCAGCTCCCTCCTCAGGGCCCATGTGCCCACCTATTCCCTCATGGGGAGCACTGAGGACAAAGAGAATGCCCTGTCCTGTCTGCTCTGATTTCCAGCCGTCCCTTCCTATCAAGCTGGGCTGTGTCCCGGCCACATCCCTCCCATCTCTCCTCCAGGGACAATTAGTCCCCCACTGCTGAGTCCCATCCTTTCCTTGCATCTCCAAGCCCTTGGTGTTTGGAGATGGTGTTCTGGGGGGATCTGAGCATATGCACAGTGTGCCCCAAAGCCTCCCCTGGTGTCCTTGAAGAGGCGCGTGACCAAGGGACCCATGCATAGGCCCAGATCCTCATCCTTGCAGGGATCTGCTCGGGGAGGAGCCAGAGGCAGCCCCACCTCCTGCACGTCATGCCCACGTCCAGACCACGAGGCCAGTGCTGTCACGGGGCTTGGAGACTGACCCAAATGGAGGTCAGGCAGAGACCAGGACAGTGGCCTGGGGGCTGTTTCCGTCTATCAGGAGGCAGGGTCTGCGTTGGCTCAGCACATTTGGATGGACGGTGGGATCTGGTCACCCAGGAAGGCTCCCCTGGTGACGGCTGTTAGATATTTTCTGAGACCTGGAGATAAATGGTCACTAGGGGACCCAGAGGGGAGAAGTGACTAGCCAAGTGAACACACTCATCCTGCAGGGGAATAAAAACAGAGGTTCGGTTTTCATGGAGAATCTGGCATCAAACTAAAGAGGACATGGTTGTCTAGGCAACTGCTGCCATGGAAACAGGAGCTATTTCAGAGTCAAGCTGGCTCTCATTGGAGGAAAATGCTGATTCAGATGACAACATCCTTCCCTCCCTTCTCCGTCCTCTTCCCCAGGCCTCCCCTGGCTTCCCAGCTGTCCTGTTCAGAGGGTCCCACGGCCTCCATCTTGGGCATCTCTCCACCGGGCAGGGGTCAGGCAGAGCTGCTGTGAGCAGTGACCGTGGGGTGCCCAGCCCTGGCCACTCCAGGATGGGGGCACACGGAATGAAGGACTCAGACACTTTGGGGCCTGGACAGGTGAGAAGAGAGGCTGGCCAGTTGTGGGTTCCATATCTAGGGAGGCCGAGCCTCAACCTACCTTCCAGTCTGTGTCCACAGCTGAGAGGAAGGTGTCAGGGTTCTCCTGTGGGAAGGCAAACACAAGGGGTCAAGTCAGGTTCTGGGTGGCATGAGAGGCCTCTGGCGGCTCTGCCTGGAGCAGGGTGGCTTTCTGATCCCGTCCACGTCAGCGACAAAGAAAGTGGCCACCAGGTCCCCAGGTCCCCAGGCTGTCCAGTACTTAGTGGAGAAGCCTAGGAGTTTGCCAATTCAAAATGCAAAGATTTCTGTTTTATAGGTGACAAGGATGAGACTGGGCCCGGGGCTAGAAAGTAGGAGAATTTTGGACTCCAATCCTGGCTGCTGGGCCCTCCTGCCCCCACAGACGTTCCTCAGGGTCCGACCACCAGGACACAGGGGCAGAGGCAGGAAGAGGCGCTGTGATCGTCACACAGGATGGGCCCACTGAGCCCACGGGGCGCAGAGAGGAGGGACTTTTCTAACCCATTAGGTGCTCTCTGGGCCCCTGCTGTGCACTCTCAAGTCACTTGAGCAAATGTGACACTGGGCCATATGCATCTTTGCTCAGTGCGGGTCCTGCCACTGGACTCCAGGTGCCACAAGGACAGGGCCAGGTCTGACTGTGCTCTCCGCGCAAAGCCTGGTGGGAATGGCTCCCAAACACCCGGACCTGGATGAACAATCTGACTTCACACATGAGGGTGGCCTGGCTCAAACGCACCTGCAGGTCACCAGGCGGCGTGGACGGAGAGCTAAAGGGAGAGTTGAGCCCAGGCGGGGGAGGGAGGGGTGTCACCAGGCAGCCCTAGGGTACTGTGCCACTGGGCCTGGTTCTAGGGTGTAACTCGTCCTTTCTGGGTCCCTTCTCCTCATCTGTATGGCCAGGAAGCTGGGCCAGCTCTCAGGGCCACTTCGGAGACCAGGGAAGGAAAGCTACCAGGAGACAAGCGCCTGCGCAGGTAAGGCTGAGCTCTGGGCCTGCTGGGAGGAGGTGCAGACTGTGCCCGATCAGAGACCTCCAGGGCAGCCACTGTTGGAGCTTCAAAGGAAGGGGACAGGACTGGGGGAAGGGGACACGGGCGGGGGAAGGGGTTGGGCTGGTTCTTGATGAACCTTCTCACTCTAAGCCTGGCGGGAGGCAGGCTGGGGAAGCAGCCGTGGGAGGTTTTGTACCAGAGCCCTTCCCCCGGCAATTAGCTCAGGGAGAGGGGGAGGCGGCAGTTTTGTTAAAAACAAAACCTGACAAGAAGGATGAGGCAGATAATGGCGTGAGCTCTCAGGGCACGGGCCCCAGGAGACGAGGCGCGTGGGGGGATGGCCCCCCAAAAGCAGGGAACTTGCAGGGATAATGTGAGCCAGTCTGAATTCCCCCCCCCCCCCGAGCCATGGGAGGTGAGCCCGAACCCCAAGGAAAAGAGCAGAGTGGAAGGTCCGAGAGTGGCCTGTGGGAGACAGGGGTGGCCCCCAGGCCCAGGAGAAGGAGCACCCAGCCTCCCACCGATCCCTGGACCCACCAGGCCCTGGAGTCTCCAAAGCAAGCCAGTCCAGAGAGGCAAGAGGGACGCAGGGCAATGTTAGAAGCACCACAGTCCCTCCTACCTGCAGGACATCGGTTCCAGGACCCCCCACACACACCAAGATCAGCAGATGTTCAAGTTCTCTCTACGAAGTGGTGTAGTATTTGCATAGAATCCAGGCACATCCTCCAGCACCCTTTAAGTTAGTTCTAGATTACTTATAATACCTGATCTAAGGTAACTGTTGTGTAAATAGTGGTTATACTGTATTGTTTAGGGAGAGAGTCTGCACCCATTCAGTACAGACGGGATTCTTTTTTCTAATACCTTCTCTGTGTGGTTGGTTGAAACTGTGGGTGTGGAACCTGCAGATACAGAGCTGACTGCATTCACCGCTCACTGGACTCCCGACACTTTGCACCTGGCAAATTGCAGGAGATTTAGAAAGGGACAAAGGCGGAATCTGTGTGTGAGTATCACAGCCTGAGAGAGAAACTGAACAGCTCTCGGAGGCACAGGACCACCAGTGGGCTGATACCTGATACCTGAAGACCTCGCTGTGGGCACAGAGGACACTTCATTGGGCCCTGGACTGGGCTTTAAATGTGCCTTTGTGTCCAGGTCCCCAGCACAGGGTTATGCTGACTCAAGAAAGTAGCGAAGACTCCAGGACAGATGGAAACACTTGACTCTTACGCGGAGGGGTTGGGAGTGGGGGTGTCACAGTGGCTAACTCTGGTCTGATCCTCGTGGCCCGCAGGATGAAGAAGAGATCGGCTGCAGCAGGAGGATGGCAGAGGAGGGGGGCAGGTGGGCTTACTGAGCCAGGAAAGGAGGCAGCAAGGGTGGGCAGGCAGGTAGAGGAAGGGCAGCATCTCTCTGGGCACCTGCCAAGGAGAGCAGTGGAAGCCACAGGCACAGAGGCGTCAGACCAAGATGCCCTCAGTTGTCCGCACTGTGCCAAGGGGGCTGGTCAGGGCCACAGTCACATGTCTGGTCCCAGCAGGCAGTGCCTCTGTAAGCCACCCTCTTCGGCAGTTGTGATGGGCACAGAGGTCCCGGGGGCTCACCATGAACCCTTCCAAAATCTCACAAGAGGTCTTTGCTCATGTGCCTCAAAAGACAAACTGGAGCCAGGCGCGATGGCACGTGCCTGTCTGAAATCCCAGTGGCTCGGGAGGCTGAGGCTGGAGGATCTCGAGTTCAAAACCAGCCTCAGCAAAAGCGAGATGCTAAGCAACTCAGTGAGACCCTGTCTCTAAATAAAATTCAAAATAGGTCTGGGGATGTGGCTCAGTGGTCGAGTGCCCCTGAATTCAATCCCCAGTACCCCTACCAAAAAAAAAAAAAAAAAGACAAACTGTCTTGGAGAAGAACAACTTCTCCAAAAGTTCTAAGAAGTTTCTTTCTTTTGAGCTTATCACAATCTGTGGCTCCCATCTAGCCCACCTCTTTACTGAGGGCTGACTGTGTGAAAGGTGCTGTACTAGGTACCGGGGAGACGTGGGCATAAAACAGACCAGATGATTGCCCAGCAGCTAGTGGGTGGGGGCTGATAGTGGTTGGTGCTAGGGCCAGGGGCAGAACGTGGCAGGGTGTCAGTATTAGACCCAGTGGTCAGAGAAGGCCTCTCTGAGGAGGGGACCCTTGAGCAGAGGCCTGACTAAAATGAGGATCCAGCCCTGCACGTGCCCAGATTAGAGCCTCCCAGGCAGAGGGAGCAGCCCGGAATAAGATGGCAATGTTCAGGGAAGCCAGAAGGAGTGGACCAGGAGGGAAGGGCGGGAGATGGGGTGGGGGCAGGTGCAGGCCACACAGGAAGGACTGTGGATGTAACTGAGCGAGATGGCAGTCACTGACCAGCTCTGGGTGAAGTGAGGTGATGTACTGTAAAAGGGTCTTACGCAGGAAAGGCAGAAGGAGACCAGGGAGAAGGCTCTTGCAAGCATATTCATGGTGGTGCACACCTGTAATCCCAGAGACTCGGGAGGCTGAAGCAGGATGGCAAGTTCCAGGCCAGACTCAGCAACTTAGTGAGGCCACGGGGCTAGGCCTGGGGACATGGCCCAGTGGTAGAGCATCCTGGGTTTAATCCCAAGTATTGAAGTTTAAAAAAAAAAAAAAACCAAGATGGGAGTTTGGGTCAGGAGTGAATATATTAGAACAAAGGACCTACTAAGTGTGCAGCTCACCTGCAGACCCCTAATAGCTGCCCTCAAATAATCTAGGCCTCAGAAGTTTACTCAAGATTTTGCCTTTGTGGACATGTTTGTTTGTTTTTTTTTTTTTTGTAGTTGTAGATGAACAGAATGATTTTATTTTATTTCTCTATTTTTATGTGGTGCTGAGGATCGAACCCTGTGCCTCACACATGCTAGGCAAATGCTCTACCACTGAGCTACAGCCCCAGCCCCCACTCAAGATTTTGCCTTTAAGATAAGACTGTGCCCTTCTGGGGCAGGACTGCCAGCCTCACATGGTTGGATCCCCTGGATCTCTGGCTGGCTGCTTGGTCCCAATGCTGGCTGCTCAGTGGCTCTGAGGCTCACCTCCCTGTGGTGAGAACCTTGGGGAGCCAGGGCAAGGCACAGGGAAGGGCAGGCTGAAGATCTAAGGACTGGACTCTTGGCTTCCTCACTGCAGGATGAGGGGGCTAGGATGGAGGAACCAGCAGGGAGCCCCACCACTGATGCTGTAGGACTAATGAGCAGGGGACCCCCAGCTTCTCCTTGCAAAGTGGTTTGTGCCAATCAATGAGAGGATTGGGCTGGGAGGGGACAGAAGGGAAGGCAGACGGGAGTCCCTAGAAGAAGGTGTGGGGTAGAAGAAGACTCTGAAATCCAGCATTTGGCTTCCCAACTGAGGGATGTTTGGGACAAAATTGCCACCCTGAGTTTTCTCAGTCCCCTGGATCTTGGTGGCACTACTGGTGAACCTTGGACCTCAGAAGCTTGTGACAAAAAGATAGGAAGATGTGGGCAGGCCCTGCCAGCAGGGCAGCCTCTGCCCCTGCCAGAGGAAGCACTCTGCAGTAGTGACTCTGGGGGGCTGTGGGGTGCCCAGAACCCAGGCTTGTCATGGTCTGCGCTAACTGTGTGACCCTGGCTAAGTGCGTTCACCAGTCTATGCCTAGGTCTTTACATCATTCACATGGGGACATTGATTCTGCAAAGCCCCAGCCTCAAAGAGACCCGAAGCCACAGCGAAGTTGTCTGGGTCCTGGTTGCTCAGCTGGCCCGGGAACTATCAAGGCAGGGACATCATCAAGACGGCAGGGAAGGCACCTGTTCCCTTTAGCCACGAGGTGGCGCGCTTGCCCCCAGGATCGCCAAGGGGCAACTCACCAGCTCGGTGGCGTCCTGGCCCCGGAGCAGCGGCTTCTCCTCGGGGAATCGCAGCTCCTGCAGTCCCGCCATGGTCACGTCGTGGAGCAGCAGCCCTAGGAGGGAAGGAGGGCGAGGTTGGGGCGGGCTCTGACTCTTCCCGGCGAAGAAGGACATCGCAAGCCAGAGCCGGGGCGGGGGCAGGGGCACAGGCGGGTTTGAGGGGATCGGATTGACACTCGGAGAGTGTCCTTATGTTATTTGCCCTTAAAGGTTGAAATGTGTTTTGAAAAAAATAGAAAGGCAACACATGATGATCCCTAAGCCATTTCAAAGCAAAATCCTGCATTATGGGGAATCACAGGGGTGTGTGAGGAAGCCCCGCAGGGCCAGAAGAGGACATGAGGTTCTGGAGGGGACACAGCTGGAGAGGGACAGAGCTGAGCTTCTCCCGGGACTGGGAGCTCAAGGATGCACGAAGGGGACACGGCCAGTGTGGCAGGCCCTGTGATACTGAAGCAGGGGATGTGCTGTCAGGACAGGCCACCTGCAGTGGGGGTCTCAGCCCATAGCTGAGAGGTCCCAGGTCCCCAGACTGCTGGGTGTTTCTGGGAGACCCCAGGGCCTCTGAACCTCGGGGCAAGAAAGGTCACATTTGCAGAGCTGCATACACAGCATGCCCCCGAATGTGTGTTTGGAGGAGCCAGCAGCAGGAGAAGGAGATTGGGGTGGGGGACAAAGGACCCACATAATCATCCTGGTACAACCATCCCTTACGCGGGACTTCAGGATGGCAGAGGTGAAAAACTAGTTAAGAATCTGGAAATTCATAAAAGAATTAAAATGGGCCAATCAATACACAGGAAAGCACTCAAGCTCATTAGGAGTCAAACTCTAAAATAAGATCCTCTTTTTCTTTCTGGCTAATAGAACTGGCGAAGTTTGTGGTGCTAACTAGCCAAGACGCACCCAAACTGGCACTTTCTCATATTGTTGATGGGTGTAAACATGGGTACATCTTTCTGGAAGGCAGTTTTTAAAGTTTGTTTTGTTGTGGGTGTATGTGTCACTGGGGACTGAACCCAGGGGTGCTTTACCATTGAATTACATCCCCTGTCCTTCTTATTTTTCATTTTGAGACAGGGTCTTGCTAAATCGCCCAGGCTGGCCTGGAACTTAATCCTCCCATTTTAGCCTCCAGAGTAGCTGGGACTATAGGCATACGCCATTGTGCCCATCTTGGAGGACAGTTTTGTAAAATGGATTAAAATTATTTAAAAAGGTTCCTATTCAGCAATCCCCCTCCTTAGGAGAAACTCTCTTAGGAAACCAGGGAGGGCAACTGATGGCTTAGCTCCAGGAATGGCCACCACGGAGAACAATAGAGAAAAACTAGAAGACGATTGATGTCCATCAATAGGTCACTATATACATACAGTATGGGTCAATAAGTTATCAAATATTATTTAATAATATGGGGAAATGCTTGTGTCACAAACAGGAAGAGAAGCTACAAAAGTAATATATAGTATTATCCCAAGTGTGAGAAATATGCATGGTTCCCCCAAGAGGTACAGAAGTCTATATATCAAAAAGTCCCTAGGCACTACCTGAGAGAAGAACAAATCAGGACCAATTGTTTAAAATCAGGGAAAAAAAATTTTTTCTTTTAAACTATTTGGTTGAAGGTCAGTAACAATTCCCTATTATTATTATTATATTATTATATTTGGTACTGGGGATTGAACCCAGGGTCACTTGACCACTGAGCCACATCCCCAGCTCTATTTTGTATTTTATTTAGAGACAGGGGCTCACTGAGTTTCTTAGTGCCTTGCTATGTTGCTGAGGCTGGCTTTGAACTCGCCATTCTCCTGCCTCAGCCTCCCAAACAACTGGGATTACAGGCATGGGCCTCTAGCAAAGCATTTCCCAGGTCATAAAGTGCTTGCTGAAGCAAGACGGGGAGACTGAGGCTAACGAGGAGCAATTACTTGCATAGGTAGGGCCAGGACTCGGCTCATGGACTCCTGGGCTGGTACTCAATGCTCTTTCTAATTTTTTTTTTTTTTCTTAGTTCTACCACTCAGTTGCCTCCGGACCTTGGTGCTCATTTTGTCACAGCATGGCTGCCTACTTTGGAAGGATGGCTTCCTTGATTGATCCATTCATTCCTGGCTCCCTTCTTTTCCAAAATCTAATTCGAGCCTTTCCTAAGGGTGAAGCCCTCAGACTTTCCCTGCTGCCCTGAGACGGACCACGCCTATCAGCCGGTTGGGCATCCCGCGTCCCTGCCCACCTCTGCACTCCTGGTTTCTCCCATGGAAAACCCAGCAATTGCACACAGGCCAAGGGCACAAGAGGGAACCCACTTCTGTATCAGCGCTGCTTTGGCAAGGCCAGGTGGCAGCTCCGGGCTTCCCTGGGCCTCCATCAGAAGCAGGAAGCTCAGCCCTCCAGAGAGGTGCCAAGATGGTGCCTCCAGTGCTCATGGGGACTCCCTGCTGGAGTCCGAGCTGGTATGGGAGCTGCTGGGCACTCAGCCTCACAGAGGCCCAAAGGAGAGCTGCGGGGCCTCCCAGGTGAGCGCATGGGGGCCAGGAGGGCTGGCTGCCACCCACCCAGGCCCCAGATCACTGCACGACGGCGCCCTGCCATGCCCCAGCTCGGTTCCCAGTGGTTTCCGAGGAAACTAGCTCACACGGTGCAGATGGGCTGTATTTTTAGAAAGGCGTCCTCTCCCCTCTCCTGCCCCTTCTCCTGCCTCCTTTCCGATGTGCGCACACTCCTCCATCCATCTGGGTGGGGAGCTGCAGGAAGGGCCCCCACCCTGGGAAACTCGTCCCCCACTAGGACTTTTTTAGCCACCTGCCTCCCTGAACAGCCGACTCCATTCCAGGCCTGGGCAGCCCTGGGGTGTCCCCACCCTCCCCCCAGCCGGTTATGAAACCTCCCCGGGGACCAGCCTCCCCAAGGTGGTGCTATTAAAAGGGCTGTGAGTGGGCAGCGCAGGGACAGATGGCCTGTGCTGGGGAGCGGTGGGGAAGGGGCGGAGAGAGACCCTGTCATCCAGAGAACTGGGAGTGGCTCTGTGGATGGAAAACAGGCAGCCTGGGGCGCGCTGGACGGGGTGGGGCTCCTGGACCGAGGCCAGAGTGGACATTCCCACGGTGGGGGGCAGAGAAGTTTCTTTTCAAGAAGGTCATGATTTTTTTTTTTTTTTAAGGCAGCTGGATGAGCATGTCGTGAAACTGCCATCGACCTTCCACCGCGGAGCCCCATTAGGGTTAGGGGGGAGTGAGCAGCACAGAACAGGGTGGAGGGTGGCCCCAGGGGTGACCACAGGGATGGCTCTTTTGGCTCTGCCCCCCACCCCCACCTTGATCTCTTACTCCCTAAAGGGAACATGGAGCCTTAAAACCAAATGCCCTGGGATGAACCCCAGTCCCTCCAGGCATCAGTGGCTGGGCCCGGAGTCACCCAAGTCATGGCCAGTCATGGCCGACAGATGCTCACCGCCTCGCTCCTAGACAAAGAGGAGCGCTAGCCTTCCTCCGCCCACCGCGGAGAGCTCCGGGGAGCAAAGAGACTCGATATAAAAGTGCCTTTTAACTGGAAGATTTTTATACATATTTGAAGGGACATCAATGATTTAACATGGCTGAGCAGGGCTTCCTTACCTTTCCCTGCTGATTTAAGGCAGCTTCCCCGCCCCCCACTCCCCATCTTTGTTAGAGGAAAGATTCATACCTGCTGGCTCAGGGGCTGAGCTGAAGTAGAACAGGAGGGGAGAAGGTTAAGGGAGGGCAAGCGGCCTCTTTGGCTGAGTGAGAGAGACTGTGAGAAACTCCAGGGCCAAGGAGAACCAGGGAGTGTTGAAAGCAAAGAGGGTGAGTTCATTAGGACTGGCCTGCATTCCAAGTTCATGGCTTTTGTTTGCTTGTTTGTGCTTCTTCAAATGTGATTTTTCTTTCCATTTATTTATTTGTTTAGGAGACAGAGTCTTGCTAAGTTGCTGAGGCTGGTCTCAAACTTGTGATCCTCCTGCCTCAGCCTCATCCTCCTGAGCAGCTGGGATTACAGGCACGGGCCAACCTGATTCTAGGATAAGACCTAAGACGTGAACCCTTGGATTTGCTTGGGTTAAAAATATTAGCAACTGGGGTGCACACTTGTAATCCCAGTGGCTCAGGAGGTTGAGGCAGGAGGATCTCGAGTTCAAAGCCAGCCTCGGAAAAAGTGAGGCACTAAGCAACTCAGTGAGACCCTGTCTCTAAATAAAATACAAAATAGGGCTGGGGAAGTGACTCCATGGTCCAGTGCCCCTGAGTTCAGTCCCCAGGACCCCTCCCAATATATGTACTTACTACGATTGTTCATAAAACTGTTCAATAAATACTTAAATTGATCAGTAGTAGTTACTCATCCTCCAGAATAAAGCAGTTGCTTATTATTTGTCCCCCGCCCCTTTGTTATTTTGTCTCTTATTTAAGCAATTGTCAATGGGAAGCATTAGTGGTGGAGATGGTAAGGGGACATCTGGAAATACCCGTGGGGTTTGGCTGTTTAAATGGAGGGAGGCTCCTACCAACCTTTAGTACCTGGGGCCCAGGTGAGAAGGGTCCCTATGCAGGGGTGCTCCCTCCCCCAGCCACGCCCGTACTGTCCCACTGAGACACTCTGGAGCGGAAAGGCAGGACCCGCACACAGGAAAGTCGGGGCACTCAGGAGAAGCCGAACCCAGGGGCCTGCGGGGCAGGGAGAAGGCAAAGAGGGAAGGTGCACAGCCGTGGAATGGCTCATAGTTTTCAACCGTAGAGTGACGGGGACCAGGGCAGGTCATGGTCAAGGTCCAGACCAAGCTGCCCTGTGCAGGCGGCACTCTGACAGTTATAAGATCCCATTGAAATTTGTCCCACCTACTGTCACAAGGGGCCTGGCTGGCTGCGCCCTGGGGGAGGGGGATGGCCAGGGAGAGATGAGGTAGGGTGATGCGTCACAGAGAAGGAATGGCATCACAGTGACGTCACAGACATGCACAGCCTACACAGCTGGCCTGGGTCCCCCTCCGTGGCTTGAAAGAGTGCAGGGAACCTGAGACCCCAGGGAGGAGCCTTCTGGTTGCACTACCCTGGGGGCTTGGAGCCATCTAGGGGGCTGGCCCTGGGCCACTCCCTGGTGCTATCCCGACCTCAGGGCTGAGACAGCGCTGGGCCGGGGCTGGGATGAGGCCTCCCTTTGGCCTCCTTTCTTCACAGACCAGAAAAAGACACAGGGGTGACAGGTGCCATCCCCCTGCGGCAGATCCAGGAAGACGGAGACAGCTGGACACAAGAACATGGGGACCACATTTCTGGCTCAATCTCCATTTCCTCCCTCTAGTCACAGCTCCTTGGTTTAGACCCAACTTGGAAGAGGCCAGTTCTGCTTTCCCCTGGGTCCTCTGAATTCCTATCCCACAACAGCCGTGCCTGCCTGCGCGCACGCGCGCTCTCTCTCTCTCTCTCTCTCTCACACACACTCTCACACACACACACACACACACACACACACACACACACACACACACACAGTGCTTAAGGCCACCATATTTGTGTTCTAACCCTTACGGCGGAAGCCCCAGCTGACTCCGTAGGTCATCCTTCCACAGGAAGCAAAGCCCTTGCCCATCCTGTTCCCCTGCCTGGAAAGTCCTTCCTCTCCATAACCCTATGATCATTAAAAAAAAAAAAAAATCATTATTATTTACTGAGCACCTACTATGTTCCTGGCTCTGTTTTAGCACTTTGTATGTCTCAATTCATTGAATCCTCTCAAAGCTTCTCTGAGGCAGGGCCTACGATGGTCCTCGATTCGTAGCTGGGGAAGGGAGGTTCAAACAGGTGAAATAACCAGACCCAGGTTTTACCAGGGGTAAGTGACAAAACCCAGACCTGAACCAACCATGTCTGGGTTCATGGCCGGTAGGTCAATGTCTGGGCTGCATGACCTCAATAACCCCGGGATGCATGGAGGAGTGGCTCCATCCCCTCACTGTAGCCCCCCTGAGGACAGAGGCCTGACCCAGTTCATCTGTCAAACTTCATCAGAGCCCAGAGGCCGAGGCTCAATGATTTTCAAATCGAACAATTCACCAATCCAAGGACAAACCAGACAGACTGAGGTTGACCTGCCCACAGAAGCTGTAGAAGGGGGACAGAGTCAACATTTTTGTCACTCGTATTCCACTGTTCCAATGTCACTTAGAGGCATAAAGCAGTACTTGCAGGCACACCACCAAGGCTTGGAGACCTCTGGAACAGGCTGGTGAGGTTTCCACAGATCTTGGAGGAAGCAGTGAAGCCTCAGCTTGTCCCCAGCTTATGCACCCTCCTCTGCTGCTCTCCTCATTCTCAGTCCCTGCCTGACTCTCTGGTGTCTCCAGGGAAGCTTGTCACAACCCCCCAATAGAGGAAGAGGCTTAGTAGCTCTCGGGAGCCAGGCTCAGCCAGCAGAAAGAAAACCAGCGTGAATCCGGCAAGAAGAGGGGACACAAGTCTGGGGGAGGGAGGTCAGAAAGTCACGCCCTGAAAACCATCGGGGAAGCACAGGCATATCCACTAGCCACCAGGGACATGCAGGGAACTACCAGGGGGTCCTGCAGAACCAGGGCTTCATCTGTTCTGGGCACAGGGCGAGCAGACACTTTGTTCAATCTTTGCTCAGTAAAATGAAATGAATAGATGAAGGGAGGCTCACTGTTCACTCAAACTGCGAACTACTGACAGCACCCAGAATTGGCAGGCAGCGGGTACAGGCACATGCGCTCTGCCACTGTTGGTTGGATTACAGTGGGTTCAGTTTTATTTAGGGGACAACTTGGTATAATCTGTCAAATGCAAGTATTTGTCAACTGTGCAATTCATCTCCAGGTATTCATCCTAAAGAAAAACACTGGTGGGTAGGGTACGGCTGGAAGTGGTGCACAAGAGGCTCAGTGCAGGGGAGTCGTTCAAAAATGGAAGCAACCTAAAGGAACATCAGGAGAATAGTTAAACAAATTATGGAGCATCTGTGCCCCCCGAGAACCAAGCAGCTTCAAGATAAAAGACAACACCAGCCAAGCATGGTGGTGCACGCCTATTATGCCTGCCACTCGGAGGCTGAGGCAGGAGGATTGCAAGTTTGAAGGCAACCTGGGCAATTTAGCAAGATCCCGTCTCAAAATTTAAAAAGGGTT
This sequence comes from Ictidomys tridecemlineatus, assembly GCF_052094955.1. Classification (NCBI taxonomy): domain Eukaryota; kingdom Metazoa; phylum Chordata; class Mammalia; order Rodentia; family Sciuridae; genus Ictidomys; species Ictidomys tridecemlineatus. The sequence continues at coordinate 36,537,314 of NC_135491.1, read as the reverse complement.
GGGCATATAGCTCTGTAGTAGAGCGCTTGCCCACCTAACATGTGTGAGCCCTGGGTTCAGTCCCCAATAAAAAGGAAAAAGGGATGTCCCACTCACACACATAGGGAAAACTTTCTAAAATATACAGGGAAAAGAAAAAAGGAACATCGTACAATAAGAAGTCTAAATAATCTCACTTATGTAAAACATGCACATACTGGACAGGTACACCTAACACATACTGGCCAATTCAAGAAGAAAATCCTCTAATGATTCAGGGTAAGCTCGAAAGTTCCCCTCTGGGGTAGGATAGGGGTTTGGAAGGTTATGAAAGGGAATTTTTATTCTATACACCAGATTTTATCAAATCTTAAGATACCCCGGAGCCATAAGTAGCACATTTTATATATCGAAAAGAAAATGTTTCTAGTGAAGACACAATATTTCCTCCCTTGTATTTTATTTATTTATGTTTTTTGGAAAAAAATTCTGCTTACAGAGAAATTGCAAAACAAACAAACAAACAACAACAACAACAAAACCCAGAACTTTTCCAGATACCTTAACCTAGTTTCCCTCAAAGTTACACAATTGTGCTTTTTTGGGGGGTGGGGGCGGTGTCAAGACCTGATCCAAGACATCACACTGCACTTAGTTGTCAAGCCTCTTCCACCAGGGACAGTCCCTCTGTTCTTGTCTTTTATGACTTTGACACTTTTTTCTTTTGGGATAGAACCTTGAGGCTCTTTACCACTGAGTCACATCCCCAACCACTTTTTTTTTTTTTTTTTTGGTACTGGGGATTGAACCTATGGGCGCTTCACCACCAGCACACATTCCCAGCTCTCATTCGTATTTTTTAAATTTAGAGACAGGGTCTCACTGAGTTGCTTAGGGTCTTGCTAAATTGCTGAGGCTGGCCTTGAACTTGCAACACTCCTGCCTCAACCTCCCAAGTGGCTGGGGTTACCGGCGTGTGCCACTGCGCCTGGTGACTTTGACACGTTTGAGGAACGCTGGTTGCTTCATCTGGAGTGTCTTCGGTTCAGGTTTGTCCGTTGTATTTATTTTATTTTATTTTTTTCACCATTCGACTGAAGCCAGACCTTGTGGGCACGAATACAACAGAAACCACGTGCCCTGAGCACCAGACCCGGGCACCGGCTGCCAATCTGTCTTATTACTGGGGCTGTTAACCTTGATCACATGACAAAGGGGCTGTCTCCCTGCAAGGTGACCAGTCTCCCCTTTGCAATTAATAAGTGTCTGTGGGAAGCTACTCGGAGACTGCAAAGACATCCTGTCTCTCCCGGTACTTCTACCTGCTAATTTTAACAACCATTGATGATCGCTGCCCACAATCACTGTGGGCTTTATCTAATAATAATTTTCTATTTCCATTAGCAGTCTACGTTGGTTCATGGGAACTCTCCTGTAAGAAAGAGCTCTCCCTTCTCTTCCACCTCCTCATCTATTCCATTGTTTATTCACACCACTGTGGGCTCATGGATATTGATCCGGTGGGTTCAAAAATCCATTGCTAATTGTTTTTAATTTCCTGGTTCCAACTGGGTCATATTTGGCCTTTGGGAGTCCCCCAGGGTTGGCTCTTGTGTCTTTCAACATGTACCCACCGTTCTTTGAGTAGTTTCTGATTTTACAGAGTTAATAGATGTTCCAAACTCATTCCCTTCTGCCTCGACCCTGGAATCGACCCCTTCTTCGAGTTCCCTGATTCCTCTTTTGGGAGACTTAGATACCAACATCTGGATAGTGAGGGTGCTCATTGATACGGGGTGTCCTTCACCTAGGTCCCTCCGCAGGTAGGGCAGGAAAACATAAGATACCAAAGCACACAGTTACTTCTGAATCTATCCATCTGTATAGATGTTGAAAATCTGGAATTTTTATTTCTATTTCCTCTGTTTCTAATTCAACACCAGGGTCTCTGTTCTAACTTTCTTCCTTCAAACATGATTTACATGTTTTTCTCCAAGGGTGAGAAACATGGTTCTCATTACCCATAATATTTTTGCTTATTTGTCCATTCCTAGGGTACACACAAAGAAGTTCTGGACTTGCCACCTCATGACGAGTTCTTATTTTTCATTTCTTTCTTTCTTTTTGTGTGTGTGTGCTTATTGAAAGCATTCTTTTAGACTTACATTCAGATTTTTAAAATCATCTCACTCATGTGAATTCTAAAATAAATAAAAAGGAAAATGTCATTGAAATCAATTGGGGAGGTCTATCCTAAAATGTCTGGGCACTCTCGAGTCCGAAGCCTGTCGATCTGTCCTGGAGTCTTGACACCTGCGGTTTCTAGGCAGTTCGGGCTTCTCAGCAGCAAGGACGCTGGTGACGTGCTCTGTGTGGTCTCCAGGATTCCCTTCCAAGATGCTGACGTGCACCCTGCACATTCTGATGCTTGTGGGACAGCAGTGACAGCAAAGTCACGCTGCCCACTTTGTCAGCAGAGACTAGAGAATGCAGCCCAATTTTAGAAATGTTCAAGTGTGAAAAAAAAAAAAAGTGCATGTTAGAATAGAAGTAACAGAGCTCTCCCATAAAGTTAGATGCTGAGACCCGGCGCCCATGTGTGAGCTCAGTTTTTCTACACACTTGGCTCTAGGTGTTAAACAGACATAATAATAGATTCCCGAATTTTAGATACGTGGGAAGATGATGGGAAAAAATCTTGGGACTATGTGCTATTCTGCCATTGAAATGTAAATGAAAATATGTGACTCCGGGGTATTGTTCTTCAAAGAGGAGACATGCCAGTCTTTGACTCTTTCTCCTGCCAGCTGGCTAGAATATAGATGTAATGACAGGAGCTAGAGCAGCCATTTTGGACCTTGAAGCAGGACATTAAAGGTGGCAGAGAGGCAACAAAGGAGTCTAGATAACTGAGGATAACGAAGCCATGATTTATGATGGTCCATTTCCAGACCCTGTTTGTGAGAGAGGTCAATACACGTTTATCTTCATCTATTATTATCATGAGTGTTCTGTAGTACAATTGAAGCTAATCTAAATTTGGGACCTTTTTCTGGGTGTGTGGAGGGGAAGATTCAGCCTAATACGCTAAAGGAATTCAAGGCAAATGACTTTCTGAAAGGAAATAGGGACACACTAGAGCTAATGCAGAACCTGCAACTTCCTCCTTGCAGCGAGCACAATCATCCATGAGATAGATCTGTGATGTGATTTTCTCCAGGAGTTGTTTTTTTGGTTATTGTTTTTACTGGGGATTGAACCCAGGGGTGCTTTACCACTTGGCTATACCCCAGTCCTTTATGTTTCTTATTTTGAGACAGGGTCTTCCGAAATTGCCCAGGCTGACCTCCAACTTGCGATCCTCCTGCTTCAGCCTCCTATGACACAGGAATCACAGGCGTGCGCCACTGCTCCTGACTCTCCATGAGGTTTAAACAAGCTCACCAGCCCCTTCTAACCCACCACGGAAAAGCTCACAATCATCGTGTCAACATGGGTAACCAGGACCTACATTAAAAAGTTAAAAAGCTTTAGCTGGGTGCTTTTCTCACAAACTCTCAAGCCTCTTTACCGCAGGTGTCTCGTTCAATTCAACTGTGTATCTTTGCCCAATTTGGCAAATTTCCCAGAAACAAAGCAACACTTGTCCTGGATCTTGCTGCAAGATTCAAAGAGGTGTCGGGCCGGTGGCGCACGCCTGTAATCTCAGCTGCTCGGGAGGCCGAGGCAGGAGGAAAGCAAGTTCAAGGCCAATCTAGCAATTTAGCAAGACACTGTCTCAAAATAAGAAAGGCTGCGGATGTGGCTCAGTGGTCAAGTTCCCCTGGGTTCAATCCCCGGTACCAAAAAAAAAAAAAAAAGATTCAAAGAGGGAGGCCAAGGCAACTAACGGGCATCTGCAACGGAGAGCAAGTCCAAGGGGGCATCGCTTACTCCGTCCCTGCTCACCAAAGGCCTCTGTCTGCTCCTCTGAACTTCCCAATACACTGACACTTTGAAAAACGATGTTTGATTGGTGAGGAGGACTCTAGGCAGCTCCCAGAGTTTCCCTACCTCACATGCTTGCCGGAGGGGGCTGCCTGATCAGCGCCCACCCAACTCTTAGGTCATGTCTTCCTGTGACGACACGATGCTCGAAAAACGTTTGGCTTTTGGAGCATGTTGGACTTCAGATGTTTGAAAGAGGCATGTGGATCTGGTAAAGTCTCTGCAGTTATCCACAGAAACTCTGAAATCTGGCCCCAAGCATTTCAGCCCCCAGGGATACTCTGGCTATATGTTTCTGGAACTATTCAAGGCACTGGAGATGACATGCTGCCCATCACATGCCAAGAGTCCCATTATGGCAGTGGTATTTCTTTGGGGGGGGAGGGGCAATCAATCAACAAACGCAAGTAAACCTATGGTGTTCAGATAGTCTAGGCGCAATGGAGGAAGTCAAGTCACAGAAGGGGGCAGAAGCAGGTTGGGGCGCTGTGATCTAAACAGAATGGTCAGAGATGTCCCCAGGCTGACAAAGGCCACATGAGCACAGATTTGAAGGGAGATGGGCAGTGATTCCTGGGGATGCTGAGGAGGATGCCAAGCACAGAGGAACAGCCCATGCAAAGGCTCTGGGCAGGTGCTTGCTGCACGGCCTGTTCAGGACAGAGGAAGCCCAGGAGATGGAGCAGGGTGGTGAGGGGGAGAGGCAGGACGTGAGGCACTGAGCTAAGGGGCAGAGTCCAGCTCACAGCCCTGAAGATCCATAGAAAATCTGTGTTTTTTACTCTGAATGTGCAGAGGCATTGGACAGTCTGAAGCAGAGGAGTGACAGGAGGGGCTTCTCATCAGAGGGTCCCTCTTCCTGCTGGGCGATGCCTAGACCTGGGGCTGAGGCACATGGGGGCAGGCGAGGTGCTGAGAGGCTTTGAGCTGGTTCCACAGACATTTGTTCTGGGGCTCTGGCCACTCCGGGGGGAGCAAAATGTCATTGGTGGATTAGAATCTGAGGCCTCAATGAGGAGCAAGAGGCTGGGGAGGCCCTGGGTGTGAGCTGGGCCATCCTGCTGAGGTGACTGGGTCCGTCCCAGACTGGGTGGAGGGTCACATCCATGCCTCTGGGCAGAGGCTACAGTAGGAGTCAGATCCGTAGCTGCTCAGACCAAGCTCCATGAACCGGGTGGTTTCTTTTTTGCAATAATGGGAACGGACCCCAGGGTGCTCTACCGCTGAGCTGTATCCCTGGCCTTGTGGGTTGGTTTTTTTTTTTTTTTTTTTTTGTACCAGGGATTGGACCCAGGGGTGCTTTCCCACTGAACTATATATCCCCAGCCTTTTTTTTTTTTTTTTTTTTTGAGACACAGTCTCACTGAGTTGCTTAGGGGCTGACTTTCAGGAGCCACTGGGATTACAATCCTATGTCACTGTGCCTGGCTCCCAGCCCTTTTTGAGACAGAGTCTCCAGGTCTTGCCAATTGCCCAGGCTGGCCTTGAACCTGTGATCCTCCCATCTCAGCCTCCAAAGTTGCTGGATTACAGGCGTGTGCTCTGGCACCCTGCAAACCTGGTGGTTTAAAGCAGCATGCAGCTTTTTCTCTCTCTGTCTCTCTCTTTTACATCCAACTATTTTTATTGCATTTTTTTATTTGTTCTAATTAGTTATACGTGACAGTAGGGTGCATTTGACACACTACACCAATGGAGCATCCCTTCTCATTCCTCTGGCCGTCCACGGTGCAGAGTCACATCCACAGTGTAATCAGCTATATACAAGGGTCCAGCTCTTAAGTTCTGAAGGTTAGAAGCTGGTGACCAGAGTCCAGGGCCACTCCACTCCGGGCTCAGCCAGGGAGCTGCTCTCCTGCCCTTTCCAGCGTTCCTGGCATTCCTTGGCTGGTGGCCCTTCCCCCTCTTCTGGGCCACCGAGCTGCTCCTGTCACCACATCCCCTCTCCTGCTGTGGAACATCCTCTCCTCCTCTTACAAAGATGCATTCAGGCCCCATGGATAATCCTGGAATCTCTCTCCATCTAAGACCCTAAACTCAACGGCATCTGCAAAGTCCCTTTTACCACATGAGGCAAGTTCTAGGGATTGGATTAGAAAATCTTTGGGGGCCATTATCAGCCCAGCACAACCTTCGTGCAAGAGGGAGACACGAAGATATGGCCTGTGCCTGTGGTTCACTGTGGGAAGCGACTTCCTGCTCCCTGGACTTGGGAGACTCAGGGCAGCATCCAGGGACCACTCCTCCCTCCTCTTCCTCTGCACTGGATCCCAGGTTCCCAGGGACCTGTTTCACCAGAGTTCTTGCCTAGCAGTCTAGCACTTTCCCTATGCGTTTTCTGACTCTTAGGTTTTAAAAACCAGAAACTGAGCCGGGCACAGTGGCGCACGCCTGTAATCTCAGCTACTAGGAAGGCTGGGGAAGGAGGATCCAGAGTTTGAGGCCGGCCTGGGCAACTTAGTAAGACCTTGTCTCAAAATACAAAGTAAAAAGGGTTGGGGGACGTAGCTCGGGAGGCAAGGCCTCTGGGTTCAATGACTGGTACCACCATCACCACCACCAAAACCCAGAACTTGAACTTCATGTAGTACAAACTCACTGAGAAAAACAGAGGAACAAATAGAAAAAAAAAAATTACAGAAAATCCTGTGCACTAGAGATACCCACTGCCAAGGTCCCAGCACCTACACTTTTATTCATTTCCATTGCTCATCTAAACCCTGAAAAAGATGTGTTTTTTTTTTTTTTTTTTTAAAGCAAGAAACATTGTTTCGAAATATCTTTTGGACTCTAGATCTAGAGACATCTTGCTTCAAATCCTGGCCAGCCACTGACATCTGTGTGGCCTCTGGCAAATTACTTAAGTGGTCTGTGCCTCTGTTTCCTTATCTGTAAAAAGGAGGAAACAGCAGCATGCATCTCACTGTTACAACAACGTAGAATGTAGGGCTGTGCCTGGCCTGTGGTTTGTGCCATATAACTGTGAGGTGTCTTGTATAAGCAAAAAAACAAAAAAACAAAATTCCTGGTTCATCATTAGGTATTCTTTTTTTGCGGGGCAGAGGTACCAGGGATTGAACTCAGGGGCATTCAACCACTGAGCCACACCCCCAGCCCTATTTTGTATTGTATTTAGAGACAGGGTCTCACTGAGTTTGCTCAGCATCTCACTTTTGCTGAGGCTGGCTTCGAACTTGAGATCCTCCTGCCTCAGCCTCCAGAGCCACTGAGATTATAGGTGTGTACCATCACGCCTGGCTCATCAGTATTCTTTATTCACTTTTTCCACTTATTTCTTGTGTGTGTGTGTGTGTGTGTGTGTGTGTGTTAGTTGTCAATGGACTTTTATTTTATTTATTTTTATGTGGTACTAAGAATCGAACCCAGTGCCTCACACATGCTAGGCAAGTGCTCAACCACTGAGCCACAACCCCAGACCCTCCATTTATCTGTTTTGTTGCATAAGCTGATCAATAGCTATTCAAGGTACATTTATTAGTCTATTTAATAAAGAACTTGGACCAAGGCTATAAATGCCAGTTATATTATTTTAGTATTATTGGTTATATTTTAAAATTTTCTTGTAATAAAGCACACTTTTATAATTAAAAAAAACCTCGTGAGTCATCAATCACCATTATTATTACACATATTGGGGCAGACACCATTCGGGTGGATAGATGACCCCCCGGGAGCACAATTTGCAGCTACCTGTGAATTACGGTCCCTGGGACGGCCGTGCTCTTCCACTGGTCGGCAGTTAGGTTGTTTCCACTTTTTTTTTTCTTCTATAAACAATGACAGAATAAATATCCTTGAACGAACACCTCTTTATTTGTTCCTAAAAATTCAACTGCTGAGTCACAGATCACACTTATTTTTGAGCTTTGGATACATCATGGCCTCGCCCTTCGTAAGAGCAGTACCTGTTTCTCCCCTGTGCAGTGGAACGGCAAGCCCCTCTCCCCACGCCACCCTGGCACATCCAACGATTTGCACATCTGTCCCCTGTCCCCAGCAGACATTCTCCCAGTGCTTATCTGTGCAGCCTCCACAGATACAGCAGCGGAATGTGCTGAAGGGAGAAACTGGCAGTGAGGATGCCAGGTCCTGTTTTCCGCCTCCTGGGGAGGGGGGGGGCAAATCCATGCCTCAGTTTACCCCTCAGGTGAAATGTGGGCCAACAGACTTGCCGACCAGTAAACACGACTGCAGCGTAGCCAGTAAAATGGTGTGGGCTACGAATTCCACGCATGAAGAGAGAACCCAAATTCTACACAGAACTGGTCAAACTTTGGCTTTTTAATCCCACACCAAGTATGCTATTTTAAATTGCCAACATCCAATACCAAGGCTCCCAAGGGACCACTTCAGAGCCCCAAATCTGCCATTTTTAGAGCTACCTGTGACGCCGAACCATCTGGAAAACATATTGTTTGAGTACAAATCCACCAAAAACAATTGCTTTCCTATTTGCAAACAGACAAGCTACCAAGGCACCAACAATCTGCCCTCTGGGAACTGTAAGGAGCTTGCAAACAGGTGACAGTGTCCCGCGCTCCTTCACCAGGGTGGAGCCTTGTCACCATGCTCCCATTTTACCAACAAGGAGACTGAGGCTCAGAGATGTTAAGAATTCTCCCAGGAGCTCAGAAGCAGAGAGGAGACCCCGAGAGTCACATCCTCTGATGGCAAGATCACTACCTTCCTTGTTCCCGTTGCAGCAAGATCCTGCCAGAGTCTGGCAACTGCAGGCCTCAGAGGCATTCGTTATCAGGGGAGCCTCAGAATGCCCTATCGCGGCCCCTTCTCTTCAGAACAAAAAGATATGCTGGGCTTGAGCAGGACAGCATGTGGGCATCCCTCCAGGTCCCACATGAGGGGACACCTAGCTTCTCACACCTGCTCTCAGAGCTGTGGATGTGGGGCACAAGGGCCCAGATGCTGTGGCCCACTCCAGCCCACGATGCAAACCTGAGATACATCCAGAGAGGCCTGGGTTGTGCACAGAGCCCAGCAGAGGAACTGGGACACCCTGAAGGAGGAGACTCTGGATCCTGAAGCAAAGCAGAGGAGGAAATCCTGGAATAATCTGATGGCAGCTCAAGGATCATGGCCCTGCAAATGCCATTTACCGCCTGCCGACCAGATGCCACGCTCAACATCTGACACACATTCTCCCACCCAAGTACTAACCAGGCCCACCCTGCGTAGCTTCTGAGATGGAATGCATTCAGGGTGGTATGGCTCTAGACCTGACACACATATCCCATTCTACAGGTGAGGGAAATGACATGTGGAGAAGCTTCAAAACCAGACATGGTGGCACACACCTGTAATCCCATTGGCTCAGGAGGCTGGGGCAGGAGGATTGCAACTTTGAGGGCAGCCTCAGTAAATTAAGGAGGCCCTAAGCAACATAGTAAGACCCTGTTTTATACACACACACACACACACACACACACATGAGCTGGGATGTGGCTCAGTGATTGAGCACCCCTGGGTTCAATCCCCAGTACCAAAACCAAACCAAACCAAACCAACAACAAAAACTGGTCCAACGCTAGGCAACACAGTTAGGAAGCCTGGGGCCACTCCAGATTGGCACTGGGGTTTGACTTCAGAGCCAACTTCTCTCCAGCTGTATGAACATGACAGAGTGACTGACCTCATTGGTGAAGTGGACACCATAATAAAATAGAATGGGAAAACAATTAAAAAGAGCTAAATCCATATGAGTTTTTTTTTTTAAAGGGGTGGGGGCCGGGCAGGGGGCAGAGAGTTAGAGGTCCTGCACAGCCTCCCTCAGGTGCGGCTGACGAGTGGGGCTATGTGAGCTCAGACTCGGTCAACAGCTATTGAGCACTTACTGTATGCTACCACAATAAATGGACCCCATCCTGCCTGTGACCTGCTTGTCATCCAAAGGGATGAATCAAATTCTCCCAGTTGCATGAGACAGGAATAAAGTAGGTTGGGGGCACATCTAGAGCTGCTGGCAGCCAATCAGCCAGGGCAGGTGGAGATCCCCATTAGGGGGAGACCCAAGATGAAGGACCCAGAGAGGACACAAAGCCTGAGAGGTGCCCACAGGACATAGGTCCCAATCATGTGTGCCACTTGGACTGTCTCAGCAGGCTTCATACCAGTTCTTAGATAGGGAAGGGTCAACAGTTCCATCTTGAAGCTGAGAAAACCGAAGTCAGAGAGGTTAAGCAACCTGTCCAAAATCACCCAGCTGACTGGCAAGGGGCTGGAGTGGGAATCCAGATCTGTGAGGCCAGGAAGAGGCCAGGAGGGGGCTGGAGAGAGGGAAGTCTAGACAAAACTGCATCGGAGGGGACGTGCTTGCGCCAGGCCTGGTGTAGATATGCACTGGGAGCCTGTGACACATGATAGAGACTAAGAGGGTCCTACCCCAGCCTGGCCAGGGTCTTAGTAAGTGCCAGAACCTGGTGAGCCCACCTGATAATGGAGGAGGGGTCCTGATTGCTGCACCCAGTTGAGATGAGGGCACACTGTATGGGGACCCCAAAACATGGACACCCCTAAAACCCCCACTCCCCTATCATTTCTTCTCCAGGATGAAGAGGAGGAGGAGGAAGGGCATCCAGGTCTGTTCTCCGTGCAGGGCACTATGAAAACTCTCCCTCTAGGGACTTAACATCCAAGTTGCTGGGCCAGGCCTACCAATAAAAAAACAGCTGGCAAGGTTGGGGGTGGGTGCTCCCAGAAGTTCCAGGGCCCAAGGATCAGTCCCTTCTCTATGAGCTGTCAGGGGCTGCTGTTGGTTTAAGAGCCCCAAACCTCCCCCATCCTACTCCCTCCACCCTGTCTCCCTCCCTCCCCTCCCCCACACACTCTGGCCCTGCAGACACCACTCCACACCCAAAGCAAGTCTCTCTCACACTCCAGGCAGGGACCAGTTCCTTCCCACGTTTGGCCTGTAATCCCAACTCCCTCCCCAAGAGCAGAAATTCAGTATTAGTGTTTTCAAAGGCTGCCACATTTAACCTCTGCCCTCTAGCCCCAGGCCTCATCCTGTTTCCTAAGTGCAACCTCAGATTTTTGTCCCTTCCCCACCTTACAATAGGGTCCTGTCCTCATTCTCTTGTCCCAGACAGTAAGGGTCTCCAGGGTGGGACCAAACCCCTGGAGCGCCAGAAGATAATCCACTGGAACGTGTCCCTTCCGTGTGTTCATCTAACAGGCATGGGCTCAGCACCTCAAGTCCCAGCCTGGTGGGGTCTGGACTGGACCTCGCCTGCTGTGGGTCTAGCTCTGTCCTGGACAGAACAGAGAAGCCCAGGCGCTACCGCACTTCACCCCTAGGACTGTCTCCTACGCTTCAGAGGCTGGCCCCGGTCCTGGCTCTCTTCCCCACCTCTTGCTCTGGGCAGTGGAACTCCAACCATTGCCCCCCGGATGTGGGTTTCCAGCAGGGCATCTGGTCACTTCTCCACAGGGGCCCCAAATCCAAGAGGTCCCAGTCATTAGGGTCCAATCTGGCTTTCTACTTTTCAAGTCACTTGTCCTCTACTCCCAACAAGAAACTTCTCACCCCAGAGAAGAGCGAAGAGCAGCTCAGATTGTCACAGGGTGCAGGAAATAAGAGGCCCTGACCACGGTTCCTGCCAGGAGCCCAGAAGCTCCTTTCTTTGGGGATAAGCGACATTAATTGGCGGCCTGGGGCTTCAGGCTCTCTTTCGGGGTTCTGACCCTAGCTCGACCAGTCCGAGACCCCAAGGGTCCGCTCCTATGAGACTAGAGATCGCGCCGCGCGCTGCGCGCTCCACCGGCAGAAGGGCTCAGAGGAGAACCGAGCCGGGTAGGGCGCAGCCTCAGGTGCTCTCCCGGGGCCAGGCTCCGCCTAGGAACAGGTAGCACCCGAGCTAGCTATTAACTGAATTAAGTGGTGCCCTGTCCTGCTCGGATCCGAGCCTCTCCAAACCCTGCCACCGCTCCCGGAGCCCGCTCCAACTAGAAAAGTAGCGGGCAGCGAGGGCCGCGCCGAGGGCGGCCGCGGGGAAGGGTCGCGGTACCTGCCAGCAATTCGATCTTGTGTCCCAGCACCTTCATCTCGGCGCCCGGCACTGCCCGGCTCGGGCTGCGGCGTCGGGGAAGTGCGCTGGGCCAAGCCGGGGCGCGACGAGGCGCGCGAAAGGCGCGGAGAGGAGCAGCGGGAGAGCTGGAGCGGAGCCGGAGCCAGGCAGGAGCAGCAGCCCGCAGCCAGGAGTGCTCTCGCCGCCCCCTACGCCGCGCGGCCCCCTCCACAAAGGTTTAAAAAAATCCACCAATTGCACGGCCGCGCACCCCCAAAAGGCGCCCGCCGCCACCTGGTCGGGGTGAACTCCAGGAGGCGGATGGAGTGCACCGGGTGGGTGCGGGTGACAATACGGGCGACAACACGGGAGGGGGCCCTTGCGCCTGCTGCCGGAACAAAGAAACCTGCCGCCCCCGGGCGTCGCTGTAGGGGAGGTGCGGGAGGCTGCTGGGCGGTGGCCCCCTGGGGTCTGGTGCCCGGCCGGGAGCGCGAGCCGGGGTGGGGTGGGGAGGACGGACACCGCCCTCGCGTAGGCGAAATGGGGTCCCCGGGAGACTATGCGGGGCTCGTAAGCCTGGGGCTGGGGGCGCGCGCAGCAGCCGCAATAGCAAAGGGAGCGGAGGCCGGGGCTGCAGGGGCGAGGGCGCGGCGACTCACCGAGGGTGCTGCCAGCGAGACAGACGCGCAGGCGGGAGCCGGGCCTCCGCGCGCCGCCGCCAACGCGCTGTGCAGGTGCCAGCAGCCCGCAAGCCCCTCCGCGGGTGCCTGGGGCGAGGGCGGCGCGCCGCGGGGCGTGCCCACTGGGTGTGCCCACTGGGTGTGGTGGGCGTGGGCGCTCGGCCCACCGTGCGCGCCGGGCCTGGTGACTCGAACCCGGCGGCGGTCCCGGGCGCCCAGCCTCCGCCTCCTATCTTGGCCCGCGCGTCCGATCGGTCGGTGGGTGTGTGGGTGGGAGGGCCAGCGGGACGCCGCGACACGCAAACCTATCGGAGACCCCGGCGATCCGCAATCCCCCGCCCGTTTCTCACCTCCTGCGGGCACCGGGAGAAGGGCCTGGCCGCTGGGGATCTGCCGGGTGCGGTGCGTGTGAGGCCTTGGCCGCCCCCTCCTGTTCCCCAGTACCGCGAGGCGTCGGGTTCCCGGGGAGAGGGTGGCCTCTGCTTCTGTCTTTGTTTGAACTCCAGGCCCTGTAGAGACTCCCCACATCCCGCCGCCACTCCCCTCCCCACCCCTGTCGCTCGGGCCCCACCCGCCGCCGCCTGGGAACCATTGGAGAAAAGCCCTGGAGGGTCGGGAAGAAGTGGGGCCTCAGGGTTCTTTGCGGCACAGTCCTGGGTTTTCAGAGCTCGAGGTAAAAATTTGGGCAAAGGTGCTCTGTCTGGGTTCTGAGGGTCCCACCCAGAGCGTGTGACAAGGTTCTGTTCTCAATTCACCTGACATTACCCCAGGTAGAGGGAACAGGGAGACCAGAGTCATTTTCCGCCTCACACTGCTTGGGTCCAGTGCGAACCGCCCTCGACCCCCAAAAAGAGAGGGTCAGAGGCCCTGGATGGAGTTCAACTCTAGGAAATATGAAAGGTCCTCCAAATTTTATCTGGGCCAGACAGCTCGACATGAGGGCTCCTGAGGACCCAAGTTCTCTTCAGGCTCTCACAGTAACCTTGGTTCTGCCCTTCCCGGAATTCCAGACCTTTGGGGTGCAAAAAGTGTTGGACTAGGTAATTTGGGGAATCCAGGATGGCGATGGGGTAGAAGGTCAAGAGGATCTTACAGCACCTTCTCTCCCTTTGGTGACCTTTGTGGGCCCTGTTTGTCATGAGGTCCTGGCTTTCCCTCAGCTCTGGGCAGACTGTGGCCCTGGTGAATTAACCCATCCTCCAGTTGAGGATCTGGGAAGATTTTGGTGGCTCCAGAAGAGGTAATATCCTTGAACAGCTTTGTCCAGTTTGGGGTGCGGCATATAAACCCACAGGAGGCAGCAAGTGTGGCTTCTGCACCTTGGGGAAATCCCTGCCTCACTTTCCTCCTTTGTAAAGGGTTTAGGAGGAGGTCAGTGGCCAGAAGGAGCTTCTGTCTCTGAAACCTCTTCCTTTCACTAGGCTGTGGTTCTGTACATCAAAGTCAGGAGCCAGTCCATGAGAGCACGGGCTGGGTGGACAATTTCCAGGCTGTGTGAGGTTTGGTATCCTCCAGGTCACAGTCCATGAAATTGGAGTAATGCTGACCTCAGAGCATTCTTTGAGGAATTAAATGATGAAATGTGATGAAAATGTTCGCGATGAAGGCAGACACCTGTTCTAAGTGTTCAATAAATGGTCATGATTATTATTGGTGGTGAGACCGACATGATCACATTAAAGATTCCTGAGTTCTATCCTTTTCAGTAATTTAAGATCTAGTCATTGGATAAAACTAGTTGTTGGGGTTCTAGTGAGATAATTCCTGAGGCCTTGCCTGTTCTGAATTCCTTGGGGGAACTCAGACCCCAGAAGATATAAAGGGCTGCCTGTTAAGAGCTTCAACACTATGTCATGTCTGTCTGTGTGAGAAGCAGCCTTGACCTCGTGTAGACAATCTACTTGGCTTGGATAATTTGTGAACCGCAAGGGAGACTTCCTGTGGGTCAGGTTTCTGAAACCTGAACCGGAAGAGACCCAGGGGCTATTGCATTAAGGTGGGTGCTCCAGGAATGGGCAGCGTGGCTCCTTCTGAAGGAGGCAGTCATGCCAGGCAAAACGGGTCACTGCGGAGTCAACAAAAGGGGCTAGTTGCAATCCCAGTGTGGTGGACTCGCCTTCTCCCTGTGGGGGAGACATGCTGTCTGGGACAGACTGGATGGTGGGTTTTTTTTAAACTCAGGAAAGCAGAACACTGCAGAGGATCAAGCTGTTGCCTGAAACCAGGGGCTCTCCAGAAGGGTCCCCTGGCTTTGCTTTCAGCTCCTAAAAAGATGCTTTAAATGTCGCTGCCTTGCAAACTGGGCAGAAGTCTGGCTGGCCTGCACCTAGGCTGGAGGGGAGAGCAGCCTTTCCCGAGAGCCTTCCCCTCTCCGTCTGTCAACTCAGCTGGTTTATTTGTTAGGGTGTTAGCTGCAGGAAATAGAGGCCTACTTCAGCTAATTTAAGCAGAAAATGACTTTAAAGGAGGGCCTGGGAGTACCCCCGCCTCAACCTGGCCTGGGGGTTTCAGGAGCCAGGCCTGACACTGCAGCCTTGGCCTGGCATTGAAACCACCACGGCTACTCCTGGGTGCAGATGCTGCAGCTGGTGCTGACTACAGATGTGGACACTGGACATGGGCATCTGGACAGCAGCTGGCTCTGAGACTAGAGGTGTACTGCCGCCACTGCCACTGTCTTCGCCAAAATGGATTCCCTGTGGTCTGGGCTTCCTCCTGCCACCAGTTTCTAATTCACAGTGCTGAGTGGGACTTCTGATTGGAGGAGCCCAGGTCACATCCTCCAACACAGCTTCAAGGAAGGCAGGGGAGGGGCCTTTTCTGATTCTCTAGCGGGAGGTGGGCTCCCACTGCGTCATAGGAAGGCCATGTCAGATGCTGGTAGCCAAAAAGTGACCAGTGCCCACTTCAGATAACAATGCACTTGTGAAACAGAAGACGAAGCACGTGGATGCTTAACTCAGAGTCTGGCATGAAGGGACATGTGGTCCCTGGTCCTGTCTCTGGTCACGGAGATTCGCACCACACGGTAAATCCTCAGCGTCAACCAGTGCTTCATTCTGATTTTTTTTTCCGCCAGCAGGTGAAAGACAAAAGGACCTTGAAAACAGTGTGGCTTGCTGCCCTTCCAGATGCAGAGGCAGCTCTGGTCCTGCTGCCAGGAGGGCAGGTGACTGGGTTTTTCCATTGTGGTGATGAATTGGGCTGAGTCACACCATCCCTCTCCCATCCCCTGGTCCTCTCGTGACCATGACTGGGAGCAAATAAAAAGAATTAGCTGATGGGGTTGGGAGTGAAGATGCACCTGGGGCCATGGAATCTTTCTCTCTTAGCAGATGAAGGGGTGTCAGGAACCCCTAAACCCCTGCCCCCCACAACCCCTTATATTCATCAACCAGAAGCCAAGCAGCCTGTGGCAGTGGGGGTGGGGTGGGGGGGTGGAGAAGAACTTTTCTTTCATAATATTGATTCAGTAGCTCCTAGGTGCCCAGTCCTGGGGCTCTAGGGTCCACTGGAGAACCAGAAGTGGCAGGACATTGACCTTGCCTTTATGATTCATACACTGATAAAAGAAGTCAGCTCAGAGTCCCATGATGTGGGCATCAGATACACTGCTAAGGTGTGTAATTGAGGTCACTGTGGAATGCAGTGGGGGCCTGGAGGGCCCAGCAAGGGCTGAAGAAAGAGGCATCTGAACCTGCAGAGAGGTAGAGGATCAGCAAATGGAGATGGAAGTGGGTGATTGGGAGAGAAAGCTCCATCCTTAAACCCACCCATTTCTGTCTGTCCATCTATCCATCCATTTGTTCTATATTACACCAGCCAGGCCCTGTGCTAAGCTCCAGGAAGCACAAAGCTGAGCACATAGCAGCCCTGCCCCCCACCTGGAGCTCTGGTTGAGGTGGAGAAGGCTGGGTGTGCCTGAGCAGATGGTGCAGAAGCTGCACCAGGGAGGTGGGCGGGGGAGAACGCTGGCCTCCGCCTGGCTCTGGAATTTCACCAGCCACCAGAGTGTCTGCTCCCTGTGCCTGGCCACCGAGGGCCATTCACTGGCTGTGTTGCCACCCCCTTTCCCTCACAGCACGTAAGGATCCTTGTCCCTCAGGACTGGACCTTTGCTCTTCAGGGTAACTCTTGATGTCCCACCCCTCCCCCTCTCCCAGAGGACAGCAGATCCCCTCCGGTGCCCTCTGAAGATGCCCCTCTAACTCCCCTGGGAAACAGAAGACACAGGGAGCCCTAATTAGTGCCAGGTCAAGGCAAGGGGCGGGGGTTAAGGTACACAGAGAAAAATAAAAATCATTCATAATTCCACTGCCTAAAGATAGCCAGTTTGGGGGGAACTTTATATTTACTCTAATAAACGTATTCTTCTTCAACATAATCTTAATAGCTGCACTGTCTTTATTTTGTGGGTACATCACAATTTTTGTAATCAATTCCATATTTTTGAGCATTTAAGGAAGATGGGTCCATTTTTCTGTCATTGGAAACAATGACCTCATAAGGCCATTTTGCAATCTGGCTCTCTGGCCTCTGGCCTCCTGCCAGGGCCAGCCCGTCCACTCTCAGGAAGAGGCTGATGCATGCTTAAACCAGGCTCGTCTTCACACCTGTGCAGGTTCTCTGAGGAACCCATAGGAAGGAGTGGGCTTGTCACCAACCCCCATCTTCCGACTGTGCCAACCTTTATTTTGAAGCCCAAGGTTTTGATCTTCTACTATAGTTACCTAAAGCCTTAGCTTTGAGGGAGATTGTGAGAGAGGACACCAGACTTTTCTACCATTTTTGCAGCTTCCTATTAATCTATAATAATTTCAAAATTAAAAGTAAAAACAATCCAGGCATGGTGACACATGCCTGTAATCCCAACTACTTGAGAGGCTGAGGCAAGTAGAATGCATGTTCAAGGCCAGCCTGGACAATTTAGCGAGATCCTATCTCAAAATAAGAAATAAACAGGGCGCGGTGGTGCACACCTGTAATCCTGGTGGCTTGGGAGCCTGAGGCAGGGGTATTGCAAATTGCAAGCCAGCCTCAGCAACTTAGTGAGGCCCTGTCTCGAAACAAAAAATGAAAAGGGCTGGGGATGCGGTTAAGTGCCCCTAGATTCAACCCCCAGTATCATAAGAGAAAGAAAAAAAAAGAAAGAAAGAAAGGGGTCTGGGGATGTAGCTTGTTGGTAGAGCACTCCTGTTAAATTTCTAGTACCCAGGGCCAGGGTGGTGGCTCAGTGGTAGAGCACTTGCCTAGCATATGTCAATCCCCAGCACCACATGAAAATAAACAAATAAGATAAAAGTATGTGTCCATCTACAACTAAAAAAAATTTTAAAAAATTTCCGATACACAAAATTAAATAAATAAATAAAAATGCAAAACCAAGGCAGCCCTACAGATAAATATTTAGACTCAGTCTCAGGAGCTAATGTTTTTAAGTCTACACTTTGTTACAAGAGTAGATCAAGCCCACTCCTTCCTATGGGTTCCCCAGAGAACCTGCACAGGTGTGAAGATGAACCTGGTTTAAGCATGCATCAGCCTCTTCCTGAGATGGACGGGCTGGCCCTGGCAGGAGGACAGAGGCCATAGAGCCAGATTGCAAAATGGCCTTATGAGGTCATTGTTTCCAATGACAGAAAAACGGACCCATCTTCCTTAAATGCTCAAAAATATGGTACTGATTACAAAAGTTGTGATGTACCTACAAAATAAAGACAGCACAACTATTAAGATTATATTGAAGAAGAATATTTTTATTAGAGTAAATATAAAGTTTTCCCCAAACTGGCTATCTTTAGGCAGTGGAATTATGAATGATTTTTATTATTCTCTGTGTACCTTATAAATGTTGTGTGTATGTGTGTGTGTGTGTGTGTGTACTATAATTTTAAAAAATATCAAACCCCATGCCCATACCTCAATTTTCCCTGAAAGGTAGGAAAGTTACCCCTTTCACTCCTACCAACAGGCATGTGCTGGAAGAGGCTACCCAGCACAGCTTGGCCTGTAAGTCCAGGGAGATAGATATCCCAGCAAGTAGGAATCTCTCAAAGAAAAGAAAAGAAAAGATAGAGTAGCTCTTTGGAGCTGAGCAGAGCCATTCTCCTTCCTTAGGAGAACTCCCATGTCCAGAAGAGTCTTTGTCTTGAAGTGCAGAGAGCTGGCCTGGCCTTCTGCAGCACAGGCTACTTGAATGAATGGTCCCAGCCCCACCCCAGGCTTGAGCTAACACTTCTCACAGAACTGGGCATGTGATACTCCCCAGGCTTGGGATGGATAGGGTCCCAGGGCTGGACCATCCAAAGACAACCTCTCCATCATGAGCTCAGCACCATGACAAACAGACTTGGGTTGAATCAGAGGTGTCAAAAAAAAAAAAAAAATACAGACAGTCCCCAGTTGGATGGTTGGCTTATGATTTTTTTTTTTGGACAAGACACATTCAATAGACAGCACACCTTCAGTAGCAACCATAGTTTGAATTTTGATCTTTTCTCTGGGATGGCAATAAGCACATGAAACTCTGGATGTTGAGTGGTGGCAAAAGGAACAACTCCCCGCCAGCCACACCATCCTGAGGGCAAGCGCTGACATCCTATGCACCTGTGCAGGTTCTCTGGGGAACCCATAGGAAGAAGTAGGCTTGTCACCAGCCCCCATCTTCCAATTGTGCCAATCCTTTTTAAAGCCCAAGGTTTTGATCTTGTACTATGTTACTTAAAGTTTTACCTTTGAGGGAGATTCATGAGGGAACACCAGACCTTTCTACTATTTTTGCAGTTTCCTATTACTCTACAGTAATTTATTAATCAATGGCTAAGCTCTGATGCTCAATTAGTTAGGTGCAGTAGATACATTTTCAGCTTATGTATGATATTTTCAAGTTATGGGTATGTTGGGATGTAACTCTATTATTAGTCAGGGTGCACTTTTTTTTTTTTTTTTTTTGGTACTGAGGATTGAACCCAGGAGCAATCAACCACTGAGCCACATCCCCAGCATTATTATTAATTTTAAAATATAAATTTTACAAATTGGAGTCTTGTCGAATTGCTTAGGACCTCATTAAGTTGCTGAGGCTGGCTTTGAATGCTTGATCCTCCTGCCTCAGCCTCCCAGACTGCTGGGATTACAGGCATGCACCACTGTGTCTGGCAAGGTGCATTTTTAATAGAAACTGAGGAACTGACTTTGGATACTATTCTAAGAGTCTCCAAGACCACCCTCACGATTGACAATTTGCTTGACTGATTCACAGGACTCAGAGAACCCATTATATTCTTGTTTATTGTTATTGCATTGAGAGAGCACAGATCAAGATCAGAAGAGAAAAGGTGCACGAACAAAGTCCAGAAAACTCCACATGCAAGCTTGCAATCTTCCTCTCCCAGTGGAGTCAAATTAGAACACACTTAATCCTTCTGGTAATGATGCATGACAACACCTGCTAGGACTTACCCAACCAGGGGCCTTGGTGTCCCGTTTTTATTTTTATTGAGTGTCAGTCATATAGGCACGCAGCATCCATGTGACTAACCTTAGCTACTCAATCTCCACGTCCCCAAAGGTCAAACTGATCTTTGTGGCCCAGAACCTCACAAATGCTAAATCAGGCCTTCACTATTCATTCCATTGCTAGCCTAAATTCTCTGGTCAAACTGTTTCACTGGAACTCAAGGCTGAAGACATGCAAAGACAGTGATATTCCAAGAACACAGGAGTAATCTTGAGCAGAAGTCAAAGGTTATTCCTTTCTTTGGAATGTGCAAGGTTTGAGCAACCCCAACCAGCAGAGTGAACCCCTGTTCGAATGCCAATGGTATATTTTGCCACATACACACAAACCATCATCTATTAATCACTATTATTTCATAAAAGAAAGGACCTTTACTTAGTGCCTCGGGAGGCTGAAGCAGGAAGATTGCATGAGGCCAGCCTCAGCAACTCAGAAAGGCTATAAGCGACTTAGCAAGACCCCTATCTCAAAATGAAAAATAAAAAGGATTGGGGATGAAGCTCAGTGGTTAAGCTCCCTGGGTTCAATTCCCAATACAAAAGAAAAGAAAAGAAAAGAAACATTAATGTCAAGAAGGTGGTCTGAACATTGTGACAGGTCCGAGCTTCCCAAGAGAAAACCTTTAGCCTGATGTTGCTAATTTTGAAGACCAAGGGGCCAGGAGCCACCAGTGTACACCTTGAACCTGATGATTGTTTTTTTTTTTTTTTTTTCCTATCACCAGATACCATGCAATCCCTTTGAGCTCCTCTTTACAGAGTTCTTCCATAGGTTGCTTGATGCCTACAGCAAATGCACTATTTGTTTCTCTTTTGTTAATTTGTCTTCTGTGGGTCCAATTTATAAGACTCCAATCAGAGGAGGAAAATGATTTTTTCTCCTCCCCTAAAGTCTAACCCGACCTCTGGGTCATACCTTCCTGTTGACAACACACTCTTGTCCTGCTTTGTCCCTCGCCGTGGTTGGTCACTAGGATGGGGGCCCCTGGCTGACATTTTTTGGGAAACAGTTGCTGTGAGGGAGGCCCCCAGCCCGCGGAGGCAGGCGGTAAGGGTGGAATCCTCCTGGGTCTGCTGCCTTCAAGGCCAGGTGGCTCTCTCTGCCAGCTGCCCCCTGCCTCGCCCTGGTCCATTATTTCTGGCCCATTACTCACCTCCCGCAGAGCCCAGATGCTGCCTGCCAGAAGCTGTGACCTCACTGTGTCCCCAGAGAGGCCTAAGGGCAGCTCCCTCCACCCCACCAAGCCTCACTCCCTGCTGTCCCCTTCCCTTCACAGCCTTTCCTGGTGTGGCACAGCTTGTCCCCTGCCCACCGCCCCCCAAGAACCACCTGGGGAGCCCGGCGGCCTCCTTGCCAAGCCAGCTGTTAGCAAAGTGGCAGTGGCGGCAAACACCAGGATCACAGACATCCCTTCACCCTGGTGTGTGTGTGTGTGGCGCCGTAGGGGTGCGGACAGGAAGTGTGTGCAGGTGTGCATGAGAGGAGGGCACGTGTGCATACTATATGTGAAAACAGTGATTTGAGTCCTCGCGGCTGGACACACGGGCGCTGGCTTTTTTTAAGCTAAAAGCCTAACCAGTAAGGATTATTTTCTTCTTCTCTCTCCCTTCCCCACCCCAACCCCGGGGGGTGGGAAGCGGCACTTAGATCTAGAGTTCAGACTGGGAGCAGAACCCCAGGAGACCGAGGGAGCCCACAGCTTTGGCTCTGTGTGGCATTGAGTAGGTGGCTTGATCTCTCTGTGCATTATTTTCTTCTTTACCTCATTGAGTCATATGACACATAACGAGGGAGTTATGTGTCAAGCATCCAGCACAGGATGAGGGACAGTAAACACTGAAAAAAAAGTACACCAGTTAGACCCCACACTCCTGCCCGGAAGGGCATCTGGAAGGGAGGAGGAGCCAAGGGCTGGACGGGTAGAAGTGCTTGGCCCCTAGGCATTAACTGGGTAGAGAGCAGGAGCTGGGTCCCCTTCATCTCAGTTTCCATGTCTATAGAACGAGCAAGGGCTGCGCTTAGCAGTTGCTTAAAACCATGGCTAGGGCCATGGAATTCTGGAAAAGGAAAATGAAAACTTTGAAAAATCACAGATTTGCCCTTCCAGTTGAACTTGCCTGCCCCCTTTTCCTGGGATTTAAGGTAGTTGTTACACCTAAAACCAGAGGCCACACAGCTCCATCTCCTCCCGACCCTTAGTCCTACTCCCCCATGTTCTGAGTGACTGGCCGACTTCTCTAGAATCATCTGGAGACCCTGTGACACACAAAGTCCTTGAGTCATGACCTTGGGACCTGGTTGGGTAGGACTGGTGCACACATGATCCCGTGTCTTTAATGATTCCCTAATGATTCCCAAGCAAGTGTCCACTGTGAGGAGTCAGACCAAGCGCCTTGCTGGAGATCCTTCAGCTGCCTCTGGGAAGAGTCCTGACCTTCCAAGGTCTTGTCTCCTTCTCCTCCACCCCAAGACCCTGAGAATGGAAGGGATGAGCTTCCCCAGTCCTCACCATCACCCGCTTCCTCCCGCTCAGAATCATTGCTTTCTCTGTTGATCAATTTCCAATCAATCACCCCAACTGTTCGTGGGCCCAGAACAATTGACATTTGTTCTGCAGATGCCCTTCCTGGAGGCACAGCTGGATCTGCATCAAGGCCTTCTCCAGAATTGGGAACACAGCTTAAAGGGCCCCCACACCCTGTTGGCAGGGAGATATCTGTGTGATCAGTGTCCAGGAAGCCATGAGCCCTCAGTGCTGGTCATTGTACCCAGTACTAATGAGGACAGTGGGCAGCTGGTATCTGTTGGGGGTAAGGATAGGGGTGGTTTATGAGGCAGAATTATTGCAACTACATCTAAGTAGTTAACCAGAAGCAATTTTTCCCCCTTGCTGCGAGTGGAACCCAGGGCCTCATGCATGCCAGGCAAGGGGGTGTACCACTGAGCTGCACCCCCAGCCCAGGAGCAATCTATTTCCAGAGGCATCGACTGTTTTGAAACTCATGCGTGATTTCTCACCTATAGTGAGTCAGCAAGGCTAGTCCTACTGTCCCGAATCATTTCCATGACCTTGGTGGTGCTCAGTGACATCCTACTTTCCAATCAGCTATGACTCTCCCGAATGCATGCCTGCCCTTCTTCCCTCTGGTTTATCATAGGAGCAACCAACCACAATAAATCGCCACAGGCCTTGAATGCTTACGCGGACTGTTCATCCACTGAAATTTGTCACCACAATCCTATCAAGTCAGAATTTAGGTTATCCCCATTTTATAGAGGAGAAACCAAGGTGTGGGGCGGCAAGAAGCTTGCTATCAATGTTACAGCTGATCCATGGGGGAGCAGAGGCTCCAGCCCCGATCTCTAAGTGAGTCCTCTTAACCACTCTGCTGGAGAGCCTTCTCCTGTGGATAGAAAGGCCTGGTTTCATTGGGACAGCCCCTTCCCCAAGCCCTCTTCTGCACAGCCCAGGGCCACCCACCAGTTGGCAGCCCTGCCACCACTCAGTCCCCGCTGCCTGCAGTTAATTATTCTAAAAAGACATTTGCAAGCCCAGCTCTGTGGGTCTAATGTGTTCTCCCTTTTGCTAATTTAATAATCCTGTTTTCAGAAACGGGTGTGCTTTTAAAATTCGTTTGCTGGGCTGATCGCTCTGCAGATACTTCCTGATGCTGGTTTTCTTCTTTGAACACAGGCTCACAAAGCCCTGTGGGTTTCAAGATTAAGACCCATGATTTGTGACTGGGGTGTCTGCTCCTCGGCTCTCTGTTGTGGTCAGCTGCAGGCGTCAGGCAGGGCCAGTCTGAAATCCTGAAAAATCTAACATACCAGATCGCCCAAAGAAGAGGCAGCTTGGCTTCTACTGGTGCGTTCAGGTCACCGAATGCTGAGTGGCTTTATCTGAGTGGTAGACTTAAAGGGGAGTTTTAGTTTCGTCTTTATAGTTCTTTTATCTGTTTTATTTTCCAGTTTTTTTAATTTACAAAAGCATGGAATTTTTTTTTTTTTAATTGGGGATTGAACCCAGGGGCTACTCTACCACTGAGCTTCACCCTCAGCCCTTTTTATATTTTGAGACAGGGTCTTGCTAAATTGCTGAGGCTGGTCTTGAACTTGGAATCCTCCTGCCTCCCAAGTCACTGGGACTATTACAAGCATGCACCATTGAGCCCAGTATAAATGTATAATTTTAATAATAAAATAAGAATTAAATTATTGTTAAAAATAAAGTTCAGGGCTGGGGATGTAGCTCAGTGGTAGAGTACTTGCCTGGCATACATGAGTTCCTGGGTTTGATCCTCAGCATCACCACCAAAAAAAAGGTCATTCAGTAAAAAGAATCAGATCCTTCAGGCAGAGCTTCAGGCAAGTCTGGCTTTATGAACCTGCTAAATGAACTTATATGAACTTGTTAAAGCCATTGACAGAAGAGAACTCTAAAATGAGCAGAACTCTATGCAAAAAGAGAAAACAAGACCCAGGCTAATAATTATGTTCATAAAACAATTTATCATAATTTTAAAAAATGGCATACAACTTGAGTACTTAAAATGTTAATGCAATGATTTGTTAAATCTTAGATTTCACTGTCGCTCACCCTCCGGCACGACTTGACTTGAATTTGCAAGTAGACTCTAGGGTGGATCTGTTTCTAGACATTGGCGTTCAACAAACATGGATGGAGGTTTGCCCTGTGCCAGACAGTGTTCTAGGTTCATGAGCTTTCAGAAGGAATGAGAATGAAGCCCAGATTCGAGCAGCTCCGTGTCTGAAGGGAAAAAGGGGTACACACAGACAATTTGAAGAGGGCTCTGTGGGGGCGCTCGGGGTCCAGAGGGCTGGTCTTAGGCTCTGCCAAGGAAGGCAAGGAGAGCTTCACAGGTGAGGAGACTAACACTTGGAACAGGATTTACCAGGTGGAGAAAGTGGGAAGGCAGTTCAGGCAAAGAGAAGAGGGTGTGCAAGATCGGGGGTTGGGGGGTGGCCATGGAAAGAGCCTGGACTGATGGGCTCAGAGGGTGATCTGGCTGGCCCTGGGAAGCTATTGAAAGATTGTATATTTTGTGTTCTCTATTAAAATATCAGTTGCTGAGTAACTTATAAAGAAAACAGTTTCCTTGAGCTCACAGTTCTGCAGGCCCAAGAGCAAAGCACTGCTGGCTCTGGGAGGGCGTCCTGGGGGACGGCATCACAATGGGGAGTGTGTAGAGGAAGAGATCCCTCGTGGGTAGGAGGCCAGAGACTCAGGGGTCAGCCTCCTTCTTTATTTTTTTTTTATTTTTTTTTAATGGTTTCTTTTCTTTCTTTTTTTTTTTTTTAAAGAGAGAGAGAGAATTTTTTTTTAAAGAGAGAGTGAGAGAGAAATTTTAATATTTATTTTTAGTTTTTGGCGGACACAACATCTTTGTTTGTATGTGGTGCTGAGGATCGAACCTGGGCCGCACACATGCCAGGTGAGCGCGCTACCGCTTGAGCCACATCCCCAGCCCCAGCCTCCTTCTTTAATAAGAACCATTCTCAGAGGAGCTAACTCTGAGACTAGCGTTCATCCCTCCTGAAGGCAGCACCTCTGATGACCTAATCACCTCTTACTAGGCTCCGCCTTCTTAAAGGTCCCACCACCTCTTACCACCACCACTGTGGGCACCAAGCTCTAGCACGTAAACCTTGGGCAGCACACCCCAACTCTACCCAAACAAATCACAGCAGGGGTTAAGTGGGGGAGTCACATAATCATAATCAGGCCTTGATATCCACATCTGTGGATTCAACCAAATACAGATCAAACTTTTTTTTTTAAATTGAGTCTGTGTTACATATGTAAAGACTCTTTTTACCTTTCATCATTCCCTAAACAACACAGTAAAACAACTATTCACAGGTCATTGATACTGTATTAGGTATTGTAAGTAATCTAGGGAGGATTTAAAATATAAGAGAACATTATGTAGATTGTATGCAAATTCTATGCCATTGAATATAAGGGACTTCTTGGGCTTTGGTATCTGCAGGGATCCTGGAACCAGTCATCTGCCTGAGGGATGACTGTCCTTGCCTTTTTGAGTGGCCCCTCAATGGATTAGTCCTTGAAGATCCATTTGATTGGGTTCCCCCGCTCCCTGGGTGTGTGTGGGGGGGAAGTAAGGATTGAACTCAGGGCACTTGACCACTGAGCCACTGCCCAGCCCTATTTTGTGTTTAATTTAGAGATAGAGTCTCACTGAATTGCTTAGCACCTCTCTTGCTGAGGCTGGCTTTGAACTTGTGATCCTCCTGTCTCAGCCTCCGGAGCCACTGGGATTACAGGCGTACACCACCACATCTGGCATTGAAGATCCATTTGGGAGACAAAACAAATGGTTTGTTTGAACAGAAGAAACTAATGCAAAGAACTGTTAGCCAGGTATGTCTGTCTATCTATTTATCTACATATACATTCATTCACCAATCCATCTTATTTTTAATGCATTTCAAAATAAATGGCAGGCATTTCCCTCAAAACTCCATTATTCACATCTTAACTTAAAATGTAATGTTTAAAATTTTTTTCTTTTAATGTAAACTTTACATAAATGATAGGCAAAAATCCTAAGTATACATTTGCTGTGTTTTGGCAGAAGTATACACTAATGTGACTTAAATTGCTATCCAAATATATGAAATTGCCATCACCCCAGAAAATTCCTTCATTCACATTCTCAGGCAATTTCTTGCAAATTCAACCCCTGTTCTGATTTTTTTCCACCATATATTAATTTGGCCAAATTTTCTCAACCTCAGCATTTTTCTTTTCTTTTTCTCCTCACAACCTGTTCCCTTGGCTGTGATTTTGCTGGACTGCAAGGTAGGGACAGTAGGAATCTCATTCATCCCCTCATGCTCATCACTAATTAGATGATGAGACATTTGGCTACCTTAAGAGAGTCATAGTTACTTTGCATTGAATTTGTTCAGTTTGACATTCTAACACTGGGAGGAATCATATTGCATTAATACCTGTGTAAACTATTAACATTTTGGCCTAAATAATTCTTTGTTTTTTGAGTGAGCTGTCCTGTGCACTAATTTAGCCTGTCTTATAAGTTCACATAAGTAGAATGTATTCTTTTTGGTTTAGCTTCTTTTCATGTAATGTAGTTTTTGTGAGATTCATCATTGTTGTTTTCTGTATCATTGAGTGTACTTTTTATGTTGAATAGTATTCCATTATATAGCTATATCACAGTTTGTTTATTCATTCTTCTGTTAATGGACACCTGGACCCTTTCCAAGATTGGTTATTATGAATAAAGCTGCTATGGATGTCCTTATATGATTTTTTTAAAAATATTTTTTAGTTGTCAATAGACTTTATTTATTTATATGAAGTGCTAAGAATAGAACCCAATGCTTCACACATGTCAGGCAAGCGCTCCACCACTGAGCCACAACCCCTGCCCCCTTATACAATTTTTTTTTTTGTGAATATTTGTTTTAATTTTTGTTTTGGCTAATTAGCTAAGAAGAATTGCCAGGTCATAGGGTTGGTGAATAATTAGTTTTTCTAAACATCTTTATTGATGTATACTTTACGTGTAATTAGTTTACTAAGGTGTTGATCCTTAAAAGAAACTGGCATAAACTGATTAAGAAAGTTTATTTAGACTGATCAGAGCTGCAACTAGGGAAAAAAGATTCAAATGGTCTTACAATGTATAGATTTCAAGCAAGTTTTAAAGGCAAAACAACAACTGGGGAGCTGGATTAAATCAGTTGTTTTTCAAGAATTTAGAAGGATATAGGTAAGGTAGCAAGCTGCTTTATAAGGGATGGAAGATATACAGAAAGCAGTTCTAAGAAGAGGAAAGGATGGGAACAAAGCAATTTTAGGGAAAGGAAGGGAGTTAGAGGCAAGAAGACCCTGGTGGCTATCTATAGGATGGAATGTTCTGCTTTAATGAAAAGCAGAGCGTTCACCATTAAACTATGGGACATCGTGAGTTTGGGCCTGGTGGGGTTTCATATTATGCTGGGAAAAGGATCTAAGTCTGCACAGAGTCTAAAGTTCTCTAAGGTAGATGGGACTGAAGCCTGGTGTATCATGTACTCTTTTTTTTTTTTTTTAAGAGAGAGTGAGAGAGGAGAGAGAGAGAGAGAGAGAGAATTTTTAATATTTATTTTTTAGTTCTCGGCGGACACAACATCTTTGTTGGTATGTGGTGCTGAGGATCGAACCCGGGCCGCACGCATGCCAGGCGAGCGCGCTACCGCTTGAGCCACATCCCCAGCCCTCATGTACTCTTTGTTTAATATTTTTAGGTGTCTCAATCCAATTTGTCCTGCTTTAATTTCTCCCACAAGGGTACCATAACCGTTTTACATTCCCATAGGTAAGTTAGGAGAACACCCGTAGCTCCACATTCTTGCCAACGCTTAGTCTTGTCAGTCTTTTGAATTTGAGCCTTTCTGGTAAAGACACGGCAGCTTTTCATTATAGTTTTTAAATGCATATTTCTCTGATGAATAATAACTTGTCCACATTGGCCATTTGTTGATATTCTTTTATTCAATTCTTCCATTCAAATCTCTTGATCGTGTTGTATTGCATTGTTGGTGTTTTTGTTACTGAGGCAGAGCATAGCATCGTCTTGGCCTGCCTGCTCACATCATAGTGAGCTGGTCCAGGACCGGGAAGGCAGAACTGAGCTAGTGAGGGGAACTGAGGCTCCGAAGCACACTGTGGAAACACTGGGGGGCGGGGGGGGGGAGATGCCCATCACTGTCCCCCCAGTACTGTCTCTCCAGCACTGTGGCCTTCCTGAAGAGCAGTGGCTGTCTTCCTGTGCCTCCTTCCTCCCCATTTCCCACCCTGCAATCACTGCTTGCTTCAACAAAATCAAGACTCCTCTCTTGAACAAGCCTGGGGCTGAATCAAGATTTTTAATTTCATAATTAAGCCTCAAATCCACCTATTCCCCTTCCTCTATCTCTCTTGCTTTTGCTCTGGGGGCTCAAGGGGTTCCAGTCAGGGTGCTTAGAGGGGACTCATTCCTTCACCTGCCACTGAGCCTCAAAGCTGCACAGGTGATTTGTCCGGGGATGTTCTCAGCCTGGGGAGATAGGAGCTCCCCTGAGTTTTCCTGTCCCTACAGGAGTCCACTTGTAGGGACAGGGACTCGCTCTGCTCACCACCAGCCACAAAACCCGTCTCTGGATTCCAGGGCTGGGAGGAAACTGGCTTTGGTCTTAGTTTTTATTTGACCTTGAGCAGGAGCTTGTCTTTCTCTGGTTCTTCATTTCCCCATTGTAATGTGAGAGCTTTGAAATGAGGTAGCTCAGGAGGCTTAGGGACCAGATCATCTGCCTGGTTCAATCCTGCTTTGGCCTGGCACCCAGGGCAAGTGACTCCAGCATCATTCCCATCAGTCAAGAGGGATCGACAACAGTGGGGACCCTGGCGGGGTGCTGTGGGGCCCTCGAGACAAGGCTCTCCTAACTCAGGCCTACAGCACTCAGCAGCTCAGGCCAGCTCGCCCCGCAGCCTCTTCTTGAGTGGGGATAACAGCCCGTGCGGTAGGGATTATCATTAGCCTATTGTGCAAGTAAGAAAGTGAAGATTGTAGATCATCAGGGACTAGTGCAAGGTCCAAAGGCTAAAAGGCGGCAAAGCTGGGGGCTGAATTTCAAAGCTCACAAAGTTTTTTTTTTTTCCAAAAAAAACCCCCAAAAACCTATTTTAGATGTTGATGAGCCTTTATTTTATGTGTATGTGGTGCTGAGAGTCAAACCTAGTGCCTCATACTAGGTTTGACCTAGTGCCTCAGCACATTGCTAGGCAAGTGCTCTACCACTGAGCCATACCCCAGCCCCCAAATCTCTCAGAATTTTGAGGGAAAAATATCTTTGCACTGTATTATCCCGCAGCCTCTTCTTGCTACCTAGAATACAGTCCTGGGGAGCTGGGGGTACAGCTCAGTGGTAGAGCACTTGCCTAGCGTTTGTAAGGTCCTGGGTTCCATCTCTCGTACAGCAAAGATAAATTAATAGAATATGATCATGGGAAACCAGGCCTGGAGCATATCCCAGGTTTAATTCCACAGGCAAAAGGCACGAAGCCCAGAATCTGGGGAGCCACTGTCTCCTGCAGCAAGAAAAGAGATATTCTGTGGACGAGAAGGACCCTGGGGGAGCAGGACAGACTGGGACAGGGACAAACAAAGGCAGAGGCAGCTGGATGGTGGCCTCAAACCTGTTGCAACCCAGAGATATGTGTGTTTATTTATACAATATTAATTTTTTTTAAAAAGAATCGTGTGTGTACAGGCACCTGCACACACACATGCTGTCTCTCTCTGGGTTCTCCTGAAAGTTTAGGAGATTTGGCAACACAGTGTAGCCACTGGCTGGAGCTGGACCTGAAAGCAGCGGGCCTCTGTGGGCAGACACATCCCAGTGCCCACAGTCCCTGTTTGCTGTCCCTGGGTGACTCATTGATGTCATACAGCTGACCCTGGAAGGAACTGGGACCTCCAACTCAGGTTTTAATTAGGCCACCCTCAGTGGGGGGCTTTCTCAGGTTTCTTAATCTGGGGGCCGGGGTTAAAATTCAGAGGTCTGAGAATCCATGGTGGATGGGTGGGTTCACCATGGGTTTCCAGTGTCTTGACAGCTGAGGCCTTGCTGACCCTGGGAAGTCTGCTCTCCCTGGGCGAGCCAGTTCCCAGAGACAGTAAACAACTCACCCAGGTGATCCACAGCCCATACCACACCTGCATCAGCCTCTTACATCCTGGGCCACTATTCCCCTGCCCTCATACCCCAGAGCCAGTACCAGAAAACAGAGCTGACCCCCACACCCTACACCCACAGAAATTGTGCAGAGGAGTCAGTCCTAGGCCTCTGACTCTGTCTTACCCATGCCCACTGAAACCACAGTAGAAGCTTTTGCCCAGTTTTCCTTTTGCTTTCTCTGCCTCCTGACCCACCCTGTGCTTCCCATGTGGCCCTGCATGGAGTAGCCTGGTGTTCCTCCTCCTAGTGAATGTGTGAGCCATCAACTATCTTTCCCAAGGCAGTGGTCTCCTGATCTGTTGACCTCACCATAGTTGAATAAGAAGAAGAAGAAGAAAAAAAATACAATTTAAAACTCTGGGCAGAAAAGAGTTTTCTTTTCAGTAACTTCAAACTGCAACTAAGTATGTTTGTGTTACTCAAGTTCCTGTTGCTATAACTAAATACCTGACATAATCAATTTGTAAAGAGAAAAGATTTATAGCTGGGTGTTGCTTTTCATGCCTGGAATCCCAGCATCTGGGGAGGCTGATGCAGGAGGGTCGCAAGTTTGAGGCCAGCTTTAGCAAATTAGTGGGCCCTTGGCAACTTAGCAAGACCTGTTGCAAAATAAAAAATAGAAAGGGCTAAAGATGTAGCTCGGTGCTAAAGTGCCCCTGGGTTCCATTCCAATACTGCAAAAAAACAAAGAAAGAAAGAAACAAAAAAAAAAGACACAGAGAAAGAAATTTATTTTGGCTCATAGTTTTGGAGGTGCCAATGCATCATGGGCTGGCTTCGTTGCTTCTGGGCCTGGGGCAAGGATGTGCTTCATGGCAGGGGTGCATGGCAGAGCAGAATTGCTCCCCTCGTGCCCAGGAAGCTAGAGAATGAGGAGGGGATGGGGTCCGCAATCCCCTTCAAGGGCATGCCCCCATGACCTGAAGACCTCCCACCAGATCCCATCTCTTAACAGTCTCACCATCTCCCAAAAGCACCACCCTGGGAACACATGCTTTAATGCATGGGCCTTTGGAGGGACATTCAAAATCCAGACCATAGCAAATTCCCTTCAATTATCACCATAGGCAACAAACCACAGTGATATTACCAGTGTGAGCATCTTTTTTTTTTTCTTTTAAGGTTTTTAGAAAATTTTTTTAGATGTTGATGGACCTTTATGTATATCTTTATTTATTTGATGGGCCTTTATTTATTTATTTGATGGACCTTTATTTTATCCATTTATTTCTGTGCAGTGCTGAGTTGAACCCAGGGCCTCACACATGCTAGGTAAGCGCTCTCCCACTGAGCCCCAGCTCCAGCACCCAGCATGGGCATCTTGACTCCAGTAAAAAAATCTTTATATATCATAAGGGGTTATTGTGGATCGTTCAAAATATTGTTTGTGCTCATTGCCACTTTGATGTTATTGTGGTTCAGAAGCCTGAAGTCAGGCAGGGAGTTCAACAAAGTGTTCTAGGCAACCCAGTCTGGACTTCAGGGACCAGCCAGCATCCAGTGAAGGAAAGAAGGAAAGTGGACCTAAATCTGAAGGAAGCAGAAGGGGCGGCGGGATGGGAGGTCCCAGCCTTGGGACTGCGGGCCACTGATTTGCTA
The DNA here is from genome assembly GCF_052094955.1 of Ictidomys tridecemlineatus. Taxonomy (NCBI): domain Eukaryota; kingdom Metazoa; phylum Chordata; class Mammalia; order Rodentia; family Sciuridae; genus Ictidomys; species Ictidomys tridecemlineatus. The sequence goes on along the minus strand of NC_135491.1, from coordinate 36,504,738 downwards.
TGTCCTCCCTTTCTGCCCTTCAGTGAGCTGGCAGCCCAGGGCCTGTGTGTCCGCTTTAGAGTGCCATCCTCCCCAGCCCGTGAGCTCCATGAGGTCAGGGGCCTTGTCTGCCATGATGGGCACGATACCTCCATCACCCCATGCAGACCTCAATATAGAGCTCAGTCCTTGGTCACTGGATGACCGAATAGATAAATGGCCAAGTCTGAACACCACCTCTTCCATTCCAAAAGGAAATGAGTGGAAGAGTCTGGTGTCTGCCTTGCCCTGAAGAAGTTTATATTCTAGCAGAAGGTAATGATTCTACAACAAGAAGAAAACTAAAATAACAACTGCCATGGACCAGATATTTAACTAGCTCCAGGTGCTATGCTAACTCCCCACCTCTGTCGTCTCCTACAGACCCTCACAACCACACTAGGAGACAGGGACTAATGGGATGCTATTGACAGATGAGAAAATGAGACTGAGAATAAGGGGCTTGCTTGCTTATCCTGTGCAGGGAGGGAGGCTGCAGAGCAGAGGGCACGGGGTACTCCAAGAGGGGAAGAAGCCCACGAAGGAGCACTTGTCCTGCTGCAGCAACACCTGAGGGAGGGCCAGTTGGGAGGACAGGATCCTCTGTTCCTCTCCTGTTTTCTCCACTGAGTTACTCTTTCCCGGGAGCCAGTTCTTGCTGGTTCTCTCTCCAAAGGGCCCTCCCCAGTGGAATTCCACTGAGGGCTCAGGTCTCTGAAGAACATGAGGGGGGTCTGGGAACCCTCATCTCAGCCACTTCTACTCAAGTCACTACCCACTAACACCCTGCAGCTCCATGAGATGCCCACGCTTTGCAGCAAGGTTCCCCTCCCCCATGCACACCTGCCCCGCCTCTGCACCCGAGTCAGGAGCCCGATTCCAGAAGACGCCACTCACAGTGCACTCAGTGGACCAGTTGGCAAGGCAGACCTGCTGCCACCTGCCACAACATGTGCTGCCATGAAGCTTGGTCCCTTGGGATAGTGCTATCTTAGAATGTGTCCATCAAAGGCAGTGCCTTCCGGAGAGGGTCTGGAAGGAAAGAGCAGAGCCCTCTTTAGCAAGCCTAGGACAGCGAGGAACATTCATGCTTTAATGGCTGTGGTCTTTCTGGCAGGCAAAGCCCTTGGTGAAGGCCCATCCATACTCCTCTCAGGTGCCATTTCTAGAACTGCCTAAGGTAAAGACTTGGCTGCAGTTTTGTTTTTTTTTTTTTCTATTTACATGAACAATGGGCTTGGGAAATGCTTCCAGTCAAGGATGAAAGGGGTTGGCAGAACGAGGTTCTCCTTGGAACCTCCAAACTTGAGTAGCCCCAGGCAAACAGCACAAAAATGGCTCTTGGTAGATTCCAGGTAATGGACTTGGGTGTGTCCGCAGTCCTTTACTGAACCGAGAAGTCTTAGCAAGTTCAGAACAAGCAGGCCAGTGGCAACGCCCGGAAACCAGAAAGCACCCCAGATGGGCTCTCTAGGCGGGGAGCCTTAGAAATGGCTCATCCTTATTCTCCAAGACTGAGAGTTGCAAAGTGAAGCTGGGGGTGAGAGAGACCCTGCAGGGAGCATGAATAAGTAATATGTACCTTCGCTAACTGGATCCTGACTGGGCAACTCCAGGGCTTGCTGGGTAGGAAGCTGGGGACAGAGCCCTGCCCCCGCAATGCTCACGCCAGTCCCATGGGTGGCCAGCCTCCTTCAAATGCACTCTGGACTTGTGATCCAGGGATACCAGGTGTGAGGGCTGTCTGTCCAGGTGCCCTTGAGTCTCAGTCAGGACCTGGCTAAAGGGACCAGCGCCCCGAGGGCCTGTCACCTGGTGAAAGGTGCCATTATAGGGTGAATTGTGCGCTTAAAATGTATGTTGAAATCTTAACCCTGGGACCTGTGAATGAGCCTTTGTTTGGAAATAGGGTCTTCACAGATGTCATCAAGTTAAGATCATTAGTGGGCCCTCATTAAATGCAACTCATTTCCCTATAAGAGGGGAAATTTGGACACAGAAATAAGCCCACAGAGCAGGGAGATGGTGCAGGGACAGACAGGGAGAAGAGAGCCAGGTGGACGTGAGGCAGAGATTGGAGGGCTGCATCTATGAGCCACGGCTGCCAAGGCCTGCCAGGAGCTCCCAGGCGCTGGAGGGGGCGGGGAAAGCTGTTCCCTGGCACTTTCAGGGGGAGTGTGGTCCTGCCAACATGGTGATTGCAGATTCTAGCTTCCAGACTGTGGGGGAATATATTTCTGCTCTTTTAAGCTACCTGGTTTGTGGTACTTTGTTTCCACAGCCACAGGACAGGAATCCAGTGCCTCTGGAGGAGGGTGTGGGAGCCTTGTTGGGCAGGGTTCTCCCTGCCTAGCCCCACACACCTGCCATTGGTCAGGGGAAAAAATGCCCACGAAGTCTTTCCACAGGGCAACTCCACAGACCAAAACTTAGAGAACTCTGAGATCCATGCAATCCAGACTTGGTGTCCTATCTGTAAAAGGAGGAGCTGGGATGGAATCCACGCTTTCCAAACTCTAGCTTGCTTCAGATTTGTTGAACTTTCTGCCCTAGACAACTGAGGGCCAAGGAACTGTCCACCCTTGGAAGCTTGCTCTGCTTTTGCTGGGCAGGGTCCCCGGGAACTGATGAGGTGTCTGCCCAGGGGCATGTGGCCTGTGGGCTCCTCTTCTCTGCCTGATTTGAGGAGACCTGCAGCATCCAGGATGACATTTCCATGGCTTGGTTGCCCTGTCACTATGACAAAATAAAATCCCCAACATAAATCCAGTCCTTGCTCTGCACTGGGCTCTCCTGTGAAGCTTTCTCATATAGATCGCCTCTCAGCTACTAAAAGCTCCGAAGCTGAGCCATTTCTGGTATGAAGGCTTTTACCCTCTGTGTTATTGATGATGTTGCCTCTGTTGCCTTTCCGTCCCTCAAGGAGATTTAAGAGGCCACCTGCTCTCCGTTCTCCAAAAGCTCTTGGAACTGAAATGACAGCAAAGAACTTACCAAGTAGCCTAATGCCAGGGGTTCTAATCGCTTTGTATTTACTGAGACAATGTGAAATTTAGGAGGGAGGGATAAGCCGGACAGGGATGAACAGGACAGCTGAGCCGTGTCTGGAGAAGGTGCCAATGTGCGGTTCATTTCTTGTGAGGCTTCTGAACACACTGATCAAACCTTATAATAGGATGCTTGCTCTGCATGGGGCAGCAGGGTCTAGAGAGGTGATAGGCTTTTAGAAAATGTCCTGAGGGTGGAGCGTGGTGGTTCAGCCCTGTAATCCCTGTGATTCAGGAATTACAAAATACTATAGACCGGGCAGCTTGTAAACAGCAGAAAGGTATTTCCTACAGTTCTGGAGACTGGGAAGGAGGATTGCGCAAGTTCAAGGCCAGCTTCAGCAACTTAGTGAGATCCTGTCTCAAAATAAAAAAATAAAAGGGCTGGGGATGAGGCTCAGGAGTAACCTCTCTCCCCTGCCCGGTTCAATCTCCAGTACAAAAAAAAAAAAACCCAGGAGGGAAGGGATGTGTCTCTGAGAGATGATGAACTGAGAAGACGAGTCTCTCCCTTGAATCAGTGCTGTGGGTCGCCTGGTTCACATTCATAGGTTGAAATCTACTCCCCAAGGTGGTGGCATTAGGAGGTGGAACTTTTGGGGAAGTGATTGGGTCTTGAGAGCAGATCCCTCATGATTGGGATCAGTGCCCTTTTAAGGAGAGAGCTAGCTCACCCTTCCACCATATGTGGAGACAGCGAGGTAGCACCCTCCATGACCAGGAACCCAGCTCTGGCCAGACAACTAACCTGATTGCTTTTTTTTTTTTTTTTTTTTTTGCTCTATACTGGAGATTGAGCGGGGGGCCTTTGACCTCTGAGCCACATCCCCAGCCTTTTTAAAATTTTTTATTTTGAGACCAAGTCTCATTAGTTGCCCGGGGTGGCCTTGAACCTGTGCGACCCTCTTGCCTCAGCTTCTGGAGTAGCTGAGATCACAGGCGTGTGACACCACGCTCTGCTCTGCTGGCTTCTTGATCTTGGACTTCCCAGGCTCCAGAACTACAGGAAATACCTTTCTGCTGTTTACAAGCCGCCCAGTCTATCATATTTTGTTATAGCGGCCTGAAATGGCGGAGACGGCCAGCAACTCCATCTCTGGGTCTCTGTTAATTTCCTATGCCTGTTAATAACAAATAGCCAAACTGGGTGGCTTAATGCAACAGTTTATTATCTTCCAGGTCAGAAGTCCAAAATGGGTCGGCAGGGCTGCATTCCTCCTGGAGGCCCCAGGGCAGAATCTGTTTCCAGGCCTTTTCCAGCTTCTCCAGCATCTGTATTGCTTGGCTTGCAGCCTTTCCAGCAGCGGAGCTCCAGCCCTGGCTTCTTCCATAGCGAAAAGAAGACAGGCATGTCTTCCCTCTGCTTCCTCATCTCCTTGTCTGCCTGCCTATCACCCTCTCGCCTGCCCCTTATGAGGGTCCTTAGAATTACATTAGGCCCACCCCATAATCCAGGATAATCTCTCCATCTCAAGAGCCTTAATTCAACCACACCTGCAAGTCCCCTTCACCAGGAGGATGGAAATGTGCATGCTCTGAGGAATAGGATGTGGGCATCTGTCGAGGCCACTCATCTGTTACATTTGCCTATAGAAATATACATGTGCAAGGATGTAGTTGTAATGACTTCCAATACTGAAAACATGGAGGCAGCCTAATGTCTGGCAAAATGGTTGAAAAACTTTGGTCATTCCATGGAATACTACACAGACATAAAGAGCATGAAGGAGATAGATGATATGGATGGTTATCCATGCCATATTTTTGAATTAGACAAATTTTAGAAATTTATAATTCATTTGCTTGACAAATATTTTCTTTTTTTAAATTTTTTTTTGTAAATGGAATTTTCATTATTTATTAATTTATATGCAATGCTGAGGATTGAACCCAGTGCCTCACACTTGCCAGGCAAGCGCTCTACCACTGAGCCACAACTCCAGCCAGGAGCTGGGAAAGCAGCAGCCAACTAAACAGGAGTTCACATTCCCTTTTTTTGTCAAAACAACAACAACAACAAAACAAACCCCAAACCAAAAAAACACCTATCGACAACAATAAGTGTAGGCATGGAAAAAAATGTCTTATCTGCTAAGTAAAAACTAAATTGCAAACAGCGGGTATGTCAGGAGACAGAGAGCAAGGAATAGAAATGTTGAGGATTTGCTCTTTTTATTGGAATGTTTTCATAGAGCTTTGTTTTTTTCAACAAGCATTTGTTATTTCTACTGAGAAATGGAGCCAGGCATAAGGTCACACCCTTACAATCCCAGTGACTCTGGAGGCTGAGTCAGGAGGATCAAGATTTGAGGTCAGCTTGGGCAATTAAGCAAGACACTGTCTCAAAATAAAATTTAAAAGGGGCTCGTGAATAACTCAGTGGATTCAATCTGCAGTACTGGGGGGTGGGGTGGGGGGAATTAGGTACAGTTAGAATGGTACCATCTGCAAAAAAAAAGAGAAAGAAGGAAGAAGTAAAGAGAGAGGGAGGAAAGGAGGGAAGGATGGGGGAGAAGAAGCATTCTCTTGGAGAATGGAAGGAAGCTGTTGAGAGCCACAGCCAAAGGGGCCCCAGCAAACTTCCAGCTGCCAGCAAACTTCCAGCTGCCGGCTGATGATTGGCTCACAGCAGCCCCAGCAACATCTAGCTGATTGGCTCCTCTGCGGTGATGCTCATTGGGCTGTTTCCCTGCCTTTCAGACCACGGAGCTGCTCATTGGGGGACTTCTTTGGCTCCGCCCACACAACCCAGCCAATCGGCCTCAAGAGCAGGAGGATTGTGGGAGGTGGAGAGGCTGGTGTGGGGGTGAGAGGCGTGTGGAAGCCGGTGGTGGCAGTTGGGCTCTGAGGGTTTTTTCCTGAGGAGCTGTTTTGTTTGGCGTTTGTAGTTCTAAAAATAAAGTTAGTTTCTTTTGACAAGTGGCTCGTGAATTGTGCCAAGCCAGATTGCGGCATTTGGTGGCTCGCACGGGAGCGACTGAGGGTAAGTAAACTGCTCGCCCCTGAGGGCAGGGCGAGAGGATGGGTAGCCATTCTAAGTTTCCTCTTTTGTTTTGCTTCATTTTTGTTTTAAGTTGCCTGTCCCTGGAGATGAGTGAGAGGGAAGAAAAACCGCTCACACCTGAGGAAAAACTATTTGCGTCTGAGGAACAGATAGGGAGAAAGGACGGATGCACACGTCAGGAGGATAGAAAGGCTATAATGAATTTTTGTGGTTCCATTTTTATTTCATTCTGTCTCGGTTTTTTTTGGCATTATCTTGTTGGGTTGTATTATAGTGGAAATACTGGATCAGAAATTAGTAAAAAACAAACCGAAAGAGTGTTAAGTAAATTGTTAGAGGAAGGAGGCATCCCAGTAAAATCAAGAACAGTCAGGGCATACGTTGATACAATACAAAAATGTAGCCCATGGCTTTTTAAGGAGGAGTTGTTAGATATATCACAATGGAACCATCATGGTGAAGATTTAAAAAGAATAGAAAAGAACAACCCAGGGACTCTGCCAGTTGGCACATTGCCATTGTGGACGTTCGTATCTGGTTTGCTTAGTCCAAAGCCTTCAATTCAGACAAAGGTAGAGGAAGGAGAAGACATATTGATTCAAGTAAAAGAGAAGGTCTCTCAAATTAGTCAGAAAGAGGAAAAGATTCAAGTAAAAGAGAAGGTCTTTCGAACTAGTCAGACAGAGGAAGAAAGTGTAAAGCAGAAAAAGCCATCAGGGGAAAAGTTACAACAGGACACTGCTACTAACACCTTTCTATCAGAGGGCGTAAGTGTCCAACCAACAGCACCACCTCCATATGCTAGGAGGCTCCCAACCCCCGCAGTTGATAGTTCGGATCCAGATATTTGGATATTTGGATTCCAGAGAGATTAACCAAGGTCCTGACCCAGTAATTGTCTGGAGTTGGGGGTCTGTTTGTGTGTTTCCACAGGAAGAACAGCAGCCGATTTGGATTCCAGAGAGATTAACTAAAGTCCTGACCCAGTGATTGTCTGGAGTCGGGGGCCTGTTTGTGTGTTTCCACAGGGAGAATAGCAGCCAATTTGGATTCCAGAGAGATTAACTAAAGCGATTTCTGAAGACCAAAAAGAAGATGATTTGGCTCAAATCCATAACAGCTGATATCCAAAACTCCAATTTGGCTATCCTTACATCTGCGACAGAACCAGGATGCTTTTTTCAATATCTATTGTATTATTGCCCTTTCCCATATCATGAAGTTCTATTTTGTTTTTTGAGCTCATACAGACCTAGGTTAATATTTTGCTGATCAGTTCTATTTTTTTTTGACTATAGAGTTTTTAAACAGTGCAATGGAGATTTCACCTGTAAAAAGTTATAAGGCTTTTACTATTATGTTATGTGTTGTATTTATTATATTATGTGTGCACACTTGTGTTTTGTGTTATATGTTTGAATGTACGTATGTCCATATATCATATATGATGAGCGCTCAAGAAAAAATGGATCCAATTTTTTTTTATTCACGTGATTTAAATGGTTTAATTTAAATTGGGTAAATAACTGTTAAGAATTGTTTTAATATGTAACAAAAAAGGAAGTTAACAGATCTATTTGTTTACTTTCACCTTTCCTTTTCATTATATTTAATAATTCTCAAGATAATGTAAATTGTTAAGAAAATTGTTTTCTTTTAGTACCTTCTGGAATGTTACACAATGTTTTCTTTAGCCATTATTACCAGAATTCCTATCTTCATCCCAGTGCCAGTGAAGACAATGTAAATTGTTAAGAAAATTGTTTTCTTTTAGTGCCTTCTGGAATGTTACACAATTTTTTCTTTAGCCATTATTGCCAGAATTCCTATCTTCATCCCAGTGCCGGTGAAGACAAAGATAAAACTAATCTACAGTTTCTGCAATATCCATCACTGAACTGCTTGCAGAACTTGCCTAAACTATGTGTCACTTGTATGCATTGTGAACTCACTTGTATGCATTGTGAACTATCTGTTGGTGCAGCGACTTGTGGTAGTGTTGGGGTATTTTTGCTAATGATGTCATCGGTGGTACAATTTTCCCCAAAGGAGCCGTCAATTGGCTTAGTGTATCTTCCTCCCTTCTGCTTGTCCTGATTGTTCAGCGAAAATTTGGGGGCCAACAGAGGTGAGGCAAAGAACCTCACCCCCCCACCCCGCTGGTACCTTTCCACAGGTGTGGCTGTATACTGGACCGGTAGTCAATGACGGGTAAGATCCAATTACAATGGTACCAACCTAAGACAGGAGGCTGACACCTGAGGTCAGCTCATCCGATGACGGGTAAGGACCATATGTAGTATTGGACAACCTAAGGCAGGCACGGTCCCTAAGCCACATGCTTGTTGTTTAAACAGAGAGGGGGAGATGTTGAGAGCCACAGCCAAAGGGGCCCCAGCAAACTTCCAGCTGCCAGCAAACTTCCAGCTGCTGGCTGATGATGGCTCACAGCAGCCCCAGCAACATCTAGCTGATTGGCTCCTCTGCGGTGATGCTCATTGGGCTGTTTCCCTGCCTTTCAGACCACGGAGCTGCTCATTGGGGGACTTCTTTGGCTCTGCCCACATGACCCAGCCAATCGACCTCAAGAGCAGAAGGATTGTGGGAGGTGGAGAGGCTGGTGTGAGGGTGAGAGGCGTGTGGAAGCCGGTGGTGGCAGTTGGGCTCTGAGGGTTTTTTCCTGAGGAGCTGTTTGTTTGGCGTTTGTAGTTCTAAAAATAAAGTTAGTTTCTTTTTACAAGTGGCTCCTGAATTGTGCCCAGACGGACTGCGGCAGGAAGCCTCATGGGGCACTCAGCCAAGGCTCTAGGTGCAAAATGTCCCCCCTCCCTGAGAAGCCGGCAGCTCCTCCCAGTGTATTTCTTTACATCCTCTTGTTGGGTACTGGTTCCATGCCTGTACACAGTAGGTGATCTGTGACATATTGCTGACAAGTGAAGCAGCAAATGGGAGCACTGAACAAGGTGGGGGCGGTGTGTCATCGGCCCAGCGCTGGCCTGGGACGCCCTGTCAACAGTCACAGTCACCAGCCTCATTCCACACCAACTCCCTTCCCCTCTCTCCTCCCCATTTCAGCTGCTCCTTCCAGCCCCAGGGAGTCCTGCTTTATTCAGGGCGCAGGTTCTGCATTTTGGGGAAGCGGGTGGAACTTCCAGGCCACTTATTTTAGCCACTATGGTCCCCAAGATGAGCCTGTGGTTTGCCACTTCTGTGCCCTGTGGTCCCCAAGATGAGCCTGTGGTTTGCCACTTCTGTGCCCTGAACTGTGAACTCTGAGCTGGCCTTTCTGCCCCTGAATGTATCTCTGGGAGGAGGCTTTGTGGTTGTGAGGCATAGGAGAGAGGGAGTGAGGTCCTGGGCACTGTCATCTCCGACCTAAAGTCCCTTGACAATGCCCACCTGGCAAGCAACTCTCTGGGAACATGGCCCATAACCCACACAACAAGCTTGTGTCTTTTCCTTTTACTCTTGTCCTTACTGTTTTGGGGGTGGGGGCAAAAGAAAGGGTCAGACTTGAGTATTTGAAATATTCATGTCTTACTAAGAAACAAGGAGCCTGACTGATTTTCTTGGGGGACATTTGAGAGTTGTCACTTCCTTTTAGTGGTTTTAAATATACAGTGAACAAGGAAAACATAATTTCAGTTTCTTTTAATTGTCTCCTTGAATATCTACTCATCTTTCTTAAACCTGAAGTTAGAAAATTAAAACTTCTCCCAAAATGTAATTTGATTCAGCCTGCTAGGCCCTCCATGACATGTTCCCTCACCTGCTCACCTCATCAAAGATCACTTATTTCCTTTGTTTTCTGTCTATTCTTTTCTTATGAAAACCTCCAGGAGGGGCAAGGATTTTTGTTCATTTTGTTGATCATTATAAACCCAGTCCTAGGATAATTTTTGAATCTGAAACTTCAGGGAGGAGTTTGGCATTATGTATCCAAAAATTAGTCCTCAGCCCTGGGCGAACGGAAATCCAAAAACAAAACCCGAAACAAACAAACAAACAAAATCCACCCACAACAAACAAGGTAAAATCGTATAAATATGTTAATAATTCAACCCTGCTATTCTACCTCTAGGAATTTATTCCTCAGAAGTAATCACAGATGTGTGCAAAGATAATGTTGAAATGCTACAAAAACAAAATGCTAGAAATAATAAGAACTGACATTTAATTACCACTTACCATGTGCCAGACCCTGTTCCAAACATTTTATGCATATGAACTCATTTAAATCTTGCCACTACAAAACTTGCTTATAATTCTCTAGATTTGACAAATGAGGCCACAGGCCGAGGGACAGAGTGAACCTCAGGCAGGATCTGAATCAGGACCCAGGCCCTTCACTGCTCTTTGTGTTAAACACTATGTTCCTACCACCAAAGGACCTTCAGCACAATCACGTAAGGTGATATTGGAGACAGGGAGTTTTGTCCCTGAACATCTTTTGATGGAGAATGGACCCCTGAAATTATAAACAAATTGTGTGTTCATACATATTGCTGGGAAGAGGTCAGCTTTATCAGGTTCCCAAAGATATCCAGAACCAGGGTGGTAGGATAATTCTTCCACATGAACAACTTCACCGGTTGTCAATGTTGCCTTTAGCACACACAAAAAAATTTTAGCTTCCTTTCTTCCATAGAAGCTTTCCTCTTCTTGCTCCAAATCATGTTGACAACAGAGAAAGTCACCATAGAAGAGTCTTTAATGACTTGAAAACAACTTCATGATTATACTTCATATAACTGCAAAAAAGCAGGTTATTAGAGTTTACATAATGGCCATATTTTGTAAAAGGTCTCAAAGTATAGTCAGTGATGAAATTATAAGTGTTTAAAAATTTCTTTCCTGTTCTTTTTTTGTGTTTTTCACATGTTTGCAAGAATATGAATTACTTTTGAAAGAAACTTTTTTTTTTAAGAAAAATTTAGTCTTTGGGAGGATAGTTTGGTAATAGCCATCAGATTTTTGAAATGTATGGACCTTTGAGCCATCCATTCTAGTCCCAGGAGTCTGTTCTGCAGAAATCCTTGCCCAAGAGAATGAAGGCAAGCCCAGGAACAGTCCGCACTGCACTGAGGGGAGTGGGGAAGTAAACTATGCTATCTCTATTCTATAACAAACTCTGTGGCTGTTAGCAACCAAAGCAGGCAGCTAGATCTCAGCGAAGACAAACAGATAAAAAGTGAAATTAAAGAACAGAATATACAAGAGCCAACAAACATAGAGGGCTTGGGTGTAGGAGGGCATCGAAGGAGACTGGGAGGAAACCACCTGCTGTTGACAGTGTTACCACCAACCAGGTGCTAGGAGCTGCATGAGGTAGGTGATGATGAAGGAGACTTAATTTTTTATCTTTTGCAAGGTTGGGGATAGAACCCAGAGCATGCTGGGCAAGCACTCTATCTCGGAGCTCCCTTCATTCCCAGCTGGGACTTTGTTTGGTTCTGGATTATTTGAATTTTTCATAAGTCTGTGTAAGCATGTATTATTTATGTGATCTTTAAAAGTACACACTACAAATATAAACGAGTTTTAAAATAAAAAAGCTACCTTTAGGGCCGGAGTGTAGCTCAGTAGTAGAGCACATGCTTAGCACAAATTTTTTTTTTGATTTTTTTTTTTATTTTGATTTTCAGCGCATGCGTGCGCGCACACACACACACACACACACACACACACACACACACACACACCGAAAGACCTAACAAGAACAATTTTAGAGCAGAAAGTTTTTTGGGGGGCTCACAATTTCTGAGGTCTCAGCCCAGATAGCTGACTCCATTCCTTTGGCCTGAGGTGAGGCAGAGCATCATGGTGGAAGGATGTGGTGGAGGAAGGCAGCTCCTCAGCACCAGCACCCGGAAGCAGAGACAAAACATACTCCCCAAAGCATGTCCCCAATGACCCACCTCCTCCAGCCACACCCTACCAGCCTGCAGTTTCCACCCAGCTAATCCCTATCAGAGGGCATATTTATGTTTTGAAGATTCCAATTGGCTTGAGAAGCAGCTCATGGATTCCATCAATCACATCACACAGGGAAGCAGAACGCACAGTTCCCCCCACCCTAAACTTTTACTGCCCACAGTGATTGGGGGATATGATTTGAGCTCTTTTTGCCTGGATCTGAGGTAAAGCAGCTGTAATTGATAGCTTTCTGCTGCTTTTTGTTGAGGTCTCCAATACTGAATCCATAAGCTCATCTCCTTAACATAATTCTCAACAGGGCCCTGATGCATGAAGGAGACCACTCTGAGACCTGTGGAACAGAACGCGAGCTGCATCTCTGGTTGCAAAAAAATAGGGAACTGAACGCCTATTTGGGTTCTATTTTTATTAAAACCCCATTAACTTGTTTCTATCAGAGCAATTAAAGTGTCGAGGCCTGAGGCTCTGCACAGCTGTGGAGGCGGCTTTATTGTGAGCGCTGTTCTCCAGCGGAGAACTTTCTTTTCAAAAGGACCCCTGGGGGTTGGCGGCAGGCTTATTCTCAGCCCCAAGGTAGGTTTTCTTTGCAGATAATTTGGTCACATCCTCTGCAGCTGGTCTTAAGTTAGCTGAGGCTGAAGATAAGCTCATTGCCCTTCTCCTTTTCTTTCTTGTATAAACTCAAAAGCACTTAAAGGCTGCTAACCTGCTGCAGCAAATGTAAATTCCTTTCACACCTTACCCAGGGCACAAGGAGGCCAAGTGTGAAGTTTCACTGAGTGGAGCTCAGAGGAGTCTCAGAGTCGCACTGCTGTCTCTACTTTTGCACCTCGGAGTCAGCTAAATCCACGTGAGTCAGGCCCTGTCCTTGCTCTGAGCCAGGGTGGGCGTGACCAGATGTCCTCCTGCCCCACAAACCCATGCATCTTAACACCAAGGCACATTCTGGAACTGGGAAGCTTGCAATTGGGGGTGTAATGTAGCAACTACCTTGTGCTTTGTGCTCTGGGGATTCAGCAGGTCTGGGGTGTGGTTCTAACATTCGCAGGTGGGGCTGGTCTGGGGACCATATTTTGAGAACTGGTGTAGGTTTTTGCTTCAATGCTGTTATTACCCTGGAGGCTGTCTCTGATAGGCACACTTTGGAAAGGCGACCCTGCCATTGGCTCCCAAGGACATCAGTATGGCTTCTGCTAGGCTCCTGCTTCTGATGATCTCATAACATGGCTCCAAGTGTAGGGCCCAGTCTTCCACATTCATCCCTCAGGGAATCTGGTCTCTGCTTCCTTTCCCCCCTCATCTGTCCATCTCATCCAAACTCCTGCTACCCAGGTCAGCTTTCAATTCTGAGAACAGGCCAAGCTACAGACCTTTCACCTTTTCCTGCCCTAGGATGTTGGCACTGGCCACTCTCACTGTCCGGAACCACGTCCCTCTTCAGCCAGCCAGCTCTGCATCCCTCCTCAGAGAAACCTTACCTGAACTCGCCATTTAAAGAAGGTCCCCCAACTGTTCCCCTTCACACGCCCTTTAATTCATTTCGCACATCCTTTGGCAATCCAGTTTCCCATCTGTCTCACCCTATAGAATGTGAACTGCACCAGGGAAGGGGGATGCCCGGCCATTCCACCGCTCACGGTGGGCCCCACCCGGTGCTGGCACAGGGTAGATCCTCCTGGAGGCCGATGGAGGAGTCAGTGAATGGGATTAGTCTGTGCTCCCAGTGAAGTCCACAGAAGAGGCCGGTGCCCTGCAGGGCTCTGCTTCCTGCCACCATCTCTTCTTCCAGGCCAACTGTCAGTCATCCCTCATTTGTTTTGGGCAAGGCAGAAAGCGGGGAGGTAGAGGGAGGCAGAGGAGTGCTGGCAACAGCCGGAGTTGCAGATTAGACACATTCAATCAAACCCAGAGGGCTGCTCAGTGTTCTGCCAATTGAGATACCCAGATTAAACAGGCCAAGGCCCCTGAGGCAAAATGCCATGCAAAAGAACTTCAGAATAGCAACCTGCAATCTCAGGAATGAGCATGAATTGACAATGGCATGAACTGTGTTTTGAAACAAAAAGTGGAGTCCTATTTATATAGCAGATATGACATAGGCATAGCTTGGGCCAATTTTTCCAAAGGAGACACTTAGGAGTGGTGTCATGATTTTTTTTTGGTAGAAGGACCAAGACTGCATCGAAAGGGTGTCTGGGAAAGGGCTGCCCTGGGCCTGGCTCTGCTGCTAACTGCACAACATAGTGGGGTAGGCGAAGGAGCTCTCAATAAAAACTATTACTAGTAACACTGTGTATGGGAAGTCACATTAACTCTTTGTGCCTATTTTTTCTTTCCTTCTTTTGTAAAAGATAGGTTTAATAACTTTTCTATTCATCAAAAAATACTACAAGGCCGGGAACGGTGGCACACACCTGTAATCCCAGCAGCTCAGGAGGCTGAGGCAGGCAGATGGAGAGTTCAAAGCCAATCTCAGAAAAAGCAAGGTGCTAAGCAACTCAGTGAGGCCCTGTCTCTAAATAACATACAAAATAGGGCTGGGGATGTGGCTCAGTGGTCGAGTGCCCCTGAGTTCAATCCCCAGTACCCCACCCCCTCAAAATCATAACCAGTCTATGGAAATAACAGTATTTCAGGGGAGCGAGGTTTTCAATTTTTTTATTGGTTTCATTTTTAAAAGTCTTAAAAGTTGGAGAACAACTTGATCCTCACTCTGGCCGTACACCAACAGGATACATCATGCTCTGTGGCTCCCTCTTCCTCTATCAAAATCTTTGGAGTGATCCAGAAATTCAGCTGATTGGATCCTCTGAAATGTTGATCAAGTTCAGAGCTGGCTTTAAACCTAAGAAAATGTTTCCCGGACTGCTCAATTATTTGGGGGGGGGGGAAAGCACATTATTTAATATTTACTTGGAATCTTGGATTAAGAAATTGTTTACAGGGGCTGGGGATGTGGCTCAAGTGGTAGCGCGCTCGCCTGGCATGCGTGCGGCCCGGGTTCGATCCTCACCACCACATACCAACAAAGATGTTGTGTCCGCCGAGAACTAAAAATAAATATTAAAAAAAAAATTCTCTCTCTCTCTCCTCTATCACTCTCTCTTTAAAAAAAAAAAAAGAAATTGTTTACAAAGTGCTAAATTAGAAAATGACAGTGTCCTTTGAAACAGTTTTTAAAATGTTCTGCTCCTGAACAAAGAGATAGCAGAGTGCCAGGCCCTCTTGGACCCATTAAGATAAGGCCACTCTCTGGGAACAACTATTGCTATTTCTCTCCTCCAGTGCCTCTGGCAATGTGGCTCTGAAGATTGGGTTCTCTCTGCAGTCTTTGAGCCCCAAACAAATTTCCACCATCCTTTTTCTTCAATAATCACACCCTCTATCTCTCGCCTGCCTCCTTCCTGTATTGAACAGAATCCATATATTCCTTAGCTACTCATTTGCTTTTTTCTTGTGCCCAAAGGAAAAAAATGCTCTTGGGGAAGAGTTTTAGTTGTACAAAGGGAGACATGCAAGTCACGTGGAAGTCAATAATCTTCCCTCTCAAGGGTAAAATGGCAGAAAATGTCATAAAGATTTTTTTTTTTCTGGGTAATTAGCCATCCATGGGCGTTTGCAAGATGAGCTGGATCTCTGCTCCCCTATGAATTCTGAAACACACGCAGTTCCCAGGCACTATTCTCAGAGCTGTGCTGACACTTGTTAATAATGTTGTATATAAAAATCGTGCTCATTTTAAACTCATTTAGACACAAAGAAAATTAGCTACCGGGTGCCAGAGGGAAAGAGGGAGACAATCAAGTTACTGTTATGAGATGGGGGAACGGGAATGAGAAGCTAACTTTTAAGTAGAATCCAAGAAGTCCTTTTCTATTAGATGCAGATACTAGGGAAAAAGTGAATTGAGGTGACAAACACCTTCTCTCCCTTCCAGATGAGTTCACCAGCAACTTGATCCTGTGCAATCTGTGACAGGCCCTGAGCTGGCCCTGGGTACTTACCCCAGAGCAACGAAGCCCCTCTAGGATGCTGAACTTCTGAAATGGAGCCAAGACCTTGATAGTGAATTCCTTTAAAAATTGACTGCCCAGGGCTGGGGATGTGGCTCAAGCAGTAGCGTGCTCGCCTGGCATGCGTGCGGCCCGGGTTCAATCCCCAGCACCACATACCAACAAAGATGTTGTGTCCGCCGAGAACTTAAAAAATAAATATTAAAAATTCTCTCTTCTCTCTCTCTCCTCTCTTGAAAAAAAAAAAAAATTGACTGCCCATTAAGTGCACTGTGGGATTTTGGATTGCATTCTGAAACAGGAAAGGACATTATTAGTATTATTAGTGGACAACATGGGGTGAGGTCTGCATTAAGTCTGTGCTTTTAGTTCACGTCTTGTACCAATCTTAGTTTTGATAAATGTACCAGGATTATGGAAGATGTGAGAGAAAGCTGAGTGAAGGAAATATGGGAACTCGATTCCATCTTTACAACTATCCATAAATCTAAAATTATTTCCACATCAAGAGTTTAATGGAATTACATCCCTTTAGTTAATCTGATTCTGATCTTAGCGGGCACCGAAGGGAGACCTCTGCTTCTGCGGGTGGCCCCATTTCACCTTTTCCTGGACCACAAGGAGGACACCAAGTTAGTGTAGCTGGGAGGGAGGATGCTTCTATCCTAGAATAAGGCTGCTGCTGGGCTAGTGACTGTGTCTGGTTGCATCCAGCTTCCTCTGATTAATTAGGCAGAAGTCTGGAAAAAGTCACAAGACCAAGCTCAAACCAAAACAGGCCGGGCCTGTCACCTGTGATTGTTATTTGCTTTCAGTAAGAGGGTGAATTCTACATTTTCTCAGACTTGGCCCTTGATTCAGTATACATTTTATTCTCTGCTCTTCAGGACGGGAGATTTCATGCTGTTCAAAAGGGTAATAGTAAATCTTAGTTAATAAAATTCCAACTTTTAAACATCTTTCTTTAGGGTTAGAGCATTTAATTGTCTTAATTGTTCCCATGGGAACGCAACATTAAAATTTTAAGTCTAACTTTGCCAGATCATAATAATTCTTATAGTTAAGTATATATCCTACATTTTGTTCCACAAGTTTCTTGAAACATAGATTTTCCTCTTAAATACATAAATATCTACTTTGAGAAACACATCTGGCCTCTTTTACTAAGATCTGTCTACAATATAATATTTTTACCTAAACACAACTGTTTCAAGCATAAACATAAAGCAGCTCTTTTGGGGTTTCTTGAAGGATGGTAAACAGAAGAGATTCAGAGTGTACCTGACCTTGAGTTCTGCATTCCATTTTTTTTTTTTAAAGAGAGAGTGAGAGAGGAGAGAGAATTTTTAATATTTATTTTTTAGTTCTCGGCGGACACAACATCTTTGTTGGTATGTGGTGCTGAGGATCGAACCCGGGCCGCACACATGCCAGGCGAGCGCGCTACCACTAGAGCCACATCCCCAGCCCCTGCATTCCAGTTTTAATACTTCACAGTATTCCAGAAACATCTTAGGCCCAGGGGTGCTGGAAGCCTAATGAGAAGCCCTGTAAGGTGTTCAAAATTCTCTTAGGGAGGTGGAATTTTTTTTTAATACCTTTATTTCTATTTATTTTTATGTGGTGCTGAGGATCAAACCCAGGCCCTCCCATGTGCTAAGCGAGTGCTCTACCGCTGAGCCACAACCTCAGCCCCAGAGGTAGAATTTTAACTTAAAATAAGAAACAAATGATCTCTGCTAGAAGCAGTAAGAAAAGCAATCTCAGACCACTGGGGTCAGGACAGGTTTTTAAACAAATAGAGCCATCTCTGCCAAGCTGGGGCAGGTGCTAAAGTCAAAACAAGTGGTTGGTTACAAGTCTAGGTCTGGAGGGAGAGCCAAGCTGGCAATCCAAGCTGGGGGGTCAACAGCATTCAGATGGTGATCCAAAGACTGTGCCTGAAGCTGCCCAGAGTCCAGAGGTCAAGGAGAACAGGAGAAATCCAAAGGGAAGACCAAGCCTAGCCCCACTTCTCCCTGCAGGCCAGATTGTCCCTAGGAAAAACCTGCACACAGTTGTGTCTACCATTAAGGCCACAGCTATCTGGGAACAGAGCCCTTAAGGGGAAAGGGCACACATGTACTCCCTGGATTTCAGCAGAAATTTAGTAGCTGATTCAAATTATACTCTTTTGGGGGAAAAAAAAAATGACCTTCTTGAAGGAATCCAATAAAACTGACTTGGGGAGAATTACCAGGAAGAGAGCTAGTCTGACAAGTTTGCAGGCAGATGTGCAACAAAAATGGGCACAAAAGTTACATGTGATGTAATTTGTGCAAAATTTAAAATGGAATAAATTCTGTACATGCATGCCCTCATATTTTTAGCATGTAGCCCCCCCTTTTTTTTAAGAAAGGGGTAAAAATGGCAGCAGCTTTAGGATTGTCTTTAAATACAAAGCTGTCTGTGATAATGATGCCAAAAGCAGAGTGAAAGGCTCTTCTCTGAACCGCTTCTGGGGCCCTAACTACTATACTTGGTGCACTAGCAGTAGAACTTGTCTTCTTAGGAGATGCACGTTCTGACAGATAACATACCTCCTATTTAGAGGATGTACAACAAAAGAGCAGTTACTAAAACATGGGTTTATTTGGGCATTATTGTCAAATATGATCAAAGGCAAAATTCTCGGGTGACTTTGCTGATCATCTGTAGCACCAGTGACAGAAATAGCACTCGTACAGAATGTATTCACAGGCAAAGCTGATCACTTATTTAGCACCAAAGTCAAATTGTAAAAACATCAATTCCATCTTAAAACAGGCATTTAAAAAAACACTTGTCATTCTAAATTTGCATCAAGATATTTGCACAATCTGGATACCCAAATTCATTTAAAACATCCAACAATAAGACAGTGTTCATTAGTGGTGGGAGACTGGAAAGGGAGCAGTGATGTGAGAAAACTGCCCACTGGACAGTCTAATGGGTCCCAGGAAATTCTGTTTCTACTCAGCCTGAGTTCCTCCTTGCTCTCCCGGGAAGAGTTTTAAGCTTGCTTAGTTTCCCTTAAATGGTCGGGGATCCTCCACTTAATAATGTAGCAAAAACAACTTGCCCCTTAACCTTTGCCATGTTTTATAAGCAGGGGTCTTCACAATCTGCAATCTTCTGGTCCCAATTTCCATATGTAACAAAGGCTGGTCAACTCCCTGACAGCCTTTCTAGACAGTAATGGAATAAGTGCGTGGGTGCCCCAAAGATCAGAGACAAACACGAGCTCAGTTTAACTATGTCCCCTCTAGCTTGGCAGCAGATGATTCCAGTCCATAGAGCCCCGATACCAGAGGACAAAAACAACGCCTTCTCTTCTCTGCTGTGCCATTCACCTGTCTTCTCCTTTTGCTCTCTACTGGGTGACTGTTTTGGAAATTGGGCTAATTCCCTGCAGGCAGGCAGCAGGAGATATTTACGAGTTGGGCCAACATCATGGGGGTGCTATCTTTTGTTCAACCACGAGGAAGATGAGGCAAATACACTCAAGAGAACATGATGTGAACAGGCAAAGATGACCCACTTTGTACCTGCCCTTTGCAGTTAGTGAAAGGGATATCTCATGCTGCCCAAACTCCCCAACACAAGAAATCCCAGCTCCAACTTGACTGTGATGTATGTCATTGATCCTTATTTAGCACAGACTTTGATTTCTCTTTGGCTATGGTTCTTGGGTCAAAAGGCCCAGGCTGGGTGAGACAGGCCTAGAGGACACACAGGGCCAGGGCATCCTTTCCCAACCAGTTAATCCTGACTCCTGAAATTACTGCAGGATGTAAGTTATGAAACAGGATACAATCTGATCCTGTACAAGGTCAGCTAGGTCTTATCAAGGACATAAACGAGATAAATCCACCAATAACAATCCTGGGTTCTTGTGGCCTTCAGTCTTCCATGTTAGTGAATTTTCTCTTCTTATAATTCTGAACAAGGCTGGAAGCTGTGATCTGAGAAGCCTGTCCCTTCTCCCAACACTGGAAGTCATTCAGTCCTTTCTGGCCTGTTTGAAATAAGCCCCTCTCCATCTCATCTAGCTTGGCTACCAGTGCCGAAGTGTCTTCGTTGTAAGCGTTCTGGGAGGAGTCCATGATGCGGCGAAAACGTCCAATAAACGTCTGCAGAAGAAGTGAACAGGGGAAATCAGGGTTGATCTCACATCCCATAAAACCAGATCCATTTTTATCCTGGAATATTTGTATGGCATGAAAGAATTTGTTGTCAGGACTCAGAAAGAGGCCTGAGTGGCTGTCTACCACTCAAATAAGCTACTGCACATTATCAAGCCTTGATTTCCTCAACTGTGAAATGGATTATTGGGAAAATTGTTATGAAAACCAATGAAGTAATATCTGTAAAGCACCCAGCTTTTCAAAAAGCATTACTCAGCCCAGTTTGGTGGTGCACGTCTATAATCCCAGAAGCTAAGGAGGTTGAGGCAGGAAGATTGCATGTTCAAAGCCAGCCTCAGCAAAATAGTGAGGCCCTAAGCAATTTAGCAAGACCCTATCCCCCCAAATTAAAAAAAAAATTTAAAAAAGGGCTAGCTTGTGGTTCAGTGATTAAGAACTCCTGAGTTCAATGCCTGGTACCAAAAAAAGAGCATTACTCATAATTGTCATTGTTAACAAAGGCTCTAATAATGTACTGCAGTCACATGCCAACAGCTTTCAACTGCAAGCATTTTTAATTGAATGTGGTTTCTTTTTTTTTAAATATTTTTTCAAGTTATACATGGACACAATATCTTTATTTTGTTTATTTATTTTTTAAATGAAGTGCTGAGGATCAAACCCAGTGCCTCACATGTGCAAGGCAAGCGCTCTGCCAATGAGCCACAACCCCAGCCCTGAATGTGGTTTCTATCATTCTCTGTCTGAAATCAGGATGGAGACCCTCGAGCTCTAGCGGTGTCATTTTAAATTGGGCTCTGAGCACAAACCACAAGTCCCTGCTCCAGTCTCTTCAACTGTGTCAGGGTGAAGTCACCCTATCTATAAGCAACTCTAAAGCACTTGAAAGTAATGATGGGAAAAGAAAACACCCAGCTCACTAAAGAAGAGTAAGACTCCAATTTAAGCACATGTCCTGCAAACACTGTAAGACAAATGGGTTTTCCTTGTTTTTATCTTTCTGCTCAAAAAGAATTCCATAAGCTTGAGTTCAAGCTTATAGTCTCTATATAGACTTCCTTTTTCTGAATGGACAGCAACATTTTTCTTTATTATTTACATTAAAAGTAGGACTAGTAGTTGGTGGGCCAAAGAACCCTTAAGCCTGATGGAGGATGTCGGCATAGCCCAGGTAGCAAACCTGTCTTAAGTTAACAGCTCTCATAAAAATAAAAATGAGGAAGTAAAGTCTTTCAACTGCTTATATCCCAACAGGTGGAAATGTTTCTTCTAATATTAACATAAAAAATAATAAAATTATGAAGGGTTAAAATAAACTACGAAGAATGATAATATACACAACATGGTTTTGTTCATGAAAAATAGCATAGTTACTATTTACCGCATGTGTTAAATGGTACTACATGGTACTATTATTAATCTCCAGAACTGATGCTTGGAGAGGTCAAGTCACTTGACCAAGTCACACAATTAGTTCATGGCAGAGCCAAGTCCTAACCACAGAACAACGGAAGGGAACAAATAACCAAGTCATTCAAGTATTTCCACTAGAAACCCCTAGAGCAGACCTGCAACTGGGCTGGAATCGTGTATCTAAGTGCTTGTAACTCACCATTACCTTTTCCTCATTCCCTAGATTTGCTGTTAGTTCCAATTATAGGCAAATATCAAGTGCAGTTGAAAAGTCATGTTTTAAAAATATTATAGTTAGGAGGAAGTTACACAGTAGGGTGACTACAGATAACAATAATGAATTATACATTTCAAAAAGCTAAGACATATTTTTTTTTGGGGGGGTGTATGTACAGGGATTGAACTTGGGCACTGAACCACTAAGCCACATCCCCAGTTCTACTTTGTATTTTATTTAGAGGTAGAGTCTCACGGAGTTGCTCAGCACCTCGCTTTTGCTGAGGCTGGCTTTGAACTCACGATCCTCCTGTCTCAGCCTCCTGAACTGCTGGGATCACAGAAAAAAATCTTACTGTAAAGAATGATACATGTTACAGGAGACAGGTATATTCTCATACTCATACACACACACACACACACACACACACACACACACACACACACACACACAGCAGGTACGCTGTAATTACAGGCCAAAGTGGAAATAATAAAAAACTAAAGTGACATTTGGCTGGCTCCTGAGACCAGTGTAGCATCCTAGGCCTTCACACCAGTTATTTACCTGCAGAAGAGACTGAGAAATATCTGCATTCTCAGGACTGTCAAAATGCAGGAGTTGGGAACCAAATCCATAGAAATGAGGCCCCATTTTGTGGAGGTCTACCACATTGGCATCTGCACTAAACACGGTCCTCCAGGCCTGTTGGTAGATCTTGGGAAGTTCCACGGAAAGGATGCGCCTCTTGTTGTCAAAAAGTCCTTTTGCCAGCCACAAGGGGAGTTCAATCTTTGAGCCCTGCATCAGACAAGAGGTAGATTTTAAAAACAAACAGCATGGTAAATATGTCTGACAAAAAAAAAAAAAACAGCGCCTGGGCGAAACTGTGTGTTCTATTTGGGGCGTGTGTGTGTGTGTGTGTGTGTGTGTGTGTGTGTGTGTGTGTGTGACTGTCATATGCAGAAGACCTGGTTGTGAATGAAGAAATGAACTGTGTGGGTTGAAGTCTCATCTATTTTTATTAAATTTATTTACTTATTTGTGGTTCTGGTGACTGAACCCAGGAACACTCTACCTCTGAGCTACATCCCCAGTCCTTTTTATTTTACTTTATTTATTTTTTTCGGGGGTGTGTGTGCTGAGATTGAACCCAGGGCCTTGTGCATGCAAGGCAAGCACTCTACCATCTGAGCTATAACCCCAGCCCCTTTTTATTTTATTTTGACAAGGTCTTGCTAAGTTGCCCAGGCTGGCCTTTAACTTGTGATCCTCCTGGTAGCTGGGATTACAGGCATGAGCCACCACACCTGGTCCTTTCTTCTAGCTTTTTAAACACGTACATTATATATCATCATTTATCGTCATTCTACTATGTAATAGCACACAAGCACTTCCTACCGTTATCTAACTAGAATTTAGTACTCACTGATCAAGTTCTCCCCAGCCTTATATCCCCATCCTCTCCTTAGCTTCTGGTAACCACCATTCTATTCTCAACTTCTATGAGATCAACTTGAGTTTTAAGAGAAATCTCATTAAAAAAAAATCAAAGATAAACATAATTAGTTTAAAGGAAGCAACACAAGCATACTAGGGAGAACTGCAGCAAAGGGTGGGAGCAGCTTTGAGAAGGTGGGTGGTGTAAACAGAGCTCTGACAAAATACCACCAGCTGAAGACACGTTTGTGTCTGAATTCAAATCTGCTAAAGCAGCCAGGATGGAGGGGCCAAGAGCAACTCCAAACATTTGACACCAAATATCAGGGTAATCAGACACCAACTTTAAAATAGGACTTAAAAATCAAATGGAGGGCTGGGGTTGTAGCTCAGTGGTAGAGTGCTTGCCTTGCATGAGTGAGGTCCTGGATTCGATGCTTTGTACCACATAAAAATAAATAAATAAAATAAAGATATTGTGTCCATCTAGAAGTAAAAAAAATTTTTAAAAAATCATCAAGGGGCTGGGGATGTGGCTCAAGTGGTAGCATGCGCAAGGTACTGGGTTCAATTCTCAGCACCATATAAATATAAAATAAAGATATTAAAAAAAATCATCAAATGGAAGTTCCATGCAGGAAAAAATATAGACAAGAGCACAACAAACACACATAAAATACGGTGAGAAAAAAGAAAAAGAAAAACTCTAACATGCAAGTAATTTGAATCCCAGAAGGGAAGGGTCAATAGGAAGGTAAAAATAAACACAAGCATATCAATAATTAAAAGTAAATGGATTAAATACATCAATTAAAAATTGCCAAACTCAATGAAAAGACCTAATTATATGCTGCTTAGAAGAGACATGCCTTAAATATAAAGACACAGAAATGTTGAAAACAGGACAGAAAAAAAATGTCACGCAAACACTAACTAAAAGGCAACAGCAGGCAAGGCAGTGGTGCATGCCCATAATCCCAGCAAGTGAGGCCAGGAGGACCACAAGTTCAAGGTCAGCCTCAGCAACTTAGAGACACCCTAAGCAATTCTGAGAGCTAAGGATGTAGCTCAATGGTAAAGTGCCCCTGGGTTCAATGCGCAGTATCAAACAAACAACAACAACAAAAAAAAAAACAAGTAAAATCTCAAAGTTGTTACTGCTAAGAAGGAGCCTAAGAAGACATGATTACTAAATGCAATGTGGTACCATAGATAGAAACCTGAAATAGAAAAAGGACATTAGGTTAAAAACTAAGTAAATATGAATAAAGTTATGGCAGCATATCTCTGTGTTTACCAGTTAACACAATAAGTACAATGTACTGTAATGGGATGTCAATAATGTCTGCATTTTTACAAATCACAAAGATGAGTTTAAGAATATCATCTAAAAGTATGAAGGTTGGGCTGGGGTTGTGGCTCAGTGGTAGAGTGCTTGCCTAACATGTCGCACTGGGTTCAATGGTTGGCACCACATAAAAACAGATAAATAAAGATATTAAAAATATATAGAGGTGAATTTTGAAGACATCACTAAAAATGTACACAGGCCCTATGTGGGAAAGCAAAGTAGACATATATATATAGTGTGTGTGTGTGTATATATGTATATTACATTACATGTATATATACATATACGTATATACTATATATCTAATATATGTATTAATAATATATATTATATGTATATATACCTAATATATATATATATATACATCTAATATATAAGATATATATAGTTACTATTTCACTTAAAAATTTGTGTTACTTTCATAAAAACTAAAACAGCCCCCCAAAAAACATCCTTCTAAACAAAACAGGTTAAACAGGAAATGAAAAATAGCCATTACAAGTCACTGTCCTGGGACGAACCTGTGTGTGCAGCCACAGGGCCCTGGTTGGAATCCCAGCTCACCGCTTCCTGGGGGGCCCTGGCCGAGCCACCCAACCTTTCTGTTGGGCTGACAACACCAACCTACGAGGTCGGAGGAGGATGACAGGTCGCCGACCCCGCCCACGCTAGCACCCGGGAGGCCTCAGGAAGGGCTGCGGGTGCCGTCGGGGGCTCCCACCCGTCCCCCAGCCGAAAGGAGGGGGCCAGTGCGGGTCGGGTCACGTGGCACCGGAGGGTCGGAGGCACGCCCGGCACCGGGCGGCTCCCGTTCCCCGCGCGCTGCTGCAGTGCGCCGAGGCCCACGCGACGCGACCCTGACGCGCAGGCGCTCGGCGGGCCCGACCCGCAGCGGCGGTTCGCGCGAGGCTCCGGCGGGTCCCCGGCGGCTCTCACCTGGGGCAGCTCGTGGTCCCGCTCCGCGCCCGCGCTCCGCTCCAGGAAGAAAGCGCCCAGGCGAGGTATGGGCGTCTCGGTGCGCACCGGCAGCTTCTCGTGGGACATCAGGATGTCGTCCAAGGAAAGAAAGTTCTCCTCGGGTCCCAGCGCACCCGACTCCACCCGGAAATAAGCTTCGGACATGGCGGCGAGCTGGGCCCCTCGGCTGCACTCGTGTGGTTCGAGGGGGACCAGGAAGAAGGAGAGGCCGAGGACGCTGAGGAATGGTTCGGGTTGAGCAGATCACTGCAGCCGCCGCCCGGATAAAAACTCAACAAAAACTTACTTTCCCGCGCCCGGGGGCGGGCC
This sequence comes from Ictidomys tridecemlineatus, assembly GCF_052094955.1. Classification (NCBI taxonomy): domain Eukaryota; kingdom Metazoa; phylum Chordata; class Mammalia; order Rodentia; family Sciuridae; genus Ictidomys; species Ictidomys tridecemlineatus. The sequence goes on along the minus strand of NC_135491.1, from coordinate 36,478,848 downwards.
AGACCCGAGCAGTCGATCAGGGCGGGGCTGCCGCGCCGGGAACACTGTCCAGGCAGAAGCAATCGACAAAACCTGTGGATTGGTCCGAGAGACCGAGGGGCTGGCGCCGTGGAGGGCGCCCCCCCCCGGAAGTTTTCCTGGTGTGGAGCTTAGCGTTGGGCATTAAGTAGCTTAGGTGTATTAAATGCATTTTCAACTTGGTGATATTTTAAATTTACAGTGGATTTATTGGGCGGTTACTATCATAAATCAAAGGGGCATCTGTATTAGGTGAAATGTGCTTTACACAAGTCAGGATGAAATTATTTCCTTGAGTCTTATAAATAACCCAGGTTAGCTTCAAGTAATGATTGCTATCCTTCTGCTAACAATACCTACAACATTTTAAATAATACAATTTCTTCTAAAGTGGTAATGAGAAACCAGGGAAATTACACTCTCAAAAGGCCCTTTTCTCCCCTCAAGAATCATGAAAGTGCTTTTTTTCTTTTATGAATACTATATAAAATCCTGATTACCTGCTCAAAAATGTAATCCTCCCATCCATAGAATTATATACATTCCTTTTCAACAAGGTCAAAAACCACTGATGTCATTCCTTTGCATGTCAGAGATTCTTTACATAAGAGAACTTCACAGACTGGAATGTCATTGCTGCAGTCTTCAAAGACAGAAGAGAACTGGTCAATTTCTGAAAGTCCTTTTTGCAGGAAGAAGGCTCAAGTGCTAGGTGATACCTGGTGGCAGGATCCCCAGCCTGCCTCTATATTCTCAAACCCATAATATGAGATGGGCCATGCTGTCGAAGCTCTCACAATCCCTTCATGTTGAAATATCTCTTCTTGTGTGATATCAACAATTATACTGCGATTGACCCCCTGTGGTATATTGGTACCAAGGCACAATAGTTCTTGTCAGCTGTAGTCCAGGTTAGGAATTTATATAGCTCATTTTGCAACTGGACAGTTTTGATCATGAAAGATGCACCTATTGTTGGGTTGACTTTCAGATCAAAACTGTCATCCATAAACTACCGCGCAATATTCCATTCATCTATACTTGCAGTCTCCAGTGGACACACTTTGGGCTCACTCAGCACCATGGAGGAGAGCCAAGATGCGGCTACTGCTGCCCTAATTTAGGAGGGAAAGGCCAGTCTAGCAAGAGCATCCCCTTGGGCCCAAGCACTGCAGGCTACACTGAGCTAGCCTCAGGAGCCTGGATGCTGTTACCATCTTGAGACTATCTTTTGTATTTCATGATGCTTTGACATCTTGGGGATTGGAGAACCAGAGAGGAATTACCCCTCCAAAGTCAGCTAATTCCTAGAGATTGCAAACAAGTGTCTTTGAACATGTCTTTGTTATACAAACCAGTCATTTCCTTTATCTAATTCACTCACCAAGCCAATATCTCCCTTCCCTAAAGCACCATGGTAAATCACCCCAGAATCCTGTACAGGACAATTAGAGACCACTCTGCTGCCCACTGACAATCTGATTAAACCATCTGATTCTAAGTTTACTCAAGCCTGTCTCCCTGTGTCTCCATTTCTTCCCACAGAAACCACAACAAAGGCTCACCAGAGCTATGCTTTCCCTCCTTCCCTCTGCCTACTCACTGACCCTGCTACTTCCCCATGTGGCCCATGTGGTAGAGAACAGCCCTTCGTCTGAAAACTGAGTAATAAAATTTCTTTCAGTGTCCTGACCACTGTGTCATGACTTGTTCACCTCCACCAGTTAAATCCCAGGTACAGTCAAAACAGTGCAGTGGGGAGTTGGCCAAATTGTGGAAAGGCTTGGTTTGATTCTAAGGCATTTAGGCTATTCCATGGAAGGAGGGAGGGAAAAAATAATATTTTTAAAAAATATTTTGAGCAAGTAATAACATATTTGAGCTTTAAAGAGAAAATTGTGGTAGTGAGGGGAAGAAGGGAAAGGGTAGATGTTGGAAAGTCAGTTTGGGCACTGTTCAGGGGTAATATCTGGCCAATGATTTGTTATAGGAGGTGAAGGATAGACAGGCGTCGAAGATTCAAACTTTGAAGCTGGCTGACCAGGTGGATGGAGATGTCACAAATAGATACTCAGAATATGGGAATAGGGGCAGTTTGAGGATGCATTTAGGTTGGGATGCATGAGTCTAGAAGATACTAGACAAAAGATTTGCAGCCCTGTAGAGGAACCAGCTTGGAAGTGTTAGAATTTGGGAATCATCTATTCAGAAGTAGTTATATGAAGATTTCTTTCTTAATATTTTTTAAAAAATTCAGTTGACTACACTATCCAATGTAAAAGTAAATGTAACTCATACTGATAGCATAGAATTTCTCTGATTATAGAATGTGTGCATGGTATGGATGGACGTATAGTAGTGGATATAGTTTGGAATAGAAATATAAACTAATTTGTCTAATTGAATGCAATGTAGGTTATTTACTGCTGAGGACAATAAGGTATTTTTTTTAATGTAGGAACCATTAAGATAGATGCTTAGTGAGTTACCAATGTCAAAGAAAGGCATTATTTTTGTACAGAAACCAGAATACTGGCTCTAAATGCAATGCTAAAGTAACAGGCCAGTATTTAAGATAAAATCAGATGGCCTTGGTTTTCTTATTTAATATCTTTACTCATCATGAAACTATCATTCATTGCTTGTATACTGTTACTCTATTTATTCTCTCTTTCCTTGAACTAATAAATGAACAAACTATAAAAATTAAATTAGGGCTGGGGATGTGGCTCAGTGGTAGTGTGTGTGGCTAGTATATGTGAGGCCCTGGGTTTGATCCCCAGCACCACAAAAACAAACATACAAACAAACAAATACATAAATTTAGTGAAGTTTGAGTTTATGGTGCTAAACTCATCCATTCATTTGATAAAAGTGGCACATAGTTTATCAAGTGTGGATCTGTCTAAGGCTTAAATCATAAGAGACAGGAATGCTTCTCTAATCAATGCAGTGGAATTCCATGAAGCAGAATTTCAGCAAACTTGTAACATTCAGAGTATGTTGAGTACGTTTATAATGTACAGAACTTCAGTTCTGTATTCTGAAAGGTTTCTGCTGGATACCTGAAAAATAGGATTATTTTTCCAGTATTATCATTAGAAGTCTGCAGAACCATAAAGTGATAATATTTTAGAACATCGAACAAGTGTTTTGGAGGACATGACAGGAGATGTATTATGTTTTATGCCCCAGTCTTAGAAGTCACAGTCTCAGCTGGGCCTGGTGGCCCACATCTATATTCCCAGCTACTTGGGAAGCTGAGACAGGGAGATGGAGAGTCTAGGTCAGCTTGGGCAACTTGCTGTGGTCCCATCTCAAAAAAAAAAAGTCATAGCCTCAGAAATTTTTAAACCAGTTTAAAATCTGTTCTTTCTGTGTGTGTGTGTGTGTGCACTCGCGCGTGCGCGCGCGCACACACACACACACACACATATGCTCTCCCACTGAATTATATCCTAGCCCTAAATCTACTCTTTTTAATACCAAATGTCCTTTACTGAGTAGGGAAGTTGGGCTGCAAGTGATATAAATCTAAATCCAAGGAGTAGGGAGGATTTCTGGGGTGGGGGAGAAAGAATATAGAATACACTGGACTCCAACTTGCACCTCTGGGGCTTTGCGTAATCCCCTTTTCCACTCTTACCCTCTGTCCCTGGCCCATTAGCAAATACTGGCTCTGTCTTCACACCATTTCCAGAATCTGGCCATTTCTCATCACTCGCCCCCAAGCCACCATCATCTCTTGCTTAGAGTTTTGCATTAGCTTCCCCAACTCGTCTTTTTGCTTCTGCCCAGGACCCTGCCTCCCCGTCATTCCTTGGATACCCCAGCACACTCACCCCTCACCCCTCAGAGCTTTGCCTGGTCTGTACCCACTCTCTGGATTGCCTTTCTCTTAGATTTCCATATGACTTGCTTCTTTCAGGTTTTTCTCAAGAGCCACTCTCTCAAGGAGGCCTTCCCTGTCTAAAATTTTAACTATTCCCCACTCAGACTTGGTATGCCCCTGCTATGGTGGGAATGTGTCCCCCAGAATTCACGTGTTACTTATGGAACTCATAGAGTCCAATTTCTGCCACTTTAATTGGCTTTGTGACCTTGGGTAGGTTTACTCTCAGGAGTTCCTATATCTGAAAGATGGGGATAATGATTAGAGCTCACAGAGTTCTGATGGTGATGCAAACTTGTAATCCCAGCTGCTCAGGAGGCTGAGGCAGGAGGATTGTGAGTTTAAAGCCAGGCTCAGAGGCCCTAAGCACCTTAGTGAGGTCTTGTCTCCAAATCAAATATTTTAAAAAGGTCTAGGAATGTGGCTCCAAGGTTGAGTGCCCCTGGATTTAATTCCTGGTACCAAAAAAAAAAAAAAAAAAAGAAAGAAAGAAAAGAAATAAGAAAGAAAGTTAGAAAATACACAGTTGGAAACTTAATCCCCAGTGCAGCAGTGTTGGAGATGCTCCACCCTACCCTGTTTAACTAGGTGAACTTTAAGACTCACCAGATCCTCCTCTTCCAGGAAGTTTCCTACTATCTGGTCCCTGTCTATGCTCCTACAGGGTTCCAGGGCAGCAGGCACCCACTGAGTCACTGACCTGTCCAAATAGGGCTCCTTCAGGGAAAGAAGTGTGCTTCTTCTCCCAGCATTCCTAGTCCTCAGCCCTGGGTAAGAACCCCATCCATTTTTGGAATTTGGATGCATCAAGAGGCCTTTTAAAGGAATGAGCAATAAAAGCCTTCAGAATGTAAGTTGGCAATGAAACCTCACCAGACAACACCCAGCTGGAGAAGTGGTGCTTACAGTACAAGCTTGGAAATTGGATGGAGGGCTTGAGAATTATCTTCTGAGATTTGACACTGAAATCAGCCGCTCTGGGACAGGGACTCTGGGATGCATAGGATTGGAGAATGGTTTGCCTGGGGGTCCTTCACAGCATTAGGTTTTCACGATGGAAGTTACTGAAAACCCTCAGTAGCCCGAAGGGTTAACGGAAGCCTTTCCTCCCTGGCCTTCTCCCAGGGAGTAACTTGCAAGCAGGCCATAAAGTCAGGCTGAAGCTCAGTAAGGAGGAATGAGAACTGGACGTAAATTAATTAACGAGGTTGTGACCTAGTAAAAGCTTCACCACTCTAGAAGCTCTTGGAAACTGCATTTTGCCTTACTGCATATTTTTGAAAATCAATAAAAATGAATAGTAATGCTTCAGGAACGAGTGGAGGGGAGGAGGCTGCGCAGTAACTCCTAGATGTCATGCTGAGTGTGCAGCTCTGCAGCGCAGCACGAAGGACCTCAGCCTTGGACACACAGGGACGAACCTTGGGGACGGCGCTCGCAGAGCCCTGGTTTACACAGTCAAAACCACCACTGCTTTAGGCCTTTCTCCAACTGGATCATAAACAACATGGAGGTCCCAGGAAAAACTCCCAGTTTGGGCCAGGTTGAAGAAGGTTCACGTGAACCATCCCGCAAGCAGGGGGTCCAACGGGTCCACAGAAGAGAATTCGAGGCCAAGCCGTAGGTCTGCATGTGCTGGATCAGGCTTTGGATGAGAACCAAGTGAGGAGAGTAGAGGGGAGTCAGAAGCACACGGAGTGCCAGCTCGGGTGTCAGAATTCCCGCTGGACGGCGACCTCGACAGAGAGGGGACCTCTCCCCCTGCACACACCAACCCTCCAGGCCCAGAGCGCCGCCCCTCCAGCTGAAGTCAAAGATGGAGTTTGCCTTCTGTGCTCCCAACTGATCTGAATATCTGCCTTACCAGACCCAGCTCCAGTCCGTGTCCATGGGCTGTGCCAAATTAAATAAGTATCAGAACAGATTCCCGCTCCTGCCCCTGATCTTCTCCCATTCCCTTGGCTGGAGCAAAAGTCCAGATAGTTTTCCTATTTTCTTCTGTTGCAGAAGCCAATATCCAAGCAACACGGTTCAGCTTAGGGGTATGATAAAGATGGAAACGGCATGGAAAAATATTCTTGTGAAGCAAAAATCCTATGTTACCAAAAAAAAAATCACCTGTGAATTGTAGATTTCTATGTTGCTTCTGTTAATTTCCTATTTATACCCAACTTGCTTTCGGTGAGTGCCTACTATTTGAGATGCCAAATAAAGGAAAATGGAATGAAAAAAAAAAAAAGAAGAAGAAAATACACAGTTGGAAACTTAGTCCCCAGTGCAGCAGTGTTGGGGGTGGGGCCTAGTGGGAGGTGTTTTGGTCACAAGGGTTTTGCCCTCATGAATGGATTCAGGAGGATAAAAGGAATCGTGAGATAGGTTCTGCTTATCTTCTTCTTTTCTGCCCACAAGGACACAGAGCTTACCCCTTTCATGGCCCTCTGCTTTCTGCTTCATAGGGGAGCAACAGGAAGGCCCTCTTCAGTTACCGGACCTTGTTCTTGGACTTTTAGCCTCCAGAACTCTGAGACAATGAATTTCTGTTCTTTCTATATACCCAGTCGGTGCTATTCTGTTACAGCAGCGCAAAACAGACTGAGACACTCCCTCTTTCCTCGCAGCACTGACCACGTGCATTTGATGTATTTACTGGTTAATATTTGTTACCCCTACTAGAACATTAGCTCCACCGGAGTGGGGGTGCCTCTCAGTCTGCTTTTCACTGCTGTATGCCTATTGCTTGTGTGTGTCAGACACTTCATACATATTTATTGAATGATTTAGAGGCCCTTTAATTATAGCAGTGATATTAAACTTCCCTGAAAACATCAAGTAAGCCCAATGAATCAGTTTTAAGTAATTAATAGTCCAGGTGGTATGTAGTTTTTTTTTAATGGTTATAAAGTACAAAAGAAAAACCCTGAAGATATTGAATTAAAGTTGTTAAAAATAGTTTGCCAGGGTTCAGGCTAAGTCACATGTAATTTCCTACATTCATGAACTTGTCATTAATAATGTCATGATGAAAGCTCATTGACTGAGCTCCA